>NC_080168.1:31709562-32012254 GCF_950295315.1 Erinaceus europaeus
GACACAGGGAAGTTACCAGAGGGAACGAGGTATGGGGGAGGGGGGAATGGACAAAGTGTTGGCTTTTGGTTTGTTTTGTTTTTCTGCTTTTCAAGACTGATTGATTTATGGGGGTTAAGTGCAATCACAGAGGTTTTTTGTTTTTGTTTTATAATGAAAAATTAACACAGAAGGGGAAAAGCTTTGCAAGTGATGAAGCAGGTCTGCAGGTATCTGTCTGTCTCCCCCTCTCTATCACCCCTTTCCCTCTTGACTTCTGGCTGCCTCTATCCAATAAATAAAAAATAATAAAAATTTTTAAAAAGAAAAAACATAACACAGAGAGAAATCAAACCACTGTTTCCAAACTTAAGAACTTTTTGTTGCTTTTATGTGGTACCAGACAGAACCCAAGACCACATTATGGGAGGCTGGTATGGGCATGGGCAGGTGTAGACAGCATAATGGTTATACAAAGAGACTCTCATTCTCATGTGTGAGGTCTAAAGTTCCACGTCAGTCCTTCACACTACCATAAGCCAAGGCTGAGCAGTGATTGGTAAAAAAAAAAAAAAAGAGAGAGAGAGAGAGAGAGAAGAAGAAAGAAAGAAAAGAAAAAGAATGATAGAAAGAGAAAGGAAGGCTGTCATAACAACACTGAGCCATCTTTTCAATTCCAAGCAGGTCATTCTAATAGTGTGACAGTGACACTAAGACTTTGGTGGTAAGTAAGACTTACATATACAAGTGTGAAGTTGTTCTTCACAATTTTATGGCATTATAAGCCAATAGAAAATCAGTAAATTTTGATTTAAAAATAGATTAAGGTGAGGCCGGGTGGTGGTGCACCTGGTTGAGCGCCCATGTTACAATGCACAAGGACCCAGGTTCGAGCCTTCAGCCCCCACCTGCAGGGGGAAAGCTTCACAAATGGTGAAGCAGAAGTCTATCTCTCTCCCTCTCTATCACCTCCTTCCCTCTCAATTTCTGGCTGCCTCTATCCAATAAATAAATAAAGATTAAAAGAAATTTTTTTTAAAAAAGAAAAATACTTTCACAGTTTTAAAAAACAGGTAAGATCATATTATACATATACTACTATCACTAAAATATTCAGCTCCTCTCAAAGGTGCTACTTTGAAAAGAATAAATCAAATAAAACCAAGTAAAATAATTACAGCAAAATATGATATATTGTTGTTTTCGCCGGGCTAGGTTGTTTACGCCAGGCTGGCTTCACGGGCGAGTAACAGACGACCAGGGACTCATGGTTGAGCTGTAGGCAGTATCTCTTTATTCATGCAGGACGCAGCACAATCTAAGACGAGCTAAGCTAAACTCAAGGTACCCTAAAACTCACACTGCTGTCTTTATATATACTTGCCCAGTAGGGTGGAAACAGGATGTGACATAGAGAGGGTGGAAAGAAAAGTGACTGGTGAAAATCAGAGTGTGACAAGGAGGGGGTGGAGCAGGCGAGAATCCTATCACTGAACCACCAATGCCCTGGAGGGAGGGTGGTACTTGTTAACAGTGGTTATGTAAATAGAATGAAGTGGTTATGTAAATAGAATAGTGTTAAGCAGGGGGGATTTAAACCAAATGAAACAGAAGGAGTCTCATGCATACCAACAATATATTACAGTGAGAGGTTCTTACCATCAGTTTTATAAATACACAAAGTATAAATATTTACACAAAAAGTATAAATATTTACTGTCGAATGTAAAACATTAATTCCCCAATAAAGAAATTAAAAAAAAAAACGTATAAATACACCAAAAGCTAAAGGCCAGAACTAGAATAAGAAATTATCAAAGAAACACCAAAATCAAAGAACATTAGAGCTGTTACTTACGATAAAAGAAAGGGACAAATTCCACTGTGAGAGAAGCTGGTTTATACTTCTGTCTGCTCCTTTCCACGTTACTAAGGATTCGACTATAATGAAAAATAAGTTAATATGATCTTAAGTGACTCTGCATTCTAAACTAAGTTTATTTTAATTATGTATTTTCTAACCTGTTTTCACTGTTAAGTAATAAAATTTACGATAATAATGTAAATTTGATTACAGAATCAGCTTAGTAAGAAAGATATCAGCTTTTCCTACAGGTCACTTGCAAGGTCTTCCATACACTTATTTCTCTGATATATCTGTAGTATTCTTACCTTCATATCAGAGGCAAAGAAACACAATTCTGAATGCCAGAGTTACTATTTACCTCTAAAACAGTTCTATTACCAGCTAAATTGTTACTTTTTTTTTTTTTTTGGATCCAGGGTTATTGCTGAGGCTCGGTGCCTACATCCACTGCTCCTAGAGGCTATTTTTTCCCCTTTTTTGTTGCTCTTGTTATTTTTTATCATCGTTGTGGTTATTGTTATTGATGTCATTGTTGGTGAGAGGAGGGGAAGACACAGAGGGGGAGAGAAAGACACCTGCAGACCTGCTTTAGCGCTTGTGAAGTGATGACTCCCCTGCAGGTGGGGAGCCGGGGCCTTGAACTGGGATCCTTATGCAAGTCCTTGTACTTTGCACCATGTGTGCTTAACCCACTGCACTACCACCCAGCCCCCAAACTGTTACTTCTTTTAGAGATAATGTACAGACAGGTTTCAGCATAATTCCTGCCATATATATAGTACATACTACCATTTGTTCATACCACATACATGCACCACACCAAGTACTACCATCATCCTCTCCTCCAATATGTTCTTTCTATTGTCATCTTACACACAGAATAAAATTCCCTTCTGTGTTGTTACAGCATTTGCATTTTCTTCTGGTTTTTTGGTTTTCAAAAAAAATTTTTTTTCTAGTATGAGTTGGGATTATGAACTCAAGACTTCACACACATGCAAAAATCACCCCAAGTCAATTTTTTAATTGTTTATTTCCGAGAAAGAAAGAAAAGTGAAAGGGAGAAACAGAAAGAGATAACAAAGCACTGCTCCAGTACACACAGAGTGTCCATGGTGCTCCTATGTGTTCTAGGGCTTAAAACCAGGGTCTCACACATGGTGCTGCACTCACTCTACTCAGTGAGCTATCTCCTAGCTTAATTATCAACTTTATTAATGTTTTTGTTTCCTCTCAGATTGTTTTTATATCTTCTCCATCTCTAAATGATTTTGCTCATAATACTTTAGAAGTATCTTTGTCATTTTCAAACTGATTTCACAGTCCTCTCTCAGTATATATCTTATGGAAGTCAAATTTTATTTATTTATTTAGCCTCCAAGGGCAAAGTAGCAGCACTTCAACCAGCACTGGTTTCAGGTGGCCATTTTTCATTGTTATTGGGTACGACAGAAAAAAATTGAGGTGGTCCAGGAGGTGGAGCAGTGGATAAAGCATCGGACTCTCAACCATGAGGTCCTGAGTTCAATCCCCCGCAGCACATATACCAGAATGATGTCTGGTTCTTTCTATCTCTCTTCCTATCTTCCTCATTAACAAATAAATAAAATCTTTAAAAAAGAAAGAAAGAAAAAGGAAGAAAGAGAGAAAGAAAGAAATTGAGAAGGGAGGGGGAGACAGAGAGAGACAGAGAGACACGCCTGCAGACCTGCTTCATCACTTGTGAAGCACCGCCCTGCAGGTGCAGAGCCGGGGACTTGAACTGGAATCCTTGCTAGGTCCTTGTGCTTCGTACAATGTGCACTTAACTTGACACACCAATGCCCCGCCCCTGGAATTCAAATCTTATCTGCACATTATGATTTAAAGACATACCCTGAAATTCTGTGCCTCCAGTTCCGATAAGGATCATATAAACTTTCACAAAATGCTAATGCATGAATTACAAATTCTTCAATAGAGGTCTCATCTGCCAATTCCTTCTCCTTTTTTTTGCTTTTTAACTGAAAATAATATTAAACAAAATTATATTTAATTAAAATTTTTAAACTGTGTCACAGCCTTTCCTTCCAGCATTAGAAGATTACATGCCTTTTTCATCATGCAGTATTAAATCATTTTTATCCAAATAAGGTTAAATTCTATTTGAGTCTACATAGAATCACTTAATCAGATGGGCTAAATATAACCTTTCAATTTTTACATATTTCCTAAGAAGGTCTCCAATTAAATAGCTAAACATCTTCCCAAAGAAGAATATATATTTTGGTAATAACAATATTTAATAAATAAAACGTAAATATACAAAAAGATGAGTATGTCATTAAGAGACCATTTGTGGTGGGAGTAGATAGCACAATGGTATGCAAACAGTCTCTCGTGCCTGAGGCTCCAAAGTCCCAGATTCAATCTCCCGCACCACCACAAGCCAGAGTTGACTGAGCAGTGCTCTGGTAAAAAAAAAAAAAAATAGGAGAGACAATTTGTAAAAATATAACTTTTAACTTAAATATTAATAATTTCTTCTGTATACTTGGTTTTGCTTGTTCTGAGTGCTGGGGATCAAACCCAGGCCCTCACACATGCAAAGCATGTACCTGCCATTCAGCTGCAGCCTTGGTTTGCCTGCCTGCTTCTATATAATCTGTGTAAGGTGCTTGAAATATATACAGGCCTCAATGTTAACTGAAGTTTCTTCTCTATGATTAGCTACTCTGAAGACATCTAGCTTTACTAATTAAGATGAAATAATTTTTAAAAGAAATCAAATTGCCTGGCAAGATAGCTCCCTCGAAAGTGCGCTGCTTTTCCTGTGTATACACGGTTTGCCCAGTCTCTACCATGTTGAAAGAAACTTCTGTTTTATGGTTTATTTCTCTCTCTTTGCCGCTAAAATCTAGAGTAACATAATTAAATCTAGTTATTCTCAGTGAATAATTAAAAAGAAATGTATTAATTCACACCTACCTGTTGGATATACAGTGTTGTCATAGTAATAACATGGTTAATGTATGAGCAAGTACCAATTTCTTCTACATTCGATAAATTTCTGTTTTTAAAAAAAGAATGTTCATTTATCATGTATAAACAGAAAAGTGTATGTTTCTATATTCAGGTTGAATTTTGAAAATACTTCACAGGCAAACCAAACACAAATGACATTTTTTTCAAATAAAATCAGCAGAGTTACATAATGGCATTTCTACCAACAGCATGAAGCATATCTAAAGCACCATTTTAACCAGTAAAAAACAAGCGCTTAAGATGGATACGCTGAACACACTGAATTTTTTTTTCCTTTTTGTTGCCCTTGTTGTTTTATTGTTGTAGTTATTATTGTTGTCGCCGTTGCTGGATAGGACAGAGAGAAATGGAGAGAGGAGGGGAAGACACAGAGGGGGAGAGAAAGACAGACACCTGCAGACCTGCTTCACCGCCTGTGAAGCGACTCCCCTGCAGGTGGGGAGCCGGGGTTCAAACCGGGATCCTTATGCCGGTCCTTGTGCTTTGCGCCACCTGCGCTTAACCTGCTGCGCTACAGCCCGACTCCCACACACTGAATTTTAATTAACAACATATTAATATTAATTTACCAACTGTAACAAATTACCATCCTAACCCGAGATGTTAATAATAAGGGGAATAATAAAGCAAGGGGAAAAGAGCAAGAGAGAGCTCTCTGTACTTTCTTCCAATTTTTTATGTAGAACTAAACTGCTATGGTCAAGATGATTCAGTAGGAAGAGTATAGGGCTTATGGGCTCCGTGCTGGCTCAGATGGTAGTGAGTATGCTACCATGTGTAAAGAACCAGGATCAACACTCTGGTCCCCACCTTCACTGGAAGAGCTTCATGAACACTGCTGTTATTATTGCATAGGAAAGAGAGAAGTCAAGAGAGGGGAAGAGAAAGATAGATATATGCAGACCTGCTTCACCACTTTCAAAGCAACACCTCTGCAGGTGGGGAGCCAGAGGCTCCAACCCAGATCCTTGCGCTGGTCCCTGTGCGTCACACTGTGTGCGCTTAATCTACTGCACTACCGCCCAGCCCCCACAAAACTCTTTTTGTATGACCATTATATTGTCTTCACCTCTCCACCTCCCTGAATCTCTGTAATTAGGTATAGTAATTAAAAGGTTGTTTAAAATAATTAACCACAAGCCTATTGCAAATTGTACTGTAATGCTTTAAAGTTCCATCTTAACAATTACATTAATAATCAATGCATGTGTACCTATTTTGGCAATAAGTATTTAAAACAAACAACAAATTTGTACCAGATACCTGCAAAGAATAATGAAGAACTTGACAAGTAAAAGTGACAAAGCTTGTTGTTGTTCCTCTAACCCATCTGCCGTTTTTTGAACACACTGTAGCAGCTGGTGTCTCAAAACCTGCAGAATATTATCAGGAAGAAGAGATATTCCTGGAGGCACATCATCTACCCTACAATATAAGGGGAACAAAATAATAAGAGCATTTAAATCTAGGAAGGACATCTCGGCACTTTTAGGGAGTTATGTTTTAAATGCTAAAGAAGCTCTTTAAAATTTTTTAAAATATCTATTTATCCCCTTTTGTTGCCCTTGTTGTAGTTATTTTTGTTGTTGTTACTGGATAGGACAGAGAGAAATGGAGAGAAGAGGGGAAGACAGAGAGGGGGAGAGAAAGATAAAACACCTGCAGACCTGCTTCACCGCCTGTGAAGCGACTCCCCTTCAGATAGGGAGCCATGGGCTCGAACCTGGATCCTTACGCTGGTCTTTGTTCTTTGTGCCACATGTGCTACCACCCAACTCCCAATAAGAAAATTTAAAAAAAAAAAAAAAAAACACCATCACCGGGGAGGAGGAGAAACAACTACAGCACTACTCCACTGTTCATGAAGCTTCCACCCTACAAGAACCAAGGCTTGTGCATGATAATGTGTGTATTCTCCCTGGTTAACTGCCACCACCTAGGTCTGCTTCGCCCCACCTCAACCCTCAGTTATCATCAGAGCTTCACTACCATAGGATTTTTTTTTTTTTGACAGTTTCAAGAGGGAAGCTGATCACCTCACAAAGACTCCCTGCCTCCAGCCTTCCTAGAACAGGGGCAAGAGCTGGAGAGTGAGCTCCAACACAGAGAATGACATAGTAAAATTCATAAAATTTTGGACACCCAAAGCTCAAAGAGCTTCCACATCTGAACACAATGATATTCAGAGAAGGCCAAACACCTTGATTCCATAAGAAACGATCATGGAAACCCTGCACACGAGACTCTTCTGGACTTCGATTTCTACTTGAATCCTAATTGAAATTATGACTGTAAGTACTCTTCTTCAGATTTCATACAGTGAGTTATGAATCGTCCTGACAAATGATTAGACCAGGAGTAGCGAGAAGCATGAAATAATGAATGATCGAGTCAGAAGTATGGGTGACTCCCAAGACGAAGGACTTATATATGAAGTGAGAACTGTCTTACAAAGGAATCTGATTTTAACTTGTGTCATATGATGCCGACTCTGGGCTGTTAGTGTCAGAATGGAAGAGAGCTGCAAGGCACCAGCTGCTCCTGGAGCATCACAGTTGAGAAAAGGAATCTAGAAGCAAAATCCGGGCTGCAAAAAAAAAGGCAGCTGTGGTCAGTGAACAATGTTTGTCATGAACGCAAGAGTTATGCAGCATTATGCGTGTCACATAACTGCCACCACTGTCATTCTTCAAATTCTTGTCAAATGTATCGTAGGCATCTTTGTAGCAAAATCTCTCAACTGTAAACACATCCAAGGATAGGAAGCTGTTTCATGGCCAGGAAGGTAGCAAAGGGGTAAAGCACAGGATTTGCATACGTGAGAATCTGAATTGGATCCCCAAAACTGCATGTGCCAGAGTGATGCTCTGGTTCTCTCTTGCTCACTCAGAGAAAAAGATTACGTGTAGTGTTTTTTTTCAAGATTTCTTTTTTTTTTCTAGATTTTATTTATTTATTTATTTATTTATTTATTTATTAATGAGAGAGTAGGAGGAGAAAGAACCAGACAACACTCTGGCACATGTGCTGCCAGAGATTGAACTCAGGAAGTCATGCTTGAGAGTCCAACGCTTTACCCACTGCACCACCTCCCAGACCACAGTGTTGTTGTTTGGTTTTTTTTTTTTTTAAAGAAATTAGTGTTTCTACATACCTGGTGGGCAGTTTTTCAAAGTCAACATCTAAGAATTGTTCATAACTAGAAACAAAATTGTCCAGCCATATCTTCAAGTAATCTGGATCTTTCTAAAATAAGAAAAACAGTATAGTTTTAAGTATATCTGTCAGGGGGAAAAGGCAGATACAAATGATGAATCTAAATGTACAATAATATGAAAACTCTAATATTATTATATAATATAGAATGTGTATAATACAATACATACCAAGTGCTGGTTTTAAAATGTGTAGTAAGTGTAGTAATCATTCAAATGGCTTCCCATGTTACTCAAAGAGCTACAGCCTTAACAATGTCTTACAACTTGTCCTTCTCTGTTTTTTTTATTGTTGTTGTAGTTATTATTATAGTTGTTATTTATGTTGTTGTTAGGACAGAAAGAAATGAAGAGAAAAGGGGGAGACAGAGGGGGAGAGACAGACAGACACCTGCAGACCTGCTGCACCACCTGTGAAGCTAATCCCCTACAGGTGTGGAGCCAGGGCTCGAACTGGGATCCTTGAGCTAGTCCTTGCACTTTGCGCCACCTGCTCTTAAAACTGCTGTGCTACTGCCCGACTCCCGTCCTTCTGTTTTTATCACCCTATCCTCTATTGACCTTGTACCACACTGAACTCTTGGCTATTTCTACAATGTGCCAGATACTCTTCTACCTTAAGATCTTTACAATGATGATTTTTCTCTATGCAGAACACTATTCCCCCCAGATAGCTGAATACCTAGCTTCTTTATCTTCTTCAAATCTACCTCTAGTGACAAACTCTTAGGGCTAGGTGATAGTTCACCCAGTAGAATGTACACTTCACCAGGTATGGGGATCCTGGGTTTGAGCTGAAGCTCTGATGGTAAAAGGCCACAAAAAAATTTAACAAATTCATGAAAATACAAAACTAAAATGTTAAAGACATTAAGGCAGTAGCATGCCTTCATACCAATCATTATTCCTGACGTAAAAGGATTGACTCAAAAGACAGAGTGACTAAATGAATTAAAATACAAAACCAAACTACATCCTGTTTACAAGAGATTACTTTAAGCTATCAAGACAGACTTAAAGTAAATGAATGGTAACTGGTATTTCAGGCCATGGAAAAACATAAAAAGGCAGGAACCACTATATTAATATCTGATATGATAGACTTCAAACAAAGAGAGGGAGGAGGTAGATAAGTATTATGTAACGATAAAAGGATCACGAAAAGAGCAAGACATAATGACTACCAATATGTATGCACCCAGGAGCCCAGCAGTGAGTGGCGCACCTGGCTGAGCGCACTCTTCACTGTGCACAGGGATAAGGGTTCAAGCTCCCATTCTACACCTGCATGGAGGATGCTTCACAAGCTGCAAAGTCTGCAGGTGTCTTTCTCACTCTCCCCTCTCATTTCGCTCTGTCCTATCAAATAAAATAGAAAAAAAAAGAACAACAACAAAATGGGGGGGGAAAATGGCTGCCAGGAGTGGTAGATTCATAGTGCAGGCACCCTGGAGGCAAAAAAAAAAGGGGGGGAATGGACACCAGGAGCAGTGAATCTGTAGTGCTGGCACAGAGCCCCAGCAATAACTGGTGCCAATTTAAAAAAATTAAGTATGGACAGCAGTGCAGAGGGTTAAGTGCACATGGCGCGAAGTGCAAGGACCAGCATAAGAATCCAGGTCCAAGTCCCCAGCTCCCCACCTGAAGGGGGGGGTCGCTTCACAGGCGGTAAAGCAGGTCTGCAGGTGTCTTTCTCTCCCCTTCTCTATCTTCCCCTTCTCTATCAATTTCTCTCTGTCCCATCAAACAAAAACAGCAGCAATGGCAATAATAACAGTAACAACAACAAGGGCAACAAAATGGAGCAGTGGATTTGTAGTGCAGGCACCGAACCCCAGCCATAACCTCTGGAGATGGGGGGGGGGGTAATGCATCCAATTTAGTACCACCAAAACATATAAATACTAACAGACCATAATTGTGACACAGACAGCAATTCCTTAATAGGAGGATTGTAATGTCACACAACAATGAGCAGATCATCCAGACAGAAAACCACCAAGGAAAAGGTCTTAACTGACAAACTAGACAAAATGGACTTATAAAGAGCATTCCACTACAAAAGACATTCTTTTCAAGTCTTCACAGAACATTGTCAAGAATAAATAATAGGATACAAAACAAACCTCAATAAATTTATGAATATTGAAATCATGTCAAGCATCTTTTCAGATCATAATGGAAATCAATCAAAAGGAGAAAGTAAGGAAAATCACCAATATGAGGAGAAAACAACAACACAGTATTGAACAAATGTCTAGGAAATCAAAGGTGATATCAAAAGTTATCCACAGAGAGAGAAGAAACTAAAGATATGATTTATTAGAACACAGATCAAGCAAAATGAACAATGTTAAAAGGGAAGTTTAAGGGAGTCAGGCGGTAGCAAGCGGGTTAAACTGGTGTAAGGATCCCGGTTCGAGCCTCCAGCTCCCCACCTGCAGAGGAGTCACTTCGCAGGCGGTGAATCAGGTCTGCAGGTGTCTGTCTTTCTCCCTCTCTGTTTTCCCCTCCTCTCCCCATTTCTCTCTGTCCTATCCAACAACGACATCAATAACAACAATACCAACTACAATAATAAAAAAAAAAGGGCAACAAAAGGGAATAAATAAATAAGAGGGAAGTTTGTAGTAACTCAGACCTGCCTCAGGAAACTAGGAATAACACACAAAACCTATGCTTGCATCTAAGAGAATCAAAAGGAGAAAAAGCAAAATCAAAACTTAGTAGACAGAAGGGAATAAAATCTAAAGCATAAATTAATGAAATAGCAGAATTACAAAGGATCATAAAAAGGTAATAAAGATAAACGACATGGCAACAAATTGGACAACCTAGAAGAAACAATTTTTTTTTTTTTTTTAGAAATATTCTGAGACTGAATCAGGAAGAAATAGAAAACCTAAACAAACTAGTCATGAGTAACAAAAGTGAAACAGTATTCAAAAGTTCCCCCCCAAAAAAAAAAAATGTCCAAGGCCAGATAGCTATCATAATGAATCCTACCAAAACTTCAAAGATGGAGTAGGGCACCGAAGTAAAAACCCTGGGGTGAGGGTGGATGTTCGGTTTCAGGGGGGAATGGTATGGGATGGGATGGGACATAGTCTTTTGTTGGTGGGAATGGTGTTTATGTACACTCCTTATTAATTTGTAGGGAGCTACTCTCTTCCCTGATCCAGCTTTCTGTTCCTTTTCCAGCCATGACATCATCTCCCCAGACAATAACTTGGACCCACCTGCATATCAGATTTCAGGCTCAGGGGAAAAAACAAACAAACAAACAAACAAAACTAGTACAGCCACAGGCCCTTTAGAATATAACTACTACTAGCTATCTACAAAATGGAGTATCCCCCAATTCTTCATCTGCACTATTCCAGCCTTTAGGTTTATGATTGTTCAACAATTTTTTTGGCTTTGTATGTTAACTCTCTTTTCAGCCAACAGGTTCCAGAGGCTAGCATAATGCCAACCAGACTTCCCTAGAGAGCCGACCCCACCAATATGTCCTGGAGCTCCACTTTGCCAGAGCCCCACCCCACTAGGGAAAGAGAGGCAGGCTTGGATGGACTTGTCAATGCCCATGTTCAGTGGGGAAGCAATTACAGAAGCCAGACCTTCCACCTTCTTCTGCATCCCACAATGACCTTGGGTCCATACTCCCTGAGGGTTAAAGATTAGGAAAGCTATCAGGGGAGGGGATGGGATACGGAGTTCTGGTGGTAGGAATTGTGTGGAGTTGTACCCCTCTTATCCTATGGTTTTGTCAATGTTTCCCTTTTATAAATAAAAGGAAAAAAAACTTCAAAGAATTGACATCTATCTTTCTGAAAATCTTCAAAGTGAAAAGGGAGGTAATCTCCAAGGACGATCTAAGTAGCAAATATCAGCCTAATTCCTAAACCAGATAAGGAACTCCATCAAGTTATTTTTCTAAACTAAAAGCATTAGGCTGCAAATCAGAAATTCTCAAAGAATGTTCCCAGAATATGCAGACTGGTGACCTTCTGTGTATTTGTTTTTCTAATAATATACTGTTCCAAAATCAGTTCAGAAATTGCCACTACCTACATTATAACAGAAATAAGAAAGAAACATTTCAGAAAAAATATATTTATGAAGAAATTTCTTAAGAGTTTCATTATTTGCTTCATTCTTTTTCTTCATTTCTGACTAAGAATGTCGGACACTAGAAATACAAGTGGCTGGGATTTTCCCTTTATATATATTTATTTATTTTCCCTTTTTTGTTGCCCTTGTTTTTCATTGTTGTTGATGTCATCATCCTTAGATAGGACAGAGAGAAATGGAGAGAGGAGGGGAAGGCAGAGAGGGGGAGAGAAAGACAGACACCTGCAGACCTGCTGCACCACCTGTGAAGCGACTCCCCTGCAGGTGGAGAGCCAGGGGCTCGAACTGGGATCCTTACGCTGGTCCTTGCGCTCTGCGCCAAGTGCACTTAACCCACTGCATTACCACCCGACTCCCTTGTTGTCCCTTTTTAATAAAGCAGAGGATTATCTCTGTAAAAGTCAAAACAAAGTAGTCTGATATGTCATACAAAATTAATGTATCTCTACTCATATTTTATTTAGGAAACCCATCACATCTGCTTCAAAGTGTGACAGTCAGGAGAAGCAAGTATTTGTTAAGTGCACAGTTCTAGGATAGTTAGAAGGAAAGAAATAGAACTTCAATTTGGAAATGTTCTATGCACTTAGAAGTAAAGCATATGTCAAGTACTACAGCAGACATTTAAATTTTACCATCCCACTGATTCCTTATAACTATCCAGAGACTTCATTTTCTACAATTTGCAAGTGAGAGAAGGAAAATTATATATATATATATATATATATATATATATATATATATATACACACATATATAGCCAATGATGAAACTAGCATGTGCTTTTTCCACTATACTACATTGTCTTTGAACTGTGAGCTGGAACAAAATGGAGCTATTATGAGCAAAAACAGGAAAGAGGGGTTCAGTGAGGATCAGTAAATTCAAGGAGATAAACCATACAAGATAGCCACATTCTATCTAACCACATGAAATAGCCACATTCCTCAGTGTCTGAGAAAACACTTAGAGGATCTATATTTTACTGCCAAAGGTCATAAAAGAACAACTTCCATAAACCTAGAAGCAAAATTAACCTGATCATAAACTAAGCCACTTTCATGATTAAGAGTTTGGTACAAGGACACATACGATACAGTCTATCCCTCAATCGTAAATGCTTACTAACAAGATATTCTCAAGAAGGGAGGGAGCAAGAAGAAAATTTCAAACAGAAAATAGCTAGATATATGATTGAGTGCACACATTAGTATGCAAGGACCCTAGTTCAAGCCTCAGATCCACCTGCAGCCAAGAAGCTCCCACGTGGTAAAGCCAAACTGCAGGTGTTTCTGTCTCTCTCTCTCTCTGTCACTTTCTCCCTCTCTATATCCTCCTTCCCTCTCAATTTTTGTATCTTATCCAAATAAATATAATATTTTAAAAAGAGAAATATAATAGTAAGATATGTTAAAAGATGTTCAGTATTTTGGCATTATTATAGTGTAATAAGACAGGAAGTACTGGAATAGTTTCATAGGGTATATAAAGCCTGGGAAATCAGTAAGTACTTAAGAACACAACAGTGACTTCTAATTTCAGAAACAGCATTCCACTGTCTTCACCAAATACTATATATCTCTTAAGGCTCCTTCCATATTTTGTATCTTGTTGACTTCCCAGGATACATCCAAAAAGACTTCTTGTGATCTGTAGACTGTTGCCAAAGACACCAAGATGTCAACCTCCTAAAACTCTTCTCATCTTGTGAGGTCTTTTCTAACACAAGGGACTCCCTAGCTCCATTTCAGATGGCACCTTATCTAACAAATCTACAGAGACTAGATACAGGCTAGAGCCTAGGTACTGGGTACAGGTGTACATGCATCCATAAGCAAGGGTCAACTATATAACTCAAAATAAAGGGGCTTCATAGCCCTCCATGATAAGACTTAGACCTAGTAAACTTGGCAATCTAGTAGAAAGGCCCAAAGAAGGAAGACCCCATAAACTTAACTCCAGTTTGGCTACAGCAAATGACAAAACATTTTAACAACTGGGAGAAAGTATCAGATTGTCAGATAAAGAAAGGACTACAAAAACTGGGTAAGAGCAAGAGACTGGCTCACTTAATGATGGTTCAATACCACAGCTGGGGCCCTACTTAGGGAATCCTGGGATTCCCACACAGATACGGTGGGCCTAGACCTCTAATAGATCCCTCCTCTCTCCACCGTTACTGGTCATTTCCATCAGGAACATCATCATAAGCCCTCTTGAGGGCCACTCCAGGAACTGGTCCTCCCTATAAAGTAGCAATGGTAGGAAGTGTCCCAGTCTCCGAAGAACGACTGGCTCGAGCTCCCATTCCCCACCTGCAGAGGGAAAGCTTTGCAAGTGTTGAAGCACTGTTGCAGATCTCTCTGTCTCTCACTCTCTCTAGGGAGTCAGGTGGTAGTGCAGTGGGGTAAGCGCAAGTGGTGCAAAGTGCAAGAACCGGCGCAAGGATCTGGGTTTGAGCCCCCCAGTTCCCCACCTGCACAGGAGTCACTTCACAGGTGGTGAAACAGGTCTACAGGTGTGTCTATCTTTCTCTCCCCCGCCCCCCCATCTTCCCCTCCTCTCTCCATTTCTCTGTCCTATCTAACAATGATGACATCAATAGCAACAACAATAACTACAACAATAAAAAACAAGGGCAACAAAAGGGAAAATAAATAAATGAAAAGAAAAAAATGTGTTATTAAATAAAAGAAGGGTTAATGGTGATAGCACAGTAGTTACACAACAGACCAACATCACCATAAGCCAGAGCAGAGAAGTACTCTGATAAAATACATACACACAAGGGCCAGCCAAAGAGCTTATCTGTCTTGATATGTACTCAACCAACCCAGTTTTAAGCCTGGCCCCTACCTCACTGGAGAAAATGCCAACATCTTTCCTGCTGTCATTTTTTATCTGAAAAAGTCATTCTGGAGTACTGAAGCCCAACTGGTGAAAAAAAAAAAAACCACTGAGGAAATGAATATTGCTTTCCTAAGTGTTACTCCCATGTGTAATGGCATAAAGTATTCACTGCTTTCATATCTGGCTCGTCAAAATAAATACATAATTTGAAACCACTATTGCACTGCTAGTGGTTGTTTTATTTTTTTAATATTTGATTATTTACTCATTAGACGGAGACAGTCATAAATTGAGAGACAGAGGGAGATAGGAGAGAGACAGAGACACCTACAGCTCTGCTTCACCACCTGTGAAGCTTTCCCCCTGCAGGTGGGGAGAAGGGGGCTTGAACCCAGATCCTTGAGCATTGTGACACATGCACTCAACCAGGTGTGCCACCACCTGGTCCCAATTTTGTTTTGTTTAAAGCTAAACATTACTTTCCTTACGAAGTCATTAAATCTAAGGGAGTTAAGAGTCATTACTTTGCTTAGCACACGCCAGAAACTGATTAAATGTGGGTTAAATTCTAAGAGTTGCTGTACATATGTATAGCTTACTAAGAGGTTCATAATCAAAATTATAAAGTTCTTTGGTCCAGGTGGTGGAGGCTCACTTGGTTGAGTACACATCCTACCAAGCGCAAGAACCCAGGTTCAAGACCTTGGTTCAAGACCTTGGTTCCCATCTGCAGGAAGGAAGCTTCACAAGTGGTGAATCAGTGCTGCACTATCTGTTTCTCTTTCTCCTCTTTTCCTCTTGATTTCTGTCCCTCTCTATCTAATAACTTTTTACAAATTTGTAAAGTTCAGGGCCAGGCAGTAGCACAGCGGGTTAAGTGCACATGGTGCAAAGTGCAAGGACCAGTGTAAGCAAGGACCGGTGTAAGCATCCCGGTTCCAGCCCCCAGCTCCCCACCTGCACGGGGATCACTTCACAAGCAGTGAAGCAGGTCTGCAGGTGTCTGTTTTTCTCTTCTTTTCTGTTTTTCCCTCCACTCTCCAATTCTCTCTGTCCTATCCAGCAACAACGACAGCAATAACAACAATACCAAAAACGATAAATCAACAAGGGCAACAAAAGGGGAAAAATGGCCTGCAGGATCAGTGAGTGGATTCCTAGTGCAGGCACCAAGCCCCAGCAATAACCCTGGAGGCAAAAAAAAAAAAAAAGTAAAGTTCTACTGTTCTCATTAGGCCATTCCAAATCTACATATAAGTATTTGACTATAATCTGAATAAAACACCTCTAAATTATATTATGAAGCAAAATTTCCATTCTAGAAAGGAAGTTTACTCTGAGCTCATTGCAAAACTATCTATTTCAGTCATATTCCAGATTTAGCAGGACAAAGGGCAACAGCAGGAAATGGAACATCATCACAGTCCAAAACAAACTTGGTTAAGATTAAAAAAACAACTTGGGATAATAAAGCATTACATTTGAAAAAAAATAAATTAAGAATAAATAAAATAAATTGATTAAAAATTAAGACATACCTAACAAGCAAAGGGGAGAAAAGAGGAGAAACATAACTAAACCCATGCTCCGTCAGCTGCAGATCCGAGGTTACTAAGTCAGAGACCCTATACCCTGAGAGAGAGAGATGGCACTTCTGTGACAGGTAAGGCATGCTGACACATGTTTTGGGGAGATGTGAAATTGTACCTCAGAAACAACTATCTCTATAAAACAACATTCCCTAAGGGAAATTTTCAGATATTTATGAGCAGTTTTATCACTAAGTATAGAAATATACTGCCCTCTATAGTTACAAAATTTTAAAATAAAATGGATGTAATCTTCACACATATTCTCACGTGTATTTTTTAAAAACTGGCAAGAAGTATATCTTTATATTTCTTAGCCCTTAAAATAAGATCATATACAATCAACTCATTTTTTTCTCAACAATTTTGAAAGGTACAAAAAAGTTATTAATTATATATACTTTTTACCATTTGGAAGACAAGAAAATATGAAGGAACTAGGTAGCGTGTTTTCTTGTTAAAGTCAGAAGCAAAACTAGGACTAAATCTTGGCACTAATTCTGTAGATTAATAAAATTTCTCAGTGTTAATAGGATCTCAAAAAAAATAAATAAACCTCACAGCAAAACTGAACCACAAATGTACCCATACTGCCACATTTCAAAATGCCATGACCATGCTTTTCAGTTCTTTTGTGTCTTTTTTGTGTCAATTAATTTACTTAATACTAGGCAGGGCAAACATAACTCGATGTTATAAAAAAAACTAAAAAAAAAAAAAAAACACGTTGAGAGATTCAGTTTCTCTGAATCTACATATCTGGTAACCAACTATAAAACTATGGGCGGGCAGAAAAATAGCTCACTTGGCTAGCATGCCTGCTTAGTCATATGACCAAGGTTCAAGACCAGTCTTCAGAGTACTGGAGTGTTGTGCTTTCATTCCCTATCTCTCTGCTTCTATCTGAGAAAGTAAAACCAGAGGATGACCAAACACCAAACAAACAAGCAAAAACAATGCCTAAAAGAGCTAAATGTCACAGAAATATGTCCTAATACCCATCCAAGGGGAACAGTTGAGATGGGAACTTGTAGAAATATATGTATTTGGGGGGCACAGTGGTTGCGCAGCATGTAAAGCACACATGGCGCTAAGCACAAGGACCAGTGCAAGGATCCCGGTTGGAACCTTGGCTCCCCTACCTGCAGGGGGGTCGTTCAGAAGTGGTGAAGCAGGTCTGCAGGTGTCTTTCTCTCCCCATGTCTTCTCCTCCTCTCTCCATTTCTCTCTGTCCTATCCAACAACAATGATAAACAAGGGCAACAAAAGGGGGGGGAAGCCTCCAGGAGTAGTGGATTTATAGTGCAGGCACTGAGCCCCAGCAGTAACCCTGGAGGCAAAAAGAAAAAAAAAGGGAGAAAGAAAGAAAAGAAATATATATTTTTTTAATTCTTTTTATTTTTTCTAAATATTTATTTATTCCCTTTTGTTGCCCTTGTTGTTTTGTTGTAGTCATTATTATTATTGATGTCATCATTATTGTTGGATAGGACAGAGAGAAATAGAGAGAGGAGGGGAAGGCAGAGACGGGGAGAGACAGACAGACACCTGCAGACCTGTTTCACCACTTGTGAGGTGACTCCCCTGAAAGTAGGGAGCCACGGGCTCGAACTGGGATCCTTACACCAATCCTTGCGCTTTGTGCCACATGCGCTTAACCCGCTGTGCTACCGCCCAACTCCCATGTATTTTATTCTATGCAATATTCAATTCCAAACAGTTGCATGATAACATGGAGCCCAAAATTATTCTCAGCACTGTTTCTCTCATCACTATCACATAAAGTAATAACTTCAAAGATACATGGAATAATGTAGTGCCTAACAAATAGTACAGACTAAAATCTTTAGATATTAAAAAAGTAAGCCTAGGGTGGGGTAGATAACATAATGGTTAAGTAAAGAGATCTTCATGCCTGAGACTCCCAAGTCCCAGGTTCAATCCCCTACATCACCATAAGCCAGAGTTAAGCATGTTCTGGTTAATAACATAATAAATAAATAAATAAATCTGTCTTCTATGCTTAAGAAAAAATATGTCCAAAAAAAGCAGTAAACTACTGAACCAAAATCCAGATTCAAGATTAAACCTGTTTAACTTAAAAGAGCTCTATGAAATGCATTTGAAACCCTTGACCCTAGCTAGGAATGACTACTTAAGAGGCAAGAATTAAGTCCACCCAGGTTCAATCCACCACCATATGAGCAGTGCTCTGGCAATGAGGGGGAGAAGAATGAAGTTCAGATACGCTGGTGACAAGAATCTAGAGAGCAGGGAAGCTGAGTGATCAGAAATCACCCAACCTACAAAGTGTAATAGTAACTACATCAAGTTAACAACCTATTAGAAAGACAGGATGGAACACTTTTAGTATAATGAGATCGATCCTGACCCTGTGTAGAGAAAGTGAACAGCTATGCATGAAGTCTGGCTAAAAAACACAACAAACTGCAAAATTTTCTACCCAGATCTTCTCAAATATCAAGTGGGAACACATCTGCTAAAAACTGACATAAAATTTTTACTTTAATTTTATTTAAAGGACTATAATCACTAGTACTCAGACTTGCCACTGAACCCAGACTAGTAGGTAGAATAGACTTATCTATTCTCTTTGATAAAGCAGTATTATTTTATATATCTCAAAAATGTTTATTGAATATTATTATTAAATAACTGTTGACTTTGTTTTGCTTTGAGTTAAGCATTTTTCTTAATAGAGTTACTTTAAAATAGTCCTACTGAACATTTTTGTCCTTTATTGTTGCTGTGGTTGTTTTTACCAATGCTCTGCTCAGCTCTAGTTTATGGTGATGTTGGGGATTGAACCTGGAATCTCAGAGGCTCAGACATGCAAGTATTTTATATAACTATTATTCTGTCTTCTCAGTCCCCTACTGATTTTTTATAATGTTCCATGGCAACCTTTAAAACATCACATCATGCTACCCAGGGATGGATTTGTAGTGCAGGTACTGAGCCCCAGCAGTAACCCTGGAGGCAAAAAGAAAAAAGATAGAAAGAAAAGAAATATATGTATTTTATTCTTTTTATTTTTTCTAAGTATTTATTTATTCCCTTTTGTTGCCCTTGTTGTTTTGTTGTAGTCATTATTATTGATGTCATCGTTGTTGTTGGATAGGACAGAGAGAAATAGAGAGAGGAAGGGAAGGTAGAAAGGGGGAGAGACAGATAAGACACCTGCAGACCTGCTTCACCACTTGAACCCTCAAACAAAAGATCCATGTTTCATTGCTGGCACAGAAAATGCCAAAGTGATGTTCTGGTTCTCTTTGTCATAAATAAATAAACCTTAAAAAAAAAAAAAAAAAGACAAACAAGCAACATGAAGCCAGGGGCTGGATGGCGGCACACCAGGTGGTTTATAGACTATGTGCAAAGACCTGAGTTCAAGTGCCCAGACCCCACCTGCGTGGGGAGGGAACAACTCATGAGCAGTGGAACAGTACTGCAAGTGTCTTTCTCTGTCTCTATAAGAAAAAGAGAGGAAAATGTAAATCAGTTTTAAAAAGGCCACAGGGATTGGCTAGAATCATCATGCAGGCACCAAGCCTGAGTGATTATGCTGGTTGAGGGAAATAAAAAATAAAATAAATAAAACTTCACATTACATAGAAACACTATGAAGGTACCTTATTCATCTGTGAATTATACACGATGGATTCCTGTGCCAAGATTAGCACTGTGACAAAACTGAAGGATGTCTAACCTTACTGTCCTGAAATAAACCTTCCTGAAACTTCAGTGTAACCCTCTGCAATCCTTCCGCCGGTCCCTGTGCTTTGCGCCAACTGCACTTAACCCGCAGCGCTACCACCCGACTCCCCCAAGTGACCACTCTAAAACCAACCCAAATCAAACGTTTTTCTACCTGCCCTCCTCATGAATTGTCCCCAAATTATTTATATGGGGACATTTCCATATGTTTATGTTCTACTAATAAAGAAACGATAGTGGATTGAGAGGTGGCACAGTGCATAAAGTACTGGATGCTCAATCATGAGGTCCTGAATTTGATCCCTGGCATTGCATATGCCAGAGAGATGCTCTAGTTCTCGCCCTCTCTCAAATACATAAATCTTTAAAATTGTTAAATGATAGAACTGGATTACCAGTTTTACAAATCTCTAATGAAATAACTACTATACACAAACAAAAGTTAGGGCCAGGGGGCTGGGCAGTGGCGCACCTGGTTGAGTGCACATGTTACAGTGCACAAGGACCCGGGTTCGAGCCCCTGGTTCCCACCTGCAGGGGGGAAGCTTTGAGAGTGGTGAAGCAGGGCTACAGGTGTCTGTTTCTCTGTCTCTTTCCCTCTCTATCTCCCCCTTCCTTCTCTATTTATGGCTATCTCTATCCAATAAATAAAGATAATTAAAAAAAAAAGTTAGGGCCAAGGAACAATTCACTGAAATAAAATAAATTCAACCAGCAAAGCCCAGACTGCAAAACACTGATTTCAAAATCTGTTCCCTTCAACAAATAAAATTAATAAATAAAAAATGTGAGGGCTGGGAAGCAAGGACTGTGGTTCTGCAAAAAGACTCTTATATTTGGGCTCTAAAGTCCCAAGATTAATCCCCAGCACCGTCATAAGACTGAGCTGAGCAGTGCTCTGGTCTTTCTGTATTTTTCTCTCTTAATCTCTCTCATTAGAATAAAATAAAATATTTTAAAAGAACTAATAAAAAAGACAAGAACTTATAAATAAAAGACTTAACTGACATTTTCCATACAACACAGCACATATGCTTTGTTTAAATACTGACTCAAACACCAGAAAATAGACTCATTTAAGATGCTAACAGGGAGTTTGAATACTACCAAAGATTTTATTAAAGTGGTCCGGGAGGTGGTGCAGTGGCTACGACACCAGACTCTCAAGCATGAGGTCCTGAGTTCAATCCCCGGCAGCACATGTACCAGAGTGATGTCTGGTTCCCTCTCCCTCTCTCTCTCTCTTTCTCATTAATAAGTAAATAAAATCTTTAAATATATCATTAAAGAACTACCATGCTAAAACTGTTTTTAAAAGCTTTATTTTGGGGAGTCGGGCTGTAGCGCAGCGGGTTAAGCGCAGGTGGCGCAAAGCACAAGGACCGGCATAAGGATCCTGGTTCCTTATGAACCAGGCTCCCCACCTGCAGGGGAGTCGCTTCACAGGCGGTGAAGCAGGTCTGCAGGTGTCTATCTTTCTCTCCCCCTCTCTGTCTTCCCCTCCTCTCTCCATTTCTCTCTGTCCTATCCAACAACGAAGACAACAATAATAACTACAACAATAAAACAACAAGGGCAACAAAAGGGAATAAATAAAGTAAAAAAAAAGCTTTATTTTGTGAATGTGTTTTAAACTACAGATAAGATCATATGCTGTCTGATAATTCACTTTAAAAACTCAGGGGCTGAGATAGTTAGTGGAAGATCATAGATGAGACAGTATTGCACACAAACTGAAAAATCACTGAAGCTGAGTGACAGGTAACAAAAGGATTGATCACATTTCCAGTAATAAAAGCAATTTAAAAAGGATGAGTTAAAAAGAAGCTGTATGTGAAAAAGCAAAAAAAAAAAAAAAAAAAAAAAAACTCCATGTTCCTCAAAACAAAAATCTTATTGAGTAGGCATTTTCCTTTTTTTTTTTTCTTTTTTAAGATTTTATTTATTTATGAGAAAGATAGAAGGAGAGAGGGAAAGAACCAGAAGTCACTCTGGTACATGTGCTGCCTGCCGGGGACTGAACTCAAGACTTCACACTTGAGAGTCCAATGCCTTATCCACTGGGCCACCTCCTGGACCACAGGGTAGGCATTTTCCTTAAGTGAGCGTACATACTTTGTTACCACTGGGCTCAAGGTTCACTGTTGCTGTCTCACTAAGCTGCTAGTACTACTAGCAGTATGCCAGTGTGAAAACAGCAAGGCCAGAGAAAAAGTGCAGAGAACTGGATCTTTAGTATAATCACCTCCACCAGGTAATAAGGTGTTAAATCTATGATGCATATTTGAAAGTTACTTGAACTGAATGTATCCAGTTTACAGGTAACTTACACATGAGCAGGAGAAACTTATCATGGTTTTTTTTTTTTTTTTTTTTTTTTTTGCCTCCAGGGTTATTGTCAGGGCTCGGTGCCTGCACTACGAATCCACTGCTCCTAGAGGCCATTTTTCCTATTTTTGTTGCCCTTGTTATTGTTGTCATTGCTGTTGTTGCCAGATAGGACAGAGAGAAATTGAGAGAGGAGAGGAAGGCAGAGAGGGAGAGAGAAAGACACCTGCAGACCTGCTTTACCACCTGTGAAGCAACCCCTCTGTAGGTGGGGAGCCGGGGCCCTTACCCAGTCCTTGTGCTTCGTGTCACGTGCGCTTAATCCACTGAGCTACCCGCTGAGCTACTGGCCACCCCACCAATATCATAATTTTTAAAATTTATTTATGTATTTATTTTCCCTTTTGTTGCCCTTGTTTTTTTGTTTTTTTAATATGTATTTATTTTCCCTTTTGTTGCCCTTGCTTTTTATTGTTGTTGCAGTTATTATTGTTGTTATTATTAATGTTGTCGTTATTAGATAGGACAGAGTGAAGTGGAGAGAGGAAGGGAAGACAGAGAGGGGGAGAAAAAGACAGACACCTGCAGACCTGCTTCACTGCTTGTGAAGCGACTCCCCTGCAGGTGGAGAGCCCAGGTCTCGAACCAGAATCCTTACACCCATCCTTGTGCTTTGCGCCACGTATGCTTAACCCAATGCACTGCTGCCCAACTCCCTTGCCCTTGTTTTATTGTTGTTGTGGTTACTATTGTTGTTGTTAACATCATGATTTTAAATTACAACTTTTTAGTCTTTTTTTTATTTTTTTATTTTTATAACCAGAGCAATGTTCAGCTAGTTTATGGTGGTGGTGGTGGGGGGGGGGGTTGAACTTGGGACTCTGGAGCCCCAGGCACAAGAGTCTCTTTGCATAACCATTATGCTATCTACCCTCCGCTATATTACAACTTTTTAAACAGTTGAAAAGAAGTTTAATCTTAATGTGTACCAGTACTTTAAATTTTAAGTAGAATTTATTTTCCTCTCCAAAAACAAGTTTCAACATTTATCTATGAAGCATCTTTATTATTTTTACTCAGGCATTTTTGTAGAACAGTAAGAATTCAAATTTCTATAGAGACATTAAGAAAAAATTCTGTGAATACAAATGAGTGTGAGTGTACTATCTCCAACCAAGCAGAGTTGCTTTAATAAAACATGAACTTGACCTAAAAACAACATAGCTAAAAAGACAATGTAACTCCACTCCTTTTGTTATTTCAAAAATAGTAAGACCTACTGAGTCTGATGGATTTTTAAACAAACCACTTTCAATCTACTGGACATGAATATTAAATTGCATTTTAATTTTTGGCTAACAAGTGTGACTATTTTCAAAAGTGTCTGATGAACTGGATTCTTTCTTTTTATTGGATGAGTGGTCTATTTTTAAAGAGACATTCCTGGTATTAAATTACACAAGACTAAAAGTTATTTTAAAATCCATATTAAACATTTCAAAGTATATGTCTTTCACCAATTATAAGAAAATACCAAACTAGGAAGTTGAAGATAATTCAAGTGTAATCTTTAAAATTTAATGTTACAACTGAGATCACTTGTTAAAAATACATGTAACTTATTATTATCATTTTTTTAATAACTGGAACTATTTAAAAGAGAGACGGGAAGGGTAGTGGCTTGAACCACGTTCAAGCCGCCGCTCCCCACCTGCAAGGGAATACATTGCTTCATTAATGGTGAAGCAGGTCTGCAGGTGTCTACCTTTCTATCTCCCCCTCAGTTCTCAAATTTCTCTTGGTCCTATCCAATAAAATAGAAATAGAAAAAATAAGTAAAAATAAAAGAGAGAACCTGAAGGAATAATGCAGAAACAGAACTTGAGACTTGAGAACTTTACTACACAAACCTAAAGTAACTTTAGTAGATTAGACATGTTTCCCTAACCCTTGCCAGCACCTACAAAGTCGTAATATAGCTCCTCATATAAAAAACATGTTTGTAATACTTCTTTCCCTCCAATAGCCTAAAAATCTAAGTTAACATGTAAGAATCCACATAAAGAAAAAATACATATGAAAGGTATTTCTTGATTGACAGAATCAACATACTAAGTAGTCATAATGTCTAAGTGTGTGTACATGAACTGAACGGTAATGGAGTTCTTGGCTGCACAGCTATGCTGGCTACTTATAGCCATCCATTTATAACATTTATAACATCCATCCATTTATAACATTTCCATCAATTTTCTCATTCACTGAAAAAGGGGATAATTGCAATACCCACCTCACAGGATGTTTCTGAGGATCAAACGGCATAATGTTCACAAGGTGCTAACACAGAGCCATTCTTACAGTAGCCACCTTAAATCAGCAAACTTTTCTTACAGTTTAAAAGGAAAAGGTTTCATGTCCTCATAGAAATGTATCTGCCCAAGTGCTAGGCAGTGGCGCAGTGGCTTAAGCACACATAGTTCCAAGCACAAGGACCCCACAAAGTTCCCAGTTTGAGGCCCCAGCTCCCCAAAGTAGGTCTGCAGGTGTCTATCGATAACTGATGACTGTGGTGTGTGTGTGTGTGTGTGTGTGTGTGTGTGTGTGTATGTATATGTATGTATATATTTATCCTTATTGCACTCTGGGAGAAAAGGAGAAACATTTTTTTCTCTTAATGTCATAATCTGACATATAAGTTTGGGATCAGTTAAGACAGTTAAGTATCAAGAGAACTGTTTTTAATAATATGCCAACACTGTGTATGTGTTCAAACCTGGAAATGTGAAAAATAGAAAATCCCGTTTTAAAATTTTTGGTCATATAAATAAAAATCCTATAAACGAAATGATGATAAATTGGGCCACAAAATTTTCTAACAAGGTATTTTAAAACTTAGAAATAAAAAAGGAAAGCAATTACCTTTGTACAATAAAGCATCCAAAGTTCAAAGAGCCTTTCTCTGGATGCCATTCTGATTTTCACTCTGGCACTTTAGCTTTTCCTCAGAAACAAAAATTACTTTCAAAAAAGCAACAGCATGTTCACTTTATTTTCCAAGTGTCTCCTCCGTTACAGTAAAGTTCAAAGCAGTAGGGCAAACAACAAGAAGTGAAAACAATGGAACTGTCTTCTGGTCAATAAAAGTCAGTCTCAGCAGTCGGCTTTAACATTTCTTCATCAGTGATAGGAAAGTCAATTAAGCGAGTCTGCCAAAGAGAAAAACATGTAAAGGTAAAGACCATATTAAATAAAAATAAATAAACATCAGAAATAGAGCATTATCTATTTAATTTCCCACGACTAATTAAGTTTTCTAGACACTTCTGTTTCGGGAAAATAGCACAGCTAACCCACTATTTCACCACAATTAAAAGTCAGAATTCTCAGGGGCTGGGTGATTGAACGTCCACAATACAAGTGTTCAAGGACACAGGTTCGAGTCCCCACTCCCCACCTGCGGCGTGTGGCAGGGAAGCTTTGTGAGGGATAAAGCAGGACTGCGGGTATCTTTCTGTCTCCCTCCTTATCTCCCTTCCCTCTCGATTTCTGTCTCTATCCAATAATGAAGGTTATTAAAAAAAAAAAGTCAGAATTCTCTTAGGTAGGAAATAAAAAACAAAGTGAGTATTTAGAAGCAAAAGGGCGTCAGGAGTCGGGTGGTTGCACAGCGGTTTAAGCGCACATAGCTCGAAGTGCACTGACAGGCATCAGGATCCTGGTTCAAGCCCCCGGCTCCCCACCTGCAGGGGTTGGGGGAGTTCACTTCACAGCGGTGAAGCAGGTCTGCTTTCTCTCTCCCCCCTTCCCCTCCTCTCTCCATTTCTCTCTGTCCTATCCAACAAGGACAACAATAACAACGATAAGCAAGGGCAACAAAAAGGAAAAAAATATATAAAAAAATAAAGCAAAAGGGCGTGACAAAAAGCAGCAAGAGCCCGTCCCCACCTCCCAGAGTCCAGAATGAGTGGCAATGTACAGACTGCGCAGCACAGGGAAATGTCCGCGTGAACAGCCCGGCGGGACTGACAGCCGACCCGCCCCCGGCAGGGCGTGGGGGGGGGCGGTGCCTGCTGTGGTCGCCGCCACGATCCGGGGGCCGAGACTCCACCTGCCACCTGGCCACCGCCCTCCCTCTCCCTCTCCCTCCAGGAGGCCGCGAGTAGAACACACCTGAGCAAAGCCTCCGAGTGTTTCCATTCCCTCCTCGCATCCCGGACGACCGAAACAGAGGCCGGCGAGCTAGGGGTGCGGCCTCTCCACGTCGCCGCAGCCGCCGCCCGGGCACGCCCGGGTCCCCCTCGTCCCCTCCCGGCCGCCCCGCAGCCCACGGCGCGCCTCGCCCGAGGCCTCACGCTTCCGCTACGTGTCTCCCGCTTCCCAGCCACCCGCACCCTTTCGCCGCGCTCACGCTAAGGGCCGCGCAGCCACAGTCGCGTCGCCATCAGACTTGCTTCCCACGCCCCTCTCCCCAGTCAAAGCCCCCGGCAGCGGAGCGGCGACGGGGGCGGGGCGGGGCGGGGCGGCGACTGCGCCAGGCGGGGTTCCGGATTCGGGGGCGGGGCTGTTCCCTTCGGTGAATTATTCTGGCCTCTAAGGATTTACCTGGCCTCGGGGTAGTCGCTCCTGATTGGTTATGCGGTCAGAGAAGGGGCGTCGTGATCTGAAGTCCCGCCCCATCCTGACAGCGCAGGCGCAATCATCCAGGGTCCTAAAGTCCCCTACCACTGCCCCGTGGGTTTCTAGGGTCAGCCTTCCCCTCTGGACGTGGAGGAGGATGGGCTTGCTGACGTTCACGCCAGCCCCAATTGGGCGTTCTGCTGATGGCGTCATTTCCGGAAATCATCTGAAAGGGAGGACTCCTTCCCTGCCAGTTGAAGGGTGCTTTATTTTGTTGTCCTGTGAATAGAGTGGGGGTGACTCATGAGAGGAGGGGTAAAGATTGACACCTGCAGACCTGCTTCACCGCTTGTGAGCGACCCCCACCCCTTGCAGATGGGGATCCGGCGGCTCAAACGGGGATCCTTGCACTTCGTACTGTGTGCGCTACCGCCCAACCCCAAATCTAGCCATTTTTTCCACATGAACACTACTACTACCCGGATGTGAATTACCATCAGATCTTTTCTGGATTATTCTAGTGACCTTCCAACCTATCTCTCCGCCTCTGCCTCTGTACTCCTCCCAGCCGAGATTATTCTCAGCATGTCAACAAAAGAATCTTTCAAGAAAGAAAAAATGTGGGAGTCCTGCAGTAGTGCAGCGGGTTAAGCGCACATGGCGCAAAGTGCAAGGACCGGTGTAAGGGCCCCCTGGCTCCCTACCTGCAGGAGGTCGCTTTGCAGGCAGTGAGGCAGGTCTGCAGGTGTCTATCTTCCTCTCCTCCTCTCTGTCTTCCCCTGCTCTCTCCATTTCTCTCTGTCCTATCCAAGAACAACGACATCAATAACAACAATAATAACTACAACAATAAAAAACAAGGACAACAAAAGGGAATAAATAAATTTTTTTAAAAAAGAAAGAAAAAATGTGTCACAACTCTGTTAAAAAGCTTTCCAGTGACTTCCCACCGCCTTTTTAATTTATGGCAAGGAATTATAATTTCCTCCCACACTTCTGGCTTTATTTTACTCTACACATTGGACTTACCTGCAGGAACACAGATTTACAAAACACACTCCAGTCATAGAGGATTTACATAAATTCCTTCAACCTGGAAGGCTCTTCTAGACACCCACATAAAATCCTCAAGTCTCTGATCAAGAATCACTTTGTTCATTGCTATCGTCTGAATGTGTGTGCCTTCCAAAAAATGCAACTCCAAGGTAACGGTATTAGGAGGAGGTACCTTTGGGGAGCATTTAGGCCTTGAAGAAGAAGCCTTCATAAAAAGGAATTGTGCTTTTTTTGCCACGCCTGGGACTCCGTGCCTGCACTATGAATCCACTGCTCCTGGAGGCCATTTTTATAGACACCTGCAGAGGCTCCAACCAGATTACTCTGGTCCTTGCGCTTTGCTCAGTGTTAGCTTAGCCTTAGCCCGCTGCGCAACCGCCCGGCCCCCAAGAATTATGCTCTTATTGAGCACATGTACAGAGCTCCCGAGTTCCTTTTGCCACTTGAGAATTCAATAAGGGGGGGGGGTGGGGGCTGACAAGGGGGAGGGCCCTTAGGAGGGTGTTGACCCAATCATGATAGCACTTTAATCTTGGGCTTCCAGCCTCCAGTACCATAAGAAATAAATTTGTTGGGAGTCGGCCGGTAGCACAGCGGGTTAAGCGCACATGGCCCAAAGCGCAAGGACTGGCGTAGGGATCCCGGTACCCCACCTGCAGGGGGGGGGGTATCTTCACAAGCGGTGAAGCAGGTGTGCAGGTGTCTATCTTTCTCTTCCCCTCCTCTCTCCATTTCTCTCTGGGCAACAAAAGGGCAACAAAAGGAGAAAAATGGCCTCCAGGAGCAATGGATTCGTAGTGCAGGCACCGAGCCCCAGCAGTAACCTGGAGGCGCAAAAAAAAAAAAAAAAGAAAAGAAAAGAAAGAAAGAAATTTGTTTATAAGCCACCCAGGATTTTATTATACAAGCCCAAGTGGACTCAAACACCCAAGAAGCATTCACTGATCCTTATTTAAAAAATAATTTTCCGGGGGCTGGGCAGTAGCACACTGGGTCATAAGCGTACATGGCGCAAAGCGCAAGGACCAAAGTAACAATCCTGGTTTCTAGCCCCTGGTTCCCCACCTGCACGATGTCGCTTCGCAGGCAGTGAGGCAGATCTACAAGTGTCTATCTTTCTCTCCCCCTCTCTGTCCTCCTCATCTTTCTCGATTTCTCTCTGTCCTATCAACAACAACAGCTATGACAACAATAACAACCAAAACAAGCGCAACAACAAGGGAAACAAAATGGGAAAAAATGGACTCTAGGAGCAGTGGATTCATAGTGCAGGCACCGAGTCCCAACAGTAAACCTGGAGGCAAAAAAAAAAAAAAAAACAATTTCCGGGGACCAGGAGGTGGCATAGTAAAAGGACCAGCTCAAGAATCCCGGTTCGAGCCTCCGGCCCCCACCTACAAGAGAGTTGCTTCACAAGCAGTGAAGTAGGTCTCAAGTGTCTTTCTCTCTGCCTCTCTGTCTTCCCCTCCTGTCTCGATTTCTCTCTGTCCTATCCAACAACAACAAGGGCAATAAAATGGATAAAAACGGCCTCCAGGAGCAGCAGATTTGTAGTGCAGGCACCAAGCCCCAGCAATAACCTTGGAGGCTATATATATATATATTTCCAGGGATCGGGAGGTGGCACACCGGTTTAAGTGTGTACAGTACAAGGGCCCACTCAGGAATCCCGGTTCAAGCTCCCGGCTTGAAGGGAGTCGCTTCACAAGCAGTGAAGTAGGTCTGCAAATGTCTTTCTCTCCCCCCTCTCTGTCTTCCCCTCCTCTCTCGATTTCTCTTTGTCCTATCCAACAACAAGGGCAACAAAATGGGTAAAAGCAGCCTCCAGGAGCAGCAGATTTGTAGTGCAGGCACCGAGCCCCAGCAGTAACCCTGGAAGCAAAAAAAAAAAAAAAAAAAAAAGAAAGAAAGAAAGAAGAGCAAATAGAATTTCCTTTTTAAATCAATACTGCAAGACCTTTAAACTACTCTAATTCCAGTTTTCTTCCCACTATAAACTGTTAGCTTATAGCCTGTTGGAGTTACAAAAAAAAACAAAAAAAAAAACAGCGTTATAAAATATAATTTTAATTAACTTGCGAATTAGAGCCAAATGTGTTGTCTGTATACAATGGAGATGTTGCACACGTTGCTTTTCAAGCTTTCAAGTGTATACAGTTCACCTAGGGACCTAGGTAAAAATGCTCACTTAGGTTCAGTCAGTCTGAGATTCAGAAGTCATTGCCTCATCAGGATTCCTGCTGATGCTACTACCACTTATCTACAGCCCACACAATGAGTTTTAATGTTCCCAATTAATACAAGATGCATTTTGATTCCTGGGGAGTGGGGGAAGAAGTATTAACAGATTTGCATCAGTTCATTTACTCATTTTCATCTTCCTTACCTTTGCCTTGTGACTAGCAGCACAGATGTCAGAAATATAGCTTGTGTATCTCTAATCTCTAACAGACACAAAACTGAACCAATTGCTACATGTACATATTAAATCCTAAAGCATGAGTTTATTAGAAGTAAAAAGAGCTAAATACATCATCTGGGTTGTTCCTCTAAGGACATCAGTGTCGGGCTGTGCCGTGGAGAAGAGAGAGAGGAGATCCGGAGTGAAGAGGGAACACAAATCTTTATTCGAATGGGCACCTCAGAGTTGGATGAGAGCGCAGTGGTTCGGGCCACGAGGAGGTAGCAAAAATGGCCACCTCCCAGACCACCCTCCCTTCGTCTAATCACCAATGTGAAAAGTGGGCAAGAGAGACAAGGGGGGGGGGGAAGAAGCAGGGCTTTATAGGGCAACAACCAGGAGTGACGTGTCAGGACAGGATTGGTTGAAAAAGGCACTGCGAGAATATCGTGGAAGTGGCAAAGCCTGAGGGGACAGCTTGGCAGATGTGACTGCATCTGCATAATTCCCCAGCAAATAAGGGGTGGCACTACTGTGTTTTAATGTGTCACCACAGGGGCAGTCCTCAGTTTTGCCAATCATAAGAAGATTCCAGGACAATAACTTGAGCCAGTAAACTCACAAAGGACTAATGAATATCATCTGTGAACAGGTTCCTCATCTCTATCCTTTAGGAGGTCTCCTGCTACGAATGAAGAGGAGAAAATTAAGGGAGGAATGACTGAATAGAGACAGCCAAAAATGAATGAAGAGGAATTGAGAGGGAGGAAGAGACAGACACCTGCAGCCCTGCTTTACCACTCGCAAAGATTTCCCCCTACACATGGGAGACCAGAGGCTTGAACCTTGGTCCTTGGGCACTGTGTTGTAAGCACATTGTAACATTTGTACTCAACCGGGTGCACCACCACCAGGCTCCCCAGTCTCTAATATATCCTATATTAGATATATCCTATCTTATATATATACAAAATAACCACTGGGTTAAGTGTAGAATCAGGCAATTTTTCTGCTGAAGTTTTCAAATCCCCCAAGCCTATATTTGGAGGAAACTAGAAGTTATGTTTTTGTTTAATTAGTTCCCTTTCTTGTAAAACACACAAAGAAATAAACACAGTACCTTACTACATAGGTTTAAATAAAATATTCCTCATGGAAAGCCCCCATTTCCCTTAGTTATCTCAGTTCTCTTCAGTTTTTCATAGGCCTTTCCCCAGTGTTCTGTCTTTAAGCTGTCCCCCTATACTGTCTTTTCAGAAGAAGAAAGTGTGGAGCATAGTCCTTCTAAAGTGTCAAATTTAAAGTGTTAGATGTCAGCAGTCTTCCTTTGCTGAGTCTTCTGATGGATCCCAGCAGTGAGAGTAAATCCCATTTTCGGGGGGCTGGGTAGTGGTGCACCTGGCAGAGCTTACATGTTACAACGTGCAAGGACTCAGGTTTAAGCTGTAGAAACTTTCCCTGCAGGGAGAAACCTTTAAAGCAGTGAAGTGGTGTTTCAGGTGTCTCTCTTCCTCGATATCTCCCCTTTCCCTACCAATTTCTCAGTCTCTGTACAATAAATCAATTACAATTTTTGTTTTGTTTTATAAGCTGGCAAAATAGTTCAGTGGCAGAACACAGAACATACATGATGAGGACCCAGGTTCAATCCCTGGCACTGGAGAAATTTTCACAGATGGTTGGGCAGTGTTGTGGTGTCTCTTCCCCACACCCCATCTCTCTCTTTCCTTATATGAAATTAAAAAATGAAAAAATATGAGCCCAGGAGCAATGACATTATGCATATATAATTCCCTGGGACCACATAAAAAATTCTAAAAGAAAGAAATGGGGGGTGCTGAGAGAGAGCTCACTTGGTAGAGTCACACACATTACCATACACAAAGATCCCAGGCTTGAGCCCCAGCCAGCACATGAGAGCGCCGTGCAAAGGGGGCACTTCACTAGCAGTAGAGCAATACTGAGGTGACCTTTGTTCTCTTTCTATCTCTCCCTATCTCTCCCTTTCTCTCAGTCTATATCTGGAAGGAAGGAAGACAGGAAAGAAGGAAGGGAGGGAGGGAGGGAGGGAGGGGAAGAAAGAAAGAGAGAGAGAGAGAAAGAAAGAAAGAAAGAAAGAAAGAAAGAAAGAAAGGGCACCAGGAAGAATGGCGGTCTGATCTTAGAGGTGTAAAGTCCCAGTGAAACTCTGGCAAGAACACACACACACAGAGACACACAGACACACACACAGACACACACACACAGACAGACAGACACACACACACAGACACACACACACAGACACACACATACAGACACACACACACAGACACACAGACACACACACAGACAGACACACACACAGACACACACAGACAGACAGACAGACACACACAGAGACACACACACACAGACAGACAGACACACACACACAGAGACACACACATAGACAGACACAGACAGACAGACAGACACACACACACAGACACACACACACACACACCTTGCTTTATTTTTCCCAGCAAAAACAATCCTCTTGAAGGAAATGGCACTGACTATAACCACTGAATAGTCCTATACTCTATATGTAGTTTCTTATCTGATGGCAGGGTTAGGAATTTCCATTTACCTCACCAGACCTTAGAATGTTAATAAATAATGAAAATTACATCTGCCAAGACAATTGAATTATTCATGTCTCTCAGCGTGGATATTACTTTCTCCAGAGAAAGTCTTAAAGAAGTAAATTATAGGGAGTCGGGCGGTAGCGCAGCGGATTAAGCACAGGTGGCGCCAAACGCAAGGACCGGCGAAAGGTTCCCAGTTTGAGACCATGTCTCCCCACCTGCAGGGGAGTCGCTTCACAGGCGGTGAAGCAGGTCTGCAGGTGTCTATCTTTCTCTCCTCTTTTCTGTCTTCCCCTCCTCTCTCTATTTCTCTCTGTCCTATCCAACAACAATGACATCAACAATATCTACAACAATAAAACAACAAGGGCAACAAAAGGGAATAAATATAAAAATAAAAATAAAATAAAATAAAGAAGTAAATTATATTAAGTGCGGGTGGCACAAAGCACAGGGACTGGAGTGAGGATCCTGGTTCGAGCCCCCAGCTCCCCACCTGCAGGGGAGACGCTTCACAGGTGGTGAAGCAGGTCTGCAGGTGTCTTTCTCTCCCGCCTCTGTCTTCCCCTCCTCTCTCCATGTCTCTGTCCTATCCAACAATGACGACATCAACAACAACAACAATAATAACTGCAACAATAAAACAAGGACAAAAAAAGGGAATAAATAACTTTTTTTAAAAAGACATAAATTATGGGGGCCAGGCAGTGGTGCACCTGGTTAAGCACACACATTGCAGTGCTTAAGGTCCCAGGTTCTAGCCCTTGGTCCCCACTTGTAAGCAGGAAACTTCCCGAGTGGTGGAGTAGGGCTGCAGGTGTCTCTCTCGGTCTCTCTCGGTCTCTAGCTCCCCTTCCCTTTCAATGTCTAGCTATTTCTATCCAATAAATAAATAAATATATATATTTTAAAAATAAGTAAATTATACATGTGAGAGGTCCCAGGTTTGATTGCAGGCACCACCAGAGCCAGGGCTGAGCAGTACTTTTCATGAAAAGAAAAGAAAAGAGAAGGGGGAAGGGAAGGGAAGGGAAGGGAAGGGAAGGGAAGGGAAGGGAAGGGAAGGGAAGGAAAGGAAAGGAAAGGAAAGGAAAGGAAAGGAAAGGAAAGGAAAGGAAAGGAAAGAAACAGTATAGTAGAGCACACAGTTAACCATGTTGTCGGACTTGGTCTCTAGAGTAAGTCTCACTGTGGTGGAGCAGTGCTGTGGTATCTTTCCCTCTTTCCTTCTATGTCTCTCACCTTCTATCTTAAAAAAAAAAGAAAAAGAAAAAAAGTAAAGGATCTACATGCCCAAGGCAGTAGCAGTCCTTGATCTAATCCCCAAAAACACCAGAACTCAATTTAGCAGTGCTCTTATAGAAATAAACAGAAAGAAAAGAAAGAAAAATAATTCACCAGAAATGGTGGAATCTCATAGTGGCAAAACCTCTGAGAGAGAAAAAATAATAATAACATCCTAGCGAGAAAAAAAAAGTGAATTAGAAACTTGGTGTTTCAATAATTATTTATGGCAAGTAAAATTAAGTGAATTAGCTTTTTCTCTCTTTCTCTTTCCGGGTTATCGTGGTGGGAATTCGCTGCCTGCGCTACAAATCCACTGTTCCTGCGGCCATTTTTTTTGACATTTTCTGTTTGGATAGGACAAAAACATTTAGAGGGGAGGGGAAAATAGAGAGAGAGAAAGATAGACACCTGCACTTCACTGCTTGTGAAGTGAACCCCCTGCAGGTGAGGAGCCCGGGGGCTCAAACCAGGATCCTTGAGCACTTGAGGGTCCTTGGGCTTCTTACTTATGTGCGCTGAGCCCGGTGCGTCACCGCCCGGCCCAATGAATTAGCTTGTTGAATAGCGACATCTCGTATCACCTGCATGTAACCATTGAGGACAACCTACCAACAGAGACAGATGCTCGTGTGCTAAATAGTTTCCTTTGTACGGAGTCAGAGACCTTCACAAGTTTTGCTTTTCATTTCATTTTATTTTCTCTAAGAAAATTCTATAGTTTTTGCTCTGTGACCAGCCCCACGCCCCCCACTTGCCCCGTTTATAACTTCTGCCCTGAACTCCTCCGTTTAGTTCAGACATTTTATATTAGCTCAGCTAGCAGTTTATTGTTGTTTTTGTTTGTTTGTTTGCTTCCTCGGTGCCTGCACTCGAATCCACTCCTCTTGGAGGTTATTTTCCCTTTTGTTGCCCTTGTTGTTTATTATTGTTGTTACTATTGTTGTTATTGCTGTCATTGTTGTTGGATAGGACAGAAAGAAATTGAGAGAGGGAGGACAGAGAGGGGGAGAGAAAGACACCTGCAGACCTGCTTCACCGCTTGTGAAGCGACCCCCCTGCAGGTGGGGAGCCGGGGGCTCGAACTGGGACGCCAGTCCTTACGCTTTCCGCCATGTGCGCTTAACCCGCTGCGCTACCACCTGACCCCGGGCTTATTGATTTTATTGATCCCTTTTTTATAAATGGCTTTTGTTCTTGCTAATTGTAAGTATGGGTTTACTATTTTTTAAGTCTTTTTATTTATTATTGGGTAGAAACAGACAGAAATTGAGAAAGGAGGGGGAGATCGAGAAGGAGAGAAACAGAGAGCCCCCTACACCCCTGCTTCACTACTTATGGAGCTTTTCCCTTGCGGGTAGGGACCAGGGGCTCGAACTTGTGTCATTGTGCACTGTAAAGTGGGCACTTAACTATGTGCGCCTGGCCCCTGGGTTTACTATTTCTAATTTCATTGATTTATGCTTTAACTTGTATTATCTCTTCTTTTATTATTTTCCTACTTTCCTAAATTAGAAGTTTAGATTGACAGTAAATATTTATTTGTTTATTTATTTATTTATTTTGCCAGAGCACTGGTCACATCTCACGGTTTGAGGGCTATTGACCCTGGGACCTCAGAGCCTCTGATTCTTGAACCCACAACAGCACCACCTTATGCCCAGTTGAGCAGTGTTCTGGCTCTCATGTTCTATTTTTATTGTCACCAGGTTTATTGCTGGGGGTTTTGCCTCCTCCCAAAAAATGTTTTAATTTTTTTTTTTTTTTTTGCCTCCAGGGCCATTGCTGGGGCTCAGTGCCTGCACCATGAATCCACTGCTCCTGGAGGCCACCTCTCCTCTGCCCTTTTGTTGTCCCTGCTGTTGCAGCCCCGCTATGACTATTATTGCTATTGTTGATGTTGCTCGTTGCTGGACAGGACAGAGAGAAATCAAGAGAGGAGGGGAAGACAGAGAGGGGGAGAGAAAGACAGACATCTGCAGACCTGTTTCACCACCTGTGAATTGACTCCGCTGCAGATGGGGATGTTTTAATTTCTTATGAGGTTTCACCTTTAATTATATTATTTACAAATGTGCAAGTCTAATCTCCAAGTATTAGGAGATTTTTCCCTAGCTATTTTTCTGTCATTGATTTCTTTTATTTTCTTTTTTTTTTTACCAGTGTATATTTAAACTCTGGTTTCTGGTGGTGCTGGGGATCGAACCAGGAACCTCTGATGCCTCAAGCACAAAGGCCTTTTTCTTCATAACCACTATGCTATCTCTCCAGTCTTCACTGATTTCTACTTTAACTTGACTGTGGTTTAAGAACAGATGTTGTGTTTCTATTCTTTTAAATTTATTAATATGTGACTTATGACCCAGAATGTGGTCTATTTTTGGTAAGCATTCCACATGGGCTTAAAAAGAATGTGTATTCTGCTGTTGTTAGATAGTTATCAGCTGTATTCAGTGTGACAAATGCAACCATCGAGTTCAACTATGTCCAGCTGGATCTGTCAATTTCTTTTTTTAAAAAAAAGATTTATTTGTGGGGAGGAGAGAGGTTGTGGGACACCCAGTTAAGCAAACATCTTACCTTGTGCAAAGACTTGGGTTCAAGCCCCCATTCTCCACCACCATGGGGGAGCACACTTTAAAAGTGATGAAGCAGGTTAGCAGGTGTCTTTCTCTCTCCCTAACCCCCCGCCCCCCGTCCCCTCTCAATTTCTTTCTGTTCTATCTAATAAAAAGAGGAGCCAGGTGGTGGTGCACCAGGTTAAGTGCACACACTACAGTGCACAAGGACCTAGGTTCAAGCCCCTGGTCGCAACCTACAGGGGGAAAGCACCACAAGTGGCAAAGTAAAGCCGTAGGTGCCTCTGTTCTATCACTCCTCCTCTCAATTTCTGTCTCTATTTGATAATAAATAATTTTTTTCTTTTTTCCTCCAGGGTTATTGCTGGGCTCGGTGCCTGCACCATGAATCCACCGCTCCTGGAGGCCATTTTTCCCCCTTTTTGTTGCCCTAGTTGTTGCAGCCTCGTTGCGGTTATTATTGCCATTGTTGACGTTGCTTTGTTGTTGGATAGGACAGAGAGAAATGGAGAGAGGAGGGGAAGACAGAGAGAGAGGGGAGAGAAAGATAGACACCTGCAGACCTGCTTCACCGCCTGTGAAGCGACTCCCCTGCAGGTGGGGAGCCGGGGCTCGAACCGGGATCCTTACGCCGGTCCCTGCGCTTTGCGTCACATGCGCTTAACCCACTGCGCCACCGCCCGACCCCCAATAAATAATTTTTTAAGAAATAAAGAATAGAAAGAAAAAAATAACTGCCGGGAGCAGAGGGTTTGTAGTGCAGGCAATGAGCCCCAGCAATAACCCTGGTGACAACTAAAAATAGAGAGTAAGAGAATAGTCTAGGAGGTGGCGCAGTGGATAAAAGCATTGGACTCTCAAGCATGAGGTCCTGAGTTCAATCCCTGGCAGCACATGTGCCAGAATGAATGTCTGGTTCTCTCTCTCTCTCTCCCTCTTCTTATCTTCCTCATTAATAAATAAATAAAATATTTTTAAAAGAGAGAGAGAACATGAGAGCCAGAGCACTGCTCAGCTCTGGCTTAAGGTGGTGCTGTTATGGGTTCAAGAATCAGAGCCAGTTGATGGAGTCAACAAGGAAGAATTTTATTAACATTCATGGGCCATGAAAGGGCTTGTGCAAAAAAAAAAGAAAGAAAGAAAGAAAGAAAGAAAGAAAGAAAGGAAGAAAGGGCTTGTGCTCTTAAAGAATTCTGGTCCCTGAACAAATTCTGGTCCCTGTACAGGCTTCTCTAGGGGCTGCAGGCTGGAAGCAGAAATTAACATCACAGAAGCAGAGGCTGCAAGGATAAGGGGTGGGACTTGTACCCATTGCTCAGGGTCTGCTTGCCTCTCTGTCCTATCCAACAACAATAATAACAACAACGATAAACAACAAGGGCAACAAAAGGGGGAAAAATAGGCTCTCGGAGGTCTATCTCTCCTCTTCTCTGTCTTCCCCTCCTCTCTCCATTTCTCTCTGTCCTGTCTAACAACAATGACATCAATAACAATAACAACTATGACAATAAAAAACAAGGGCAACAAAAAGCAAAATAAAAAAAATAGCTTGGGGGTCGGCTGGTAGCACAGGGGATTAAGCACATGTGGTGCGAAGCACAAGGAGTGGTATAAGGATCCAGGTTCAAGCCCCCGGTTCCCCACCTGCAGGGGAGTCACTTCACAGGCGGTGAAGCAGGTCTGCAGGTGTCTGTCTTTCTCTCTGTCCTCCCTCTTTAAATTTCTTTCTGTCCTATCTAACAATGAACAACATCAATAATAACCACAACAAGGGCAACAAAAGGGGGAAAAATAGCCTCTAGGAGCAGTGGATTTGTGGTGCTGGCACCAAGCCCCAGCAATAACCCTGGAGGCAATGAATAAATAACAGTAGATTAGGGGCCAGGCAGTGGGACACCAGGTTGAGTGCATGAGCTATAATGCACAAGGACCTAGGTTCTAGTCCTTAATCTCCCCCTTATTTATTTTTTAGCTAGAGATTGTTTTTCTTTATTTTCTTTTAGAGAGAGAGAGAGACTAAGATCAGAGCACTGCTCGGCTCTGGCTTATGGTGGGGCTGGGGACTGAACCTGGCACCTCAGAGCCTCAGGCACATGAGTCTTTTTGAATAACCACTGTGCTGTGTCCCCAGCTTGAGAGGAAGGTTTATAAATGGCAAAGCAGTGCTGCAGGTGTCTCTCTCTTAATCTGTATCTTCCTCTAGCCTCTTGATTTCTTTGTCTCTATCTTATAAATGTTTTTTAAAAGCAGCTGATTATTTAAAGTACAAGTAGTAACAATGAGTTGTGTGTGGGGGTGATAAGTAGAAATAAAGTGTATAATGGTAGTCACCAGAAGGAAAAAAAAATAGGTGTATCCTATTCTTAACTTGTATAGCATATGTGAAATGATGGAACAGTACTTGTAGGTAGAATAAGAAAAGTTAGAGATACAGTATAAGCACCAATGCAATCATTAACAAGAGTGACAGCTAATGAATCAGTAGTGGAGGCAAAATTGATTAATAAGAAGCTGAGTTGACTATAGAATACTACTCACCTTTTATAAAAATGAACTCTTACCTTCCTTCCAAGATGGACAGCACTGTAGGTGATCATGGTAAGTGAATTAAGTCAGAAAGAGAAAGACAAATACCAGGTGATCTCACTCATGTGTGGGGTTTAAAACAAAGCAAGAGGAAAGATAGGGTGAAACACAGACACCTGTTCTGTCAGCAAAGGACTCAAATGCCCTGCAGTGTAGGCAGATAGCGCTTTGAAGGTGGGAGAAGTATGTTAACAGATACTTTGTGGAGATGTGAAATGATACCCCTGACACAATTACACACTTGAACAGCAGCGTTTTCTCAATAAAAATGAAAACCTGCACCTGGGTAATGTAATGTTTCTGAGGAGGCTAGCAGGTGGTTCACCCAGCAGAGTGCTCATGAAACCTTGTGTGAGGATAATAGTTTGGGCAGATTAGGTAGGCATGGCGGAGTTGTGTTTTGCATTCTCCACATAGATCTCTTACTATTGGTGTACCAAATGGGGGTTCCTACAGGGGAGAAGTTTCACAAGAAGTGAAACTTCCCTCTGCACATCCCTATCAAAGAAGGGGGGAAGGCACTGTTTTTGAGCTGAATTTTTATGTCTGGATCAAGTATACATTAAAAATAAACATAACGAAGAAGAAAATCAACTACACTAAATGATAGCAGAAAAGAAGAATGGAACAAAGAAAATTAATTTCTTCCCCACCTGCAGGGGGAAACTTCACAAATGGTGAAGCAGGGCTGCAGGTGTTTCTCCGTCTCTCCCTCCCTCTTCCTCTCCATTTCTGGCTGTCTCTGTCCAATAAATAAACATAATAAGAAAATGAAAAAAAAAGAAAAGAAATTTCTTGAAGCCAACCATACCAATAGTGACACTGAATACAACTAAAATGTAGCAATACACAAAATGGGGTAATGCATCCTGATGCACAACTATGCTTTATTATAATATGAAACTACAAGACAAAGATGCAAGGTTACTGTGTCCCCTGAAATCAGTCTTTCACTATAAAAGAAAAATCAAGGGTTTTGGAGGCAGTCCAGTGTTCCAGTACCTGTCTTACATGCACAAGACCAGTGAGGCCTTGGATTCAATTCCTAATATGTTGACAAACTACTAAAGACAAACCAAGGAGAATGAGGGCTGGTGGAACTGTATTTTGCATTCTCTGACTGAAAGAAATGTACACAACTGCATCCTTGGTCCTCATCTACAGGGGAAAAGCTTCATAAGTAGTGGAGCTGTTCTATAGTTGTCTTTCCTTCTTGACTACCCCTGCCATCTCTGTCTCTCACTGCTCCCCACCCAAAGACGATCTTAGAACAAAGAGGAGGAGGAAGAAAAGGAGAAGATGACGGGGTGGGTGTGGGGGGGTGGAGGAGGAAGTGGTGCATTCAGTTAACACTCAAGCCCTTGTTCTCCACCTTGTGGGGGCACTTCATGAGTGGTAAAGCATATATGCAAGTGTCTATCTTATTTATTTATTTATTTATTCCCTTTTGTTGCCCTTGTTTTATTGTTGTAGTCATTGTTGATAGGACAGAGAGAAATGTAGAGAGGAAGGGAAGACGGGGGAGAGAAAGACAGACCTGCCTGTGAAGCGATGCCACTGCAGGTGGGGAGCTGGGGGCTCAAACCGGGATCTTTACGCCAGTCCTTGTGCTTTGCACCACTGGTGCTTAACCGGCTGTGCTACTGGCCGACTCCCTGCAGGTGTCTATCTTTCCCTCTTTATCTCCCCCATCCTGTCCTGTCAAATAAAATAGGAAAAAAAAAAGTAAAGAATGGTTGCTGAGATGGGTGAGTTAGTAGTGTTAATAGTGCTGGCACTAAGCCCCAGAGATAACCCTGGTGGCAATAAAAAAGAAGGAAGGAAGGAAGGAAGGGAGGGAGGGGGGAAGGAAAAAAGGAAGGAAAAAAGGAAGGAAGGAAGGAAGGAAGGAAGGAAGGAAGGAAGGAAGGAAGGAAGGAAGGAAGGGGCTATGATGCCAACCTGACTTGCCTGGGTAAATGACCTCCCCAAAGCTCTGCCCCACTAAGGAAAGACAGAGACAGGCTGGGGTTATGGATCCATCCATTTGTCATTGCCCATATCTATTGGAGAAGCAATTACAGAAGCCAGACCTCCCACCTTCTGCACCCCATAAAGATCTTTGGTCCATACTCCCAGAATAGGAAAGCTTCCAGTGGAGGGGAGGGGATGTAAAACTCTGATGGTGAGAATTGTGTGGAATTATACCTCTCTTATCCCACAATCTTGTTGGTCATTATTAAATCACTAATAAAAAAGAAAGAAAAGGGGCCGAGTGGTGGCACAGTGGGAGAAGCACAAGGACCAGCTCCAGGATCCCAGTTAGAGACCCCGGCTCCCCACCTGCAGGGGGGTCACTTCACAAGCAGTGAAGCAGGTCTGCAGGTGTCTTTCTCTCCCCCTCTCTGTGGTTCCCTTCCTCTCTCGATCTCTCTGTCCTATACAACAACAACAATAACAATAATAACAACAACAAAGGCAACAAAAATGGGGGGGAAATGGCCTCCAGGAGCAGTGGATTCATGGTGCAGGCACTGAACCCCAGTGATAACCCTGGAGGCAAAAAAAATTAAAAAAGGAAGAAGGAAGAAGGGAGGGAAGTAAGTAAAGGTTTTTTTTAAAACCCCACAAATAGTGGAGTTATGCAGGCACTGAAATTCAGAATATATGTGTGGAAAATTCATGACACATCTTTGCATAGAAAAAATATCAATAAATCTTTACAAAATTATGGCTGATTAACTTGGAGTACTAAGTGTGTGTGTGTGTGTGTGTGTGTGTGTGTGTGTGTGTGTATTTTTATATTTATCCAAATGTAATGTTAACAGGAGTTACTGGCAGATAAGTTTAAAACCTTTCAGGTAAAATACTGAATATAAATCTGTAGCCAAAATCTTTTAGGTTTTAAAGTATTTATTCAGTATCTTCAAGATAAATAAAACTACCATTATCTATAAAAAATTATAAAAATAAAACTAACAAGTTTAAGAAAAATTACACAAAATTTTTAATGAAAAAAATACATTATAACAAGGACACTGTACATTAAATTGTAATATATACACAGATATTTAAAAACTTTTTAAATATGTTTGTCATACTTACATGATTAATTGTATTTTGACAATATACATATATATAAAAACACAAGCTGGTAAGTCAGTCTAAAAATTAGAAGCTCTAATGCAAGATCAAATTCCAAAAATTTTTAAAAATTTTTGAGTTTTAGAAAACATTTATCTTATGTAGGACAGAAAAGCTTTATTTTTTACATATGTTGCCTGATCACATTGAAAATCACCACTGAGAGAAAGGTCCACATGGCTGTGTTTTTCATTATATAGGTCTAGGTATATACAGAGTTCACTCAGAGGCTTGGGACATGAAAACTACTAAGAAGATATAAACTCAGTTATAGTTAAGCATTTCTGATTGCTTATTTTAATGTCCAACTCACTACTACAGATAACACATCTTGTAATATATGACACAAATGAGCATTTGTCAGACTTTGTTGTAGAGTTTTTAGGAGAATGCCAAAGATAGATACCAGGGAAAAAAGGTGTAATGCACTTTTGCATTTAAAAAATAGTTGTATATTTAAAATATGTAAATATACATTTTAAACAAAGCACCTTTAAAATATGATACTGGTATATTGTAACTAAACATGCATCTAGATGACAAATAAATTGTTTAAAACTAATTTAGAAACCATTGTTAAAGAGCTACTCATTGAAATACTTACATGAAAATACTGATAGTTCCAGTTTCTACCTAAAAACCAAAAGAGTATACAATTAGGGGTTTAAACCTTTCCTTCTTTCTTCCTTATTATTTATTTATTTATTTATTTTACCAGAGTACTTCTCAGCTCTGGCTTATGGCAATTGGGGTGGGGGGTGGGGGGTAGAGCCTGGGACTTGAGAGCTTCAGGCATGAAAATTGCTGCATAACTATTATGCTATACTCCCACCCTGGGTTTAAACCTTTCTAGGTGGTATTTTTTTCCTTTTGTTTTTTATTTATAAGGAAGATGCGTAATGACTTTCTGTCCTTGGGGTTAAAAAAAAAAAAAAACACATGGACCAGAGTGGTGTCTGGTTCTTTCTCTCCTCCTTTCTCATTAATAAATATTAAAAAAAAAAAAAAAAAAAAGCACAAGGACTGGTGTAAGGATCCCAGTTCGAGCCCCTGGCTACCCACCTGCAGGGGAGTCACTTCACAAGCAGTGAAGCAGGTCTGCAGTTGTCTTTCTCTCCCACTTTCTGTCTTCCCCTCCTCTCTCCATTTCTCTCTGTCCTATCTAATAACGACATCAATAATACCAACAATAATAACTACAACAACAATAAAAAGGGCAACAAAAGGGAAAATAAATAAATATAAAAAAACAGTTTCTAAAGAAACATCCACATAAAATAGAATCACTGGAATATTTTTAAACAATGTTCTAGTCTCGAAGTCTGAATCCACTGACATCTTCCATTCCCAGAGGTGACTAACTAGAGCTTGTACCCTAGCATGTGATTCTATGTAGTAACTCAACATTCAAAAAGTAAAGTTTTCAAAAGAAAACAGATCAATTGGTGAGCTATCCAATAATTAGCCTTTATCACTATTGAAAGATTTCAATATCACTATTGAAAGATCTGTTGTTTAAAATCTTTTAAAATTATTCCATAAAAACTAGAAGTGGGGGGGAGTCGGGCAGTGGCGCAGTGGGTTAAGCGCACGTGTCGCAAAGCGCAGGGACCTGAGTAAGGATCCCGGTTCGAGCCCCGGCTCCCCACCTGCAGGGGAGTTGCTTCACGGGCGGTGAAGCAGGTCTGCAGGTGTCTATCTTTCTCTCCCCTCTCTCTCTGTCTTCCCCTCCTCTCTCCATTTCTCTCTGTCCTATCCAACAACAAAGCAACGTCAACAATGGCAATAATAACCGCAACAAGGCTGCAACAACTAGGGCAACAAAAAGGAGGAAAAAAGGCCTCCAGGAGCGGTGGATTCATGGTGCAGGCACCGAGCCCAGCAATAACCCTGGAGGAAAAAAAAAAAAAACTAGAAGTGGGGAAATATTACCTATAATGCAATACTAAATTATAAATTATCATGGAAATATCCTTTGAAGTACACATAGACTAAGAGAAATCTGTTAAGTAACAAAAACTTGTATGTAACTTAGCATAACATAATCACATTTGTCAACCTGCCTTTATCAATCATGACATCAAATATTTTTAATTCTTAAGAAAGTCATTATATTGAAACTAATGTATATAACTGAACATTAATTGTATTAAACAGATATAAACAATTTATATTATAATAATAAGGGTCTAAATCTAAAGATCGAGGAATTTTAGAATCCCAGCCATTCCTACTGTAACAATGCTTTTATAAGGATGGGGAGGGGTAGATAACATAGTGGTTATGCAAAGAAATTCTCATGCCTGAGGATCTAAAGTCCCAGGTTCAATTCCCCAAACCACCATAAGCCAGAGCTGATAAGTAATTGCTCTGGTAAAAAAAATAATAATAAATTAAATTAAAAATGCTTTATATTTAGTTCTATATACCTAAAACTATTCAATTGAATTTTGAGTGGAAGGTTAGACTTAGAAAAGGCAAAAATGACTCATTTATGGAAAGTATAAAGGACACATGTTATATTACATTCTGAATGCTTTGAATATTAAACATTAATATCCATTTGAAACCTTTATTATTTAAAAATAAAGTTTCAAATATACCTACAAGTAATTACTGGAGGGGAAAACCTTTGGGTTGATGTCTTCATAAAGAAGCTGAATATACAGATGAGCACTTATCCAGAATTTGAAGTGGGTGCACTTATTTAACAAGCAAGTATAGCACGTAAGTTGTTTTCAATATAAAATCATTTTAAACTGTAAGTACTCACCTTGCAATATAATAGCTGCAATGCCATCAGCTAATGTAAGGACTCTGGCATAGAAAAGTAAATACAACTCAGACCCTTCAGGGGTCTTTCTTCCTTCCTACTCTCCTTCTTCTTTTCTTTTTTAGATAGAGACAGAGAGGCAGAGAGAGTAAAAGAGATCATAGCATGTGCTGGGGTCTGGGTTCATTCAACTGAAGCTATTTTGCTGGCCCTCAAACTCCTTCCTTTCTTTCTTTCTTTCTTTCTTTCTTTCTTTCTTTCTTTCTTTCTCTGTTTCTTTCTTCCTTCCTTTCTCCTCTTTTTTTTTTTTTTTTAACTGATACAAGAGTTATCTCTGGGGCTCAATTTCGCCACCAAGAATCTACCATTCCCACGGGTCATGTTTTTTCTTTCTATTTCATTTGACAGAAGAGAGAGAAGTTAAGAGGGGAGATGGGGGTTGTGGGGGAAGAAAGAAAACTATGAACCTGCTTCACCTGCAGGTGGGGAGCCAGGGCTTGAACCTGGGTCCTTGCACATGTGATATATATGCTTAACCAGGTGGGTGTGCCACTGGGCAGGCATGCCCTCCAAAACTCTCTTATACTAAGAGTTGAATCTTTAATATAAAATGGTGGACGGGGAAGGATCCATCTGTTGATATCAAAAAGTTCTCTAAATCTATAATGGCTAGCTAATTCTATTTTTCTTTCTGATTCTCTTAATGCTTCTATCTTCCTATCCATGAGCAGTGTTTTACCAAGGATACAATGTAAATTCACGAAATACAAGTTGATTTGTATTGTTTACCAGATTAATACAAGTTAAAATTCTTGGTACTTATAAACATTTTCAATTTCTTTTAGATGAATACTAGTATGTTCTGAGTATGTAATTATAAGTATAAAAGGGAAGAAGCTAAAATGCACCTATATTTTCCATAGGTCTAACAGGTCTTATATCATGATATAAAATCTATTGTTTTATCTTTGCAAATGTGACATATTCCTAACTCCAAATTAAAAAAAATTCTACACTTTAAAATGTTCACTCTCACACTGCTTCTCTTGTTCTTTTTTGCCTCTCCCCCTTTGTTGCCCTAGTTGTAACCTTGTTGTAGTTATTATTGTTGTTGTTGATGTCATTCGTTGTTGGATAGGACAGAGAGAAATCGAGAGAGGAGGAGAAGACAGAGAGGGGGAGAGGATAGACACCTGCAGACCTGCTTCACCATCTGTGAAGCGACTCCCCTGCAGGTGGGAAGCCGGGGGGCTCGAACTGGGATCCTTACACCGGTCCTTGCACTTTGCGCCACGTGCACTTAACCCACTGCGCTACCGCCTGACCCCCCTTTTTTGCCTTTTAAGAACCAACACTGAATATTTCTAGATGACTTAGCTGAGTATTTGTGTTCAGACATGGAGAAGGTCAGATAATCATTTCAAATACTGACCTTATCAGATAACCAAAAAAACATAACTATACAAAATAAGAGACATAAATTATCTCTTAAACAGGGAATTGTCAACAAACATGTCAATTTTAAATCAGTTGCCATCAAACCAATCTTCAGTCCACTTATGACAGCGCTGCACTTTAACAATATTCACCTTCTTTTCTAAGACATCAGAGTTGTAAATTACAAAAAGTTTCAATAAGTTATGTAGCAGGTAACTTCTTACAGTCCAATTTTTTTGCTTCCATAGACAAAACAGATTCTTTGGGTTCTTGCTTAACTTGGTTCACAGAAATGGCACCTTCTGAATTTTCTTCAACTTTAAAAACAAACATAAAATATACTAGAGATTAACACACAGATGGAATCTTTACAAGTATATAAATTCAAAGGTAAAGAAAAAATAGAAGTACAAAGAAAGATCCAAATATGTTAGAAAAACAGTTTATGAATTTGATGACTCAGTGCTTCTGACAATCTTACTAGTCATGTGTATTAAATTCCCTTGGTATGCTGTCTCTGTCTCTCACCCTCTCTATCACTCTCTTCCCTTTCGATTTCTGACTGTCTCTATTCAATAAATAAATAAAGATAATAATAATAATAAAAGTTTCATAGGCTAAAGATAAAAAGCTTTAATCCCAATTCTGTGATCAAAACAAAAAGATATCTTCATATATAAAAGTCCTCTTTGGTGGCCCGGGAGGTAGCGTAGTTAATAAGGCATTGGACTCGCAAGCATGAGGTTCTAAGTTCAATCCCCTGCAGCACACTTACCAGAGTGATGTCTGGTTCTTTATCTTCTCCTTCAATCTTCCTCATGAAGAAATAAATAAGATCTTAAAAAAAAAAAGTCCTCTTTGCCTAAAAAACTCTTGTCAACATTCTTTACCTACTTTAATTCCACCCGTCGGATTTCAAAAGATGTGCTACCTCTTCAAAAACATTTTCTCAGCTCTCCCAAACTATTTTTTAAATTTTTTTATATTTATTTATTTATTCCCTTTTTGTTGCCATTGTTGTTTTATTGTTGTAGTTATTATTGTTGTTGTCGTTGTTAGATAGGACAGAGAGAAATGGAGAGAGGAGGGGAAGACAGAGAGGGGGAGAGGAAGATAGACACCTGCAGACCTGCTTCACCGCCTGTGAAGCGACTCCCCTGCAGGTGGGGAGCCGGGGGCTCAAACCTGGATGCTTATACTGGTCCTTGCGCTTTGCGCCACGTGTGCTTAACCTGCTGTGCTACCAGCCAACTACCACAGCTGTGAGTTTATAATACACATGCCTGATCTTTGCAAAGTAAGCAGTTTCCAAATAATGAGAAACTTCCTGAATTTTATGTATACATATTTTTTAAGCAATCAAGTTTAAATATGAAATAATTTCCACCTGCAGGGGAGTTGCTTCACAGGTGAAGCAAGTCTGCAGGTATCTATCTTTCTCTCCCCCTCTGTCTTCCCCTCCTCTCTCCATTTCTCTTTGTCCTATCTAACAATGATGACAATAATAACTACAACAATAGTAACTACAACAACAGTAAAAAAAAAAACAAGGGCAACAAAAAGGGAAAATAAATATTAAAAAAAAATAATAAACTCACAGCTGTGCTACCATTCCCATGTAGTTGCCATATGTGATATATATAGAGGAAAACGTTTTCTCATTAAAGAAACACCACACACGTACATTAGAAAATAATATGCTAGGGCCAGGTGGTGGCGCACCTTGTTGAGCACAAGTGTTACAGTGCGCAAGGACCTGGGTTCAAGACCCCGGTCCCCACCAGCAGGATGAAAGCTTCACAAGTGGTGAAGCAGTGCTGCAGGTGTCTCTCTATCTCTCTCTCTCTATCTCCCCCTTCCTCTCAATTTCTAGCTGTCTATATCCAATAAATAAAGATAATAAAAAAATTAAAAAGAAAAGTATATGCCACATCTCCAATTATAATCTCTGACTTGGGTAAATAAGCTACGTGTTCACTTATTTGAAATATGTCACAATGCATTTACCATTCTAAATTCAAACTACTTATGAACAAATTGATTTTTGTGTCACATACCAGCAAGCACTGCTGTGGACAGTAGGATGCCTAGGGTCTATATCTTACTCTCTCTCTCTCTCAGGATTATAGATTTTTCAATAGAAAATAAAAATTAAGGAGATCATATCTGAATAGAGGGAGCTGGGAGATAGTGCAACAGATTAAGCAGACCAGCTATGGTGCCCAAGGACCCTGGTTCAAAGCCCCAGTCCCCACCTGCATGAGGACAGCTCCATCTGTAGTGAAGCAGTGTGGCAGATGTTTCTCTCTTCCTCTCTATCTCCTCCTTCCCTCTCAATTTTTGTCTATATTCAATAAATAGTAAAAAATATGAACAAATAATGTTTAACATTTAAAAAAATTTTATTATCTTTATTTATCTGATAGAGACAGCTAGATACTGAGAGGAAAGGGGGTGACAGAGAGGAAGAGAGACAAAGAGACACCCACAGCCCTGCTTCACCACTTGTGAAGCTTTCCTCCTGCAGGGGGGAACGGGGCCATGAACCGGGGTCCTTGCGTAGTGTAGCATGTGCACTCAGCCAGATGCACCACCACTTGGCCCCAATCACATATTTTAAAGAATGGAGGGAAAATACCCTGTATGTTCTAAGAATGATCTCTTTTTTTTTTTAAAAATATTTATTTAATTTATTTATTCCCTTTTGTTGCCCTTGTTGTTTTATTGTCATTATTATTGTTGTTGTCGTCGTTGGATAGGACAGAGAGAAATGGAGAGAGGAGGAGAGAAAGATAGACACCTGCAGACCTGCTTCACCGCCTGTGAAGCGACTCCCCTGCAGGTGGGGAGCTGGGGTTCGAACCAGGATCCTTATGCCGGTCCTTGTGCTTTGCGCCACCTGCGCTTAACCCGCTGCACTACAGCCCGACTCCTGAGAATGATCTCTTTAATTAGTAGACTGATTTGCAGTGCTGGGGCCTCATACATATGTGAGTCACTGCTCCAAGGCCAGTTTTACTTCAGATAGAAAAGGGGACAGAGAGAGAAAGACACGGAGATACACTACAGCACTGGAGCTTGCTCTGGCACAGTCAGTCAGTGGTACAGCTCAGACCCAGGCTGCTGAGTATGACAAGGCATGCACCCAACTGTATGAACTATCTTCCAGATGCTTGAAAGACTATTTCAATTTCTAGAATGATTTTTGTTATTCAAAGCAAACTGCAGACCCAAGAGAGAGATCTCCTGGTAGGGTACATGCTTTATCATACGCAAAGTCCCAGAATGGGACCATGGCACCACAAAGAACACCAAGGCACAGCGGGAAACTTCAGGAATGATGGAGCAGTGCTATTGTGTCTCTCCCTCTCTCTCTCTCTCTTTTTTTTTCCCCCTCCAGGGTTATTGCTGGGCTCAGTGCCTGCACCATGAATCCACCGCTTCTGGAGGCCATTTTTTTCCCTGTTTTGTTGCCCTTGTTGTTGTAGCCTCGCTGTGGTCATTATTATTGCCATTGTTGATGTTGTTCATTGTTGCATAGGACAGAGAGAAATGGAGAGAGGAGGGGAAGACAGAGAGGGGGAGAGGAAGATAGACACCTGCAGACCTGCTTCACCGCCTGTGAAGCGACTCCCCTGCAGGTGGGGAGCCGGGGGCTCAAACTGGAATCCTTAAACCAGTCCCTGCGCTCTGCGCCACATGCGCTTAACCCACTGCTCCACCGCCCGATCCCCTCCCTCTCTCTTTAATTTCTTAAATTTTATTTATTATTGGATAGAGAAAGAGAGAAATTCAGAGGGAAGGAAGAGGTAGGAGGGAAAGAGACAGAGAGACATCTGTAGCCCTGCTTCACCACTTGTGAAGCTTTCCCCCTGCATGTGGGGGCCAGGGGCTTGAACCTTGTTCACTGTAATGTGTGTGCTTAACCAAGTTTGCCACTGCCTGGCCTCTTTTTCTTTTCTTTTTCTCCCTTCCTTCTCTATAACTGAAATGGAGTGAAAAAGCCCAGGAGAAATGGAAACACACAGTTATAAGGCCTCTCTAACACACACACACACACACACACAGCTTTTACCAATCTGTCCCCCAAAAATGCACAACCCAGGACAAACAGAATAAGTGACACAGATTACGCAGAAACTAATTTACAGATTATTAGTCTGCTGACTAGGTTCATTACAAAGTAAGGTAGTAAGGTTTTATTTATTTATTTTCCCTTTTGTTGCCCTTGTTGTCTTTTTTTATTGTTGTTGTAGTTATTATTGTTGTTGTTATTGGATAGGACAGAGAGAAATGGAGAGAGGAGGGTAAGACAGAGAGGGGGAGAGAAAGATAGACACCTGCAGACCTGCTTCACCGCCTGTGAAGTGACTCCCCTGCAGGTGGGGAGTCGGGGGCTGGAACCCGGATCCTTACGCCGGTCTTTGCGCCACCTGCGCTTAACCCACTGCGCTACCGCCCGACTCCCTGGTAGTAAGGTTTTAAATTAAGCCTTGGCTTCCAAGTTTTACTGTCAATAGTTACCTTTCACTTTCCATAGAACTCAACATTTAGGTCAATAATTCAGAATCTTCCTCTTGGCATTCATTTCAAACTACTTCCTAATATGATTTTCTTTATGTCTGAGTCATTTCCCCATTATAACCTCTACATTATAACCCTTTTTTTTCATTATAACCTCTACATTATAACCCTTTTAATTTTTTGTTATCTTCATACAGTCCAAAAAAGACTGCCCTGGGGGCCGGGGGGTGGCATACCTTGTTGAGCACACATGTTACAATGTGCAAGGACCCAGGTTCAAGCCCAAGGTCCCCACCTACGGGGGAAAGTTTCATAAGCAGTGAAGCAGGGCAGCAGATGTCTCTCTGTCTCTCTCCCTATCACCCCTCCTCTCTCCATTTCCTGCTGTCTCTATCCAACAAATAAATAGATAATTTAAAAATTAAAACTGTAAATAAAATAAAAATAAAAAGACTGCCCTGATTTTTCACATCACCACAGATGTTCCATGGAAAACTAGGTAATTAGGGAGTGAGCAATTTAAAATGGTCTAAAAGTTATTAAACCCATGCTACCCCATCTCATGGTTTCTTACTTTAAATGGTATAAACCCACTGAGTAGAAATAATAACATTTTTCTGCAGTACAATAGTGATACTAGCCCACAAAAGGTTTAAAGAAATAAAATCATGAGTTGATTTTAACTCACTAAGAGCTGGGTGGTTGTCTATAATCTGTATTGGAATGGTCTGCACCTCTCCCAACAGAATCTGATGAACACTCCCTCCGAGGTTTTCTGCATCCTCAATGTCTTCCACTTCCACCAACTGATCCATTGCAACTAGATTTTGAGCTGGTCCTGGAAGGTTATCCATAGTAGAGGTAGTAGTATTGTTTGGGGTTAGGCATGGATCTGTTTGAAGGCTATGACTCTGACCAAGCAGTAGTTGATTATTATTCATTATAGCACTTCCTATTGAATTCAGAAGTCTTGAAGGGCTGGAGGAGGGGTGATTATTTACTGATATCAGAGGTGGTGACCCATCAGGAGAGGCGAATCTTGGGTGCAACTGTAAACCCTTTTAAACCAAGAAGAGTTACATACATCAAAATGTTTGATTTTACTATGTATAATTTTTCTCATAGGATATATTATTCTTTTGACACAAACATGAAATAAGGCATGAGTGTACTTAATAACAAATATTAGCTAAGAACAGAAACAAGGAAAAATAGTACAGCTAAATCTTATTGCATGCAAATTAGCCCAAACCTTTACGACACTGTTTAAATGATCATCTTAAATCAAGACATAAAAAGCCAGGAAATTAATAATAAAACATCTCTGATAATTATAATTCTAAAAACAATCTGGTAAGATCTCTATGAGTAGAGACTGAAGAAAAAGTAATGATCCTCAAATTTGATTATTTCGCTGGGTACCTACCTGGAGCTGTGTAAATATTTTAGGCTGAAATGAGGAAAGAGAAGAAAGCAAGTGTGTTGACTCTGGAGACAAAGACCCCCGTGTCTGATTTGTTTCTACTTTGTTGGTAATTGGTTCTCCTGGTGAATTTCCTAAATTATATAAAAATCAACTATTAAATCAATATTCATGGCTTCAAAATTACTACAATTTATTAAATCTCTTACTCCAAAATGGCAATAGAAATCTCTGGCCAGGAGTCGGGCGGTAGCGCAGCAGGTTAAGCGCAGGTGGCAGAAAGTGCAAGGGCCAGCCTAAGGATCCTGGTTCAAGCCCCCAGCTCCTCACCTGCAGGGGCATCACTTCACAAGCAGTGAAGCAGGTCTGCAGGTGTCTATCTTTCTCTCCTCCTCTCTGCCTTCCCCTCCTCTCTCCATTTCTCTCCGTCCTATCCAACAATAATGACATCAATAATAACTACAACAATAAAACAACAAGGGCAACAAAAGGGAATAAATAAATATTTAAAAAATAAAAAAAAGAAATCTCAGGCCAAAGATCTGAAAAAGACCTTAAGTTATCCAGTACACTATTAAGAGTCTACTTATTAGATCTGAAAAACACTAAGTTATCTGGCATACTATTCTGATTGCTAAGGGAGTTTTGAAAATATATACAGTCCGTGGTCAGAGAGGTGGCACAGTGGGTAAGGCACTGGACTCTCAAGCATGAGGTCCTGAATTCAATGGCAATACATGTACATGAGTGATGGCTGGTTCTCTCTCTCCTTGTATCTTTCTCATGAATAAATAAAATCTTAAAACAAAAACAAAAACGGGGGAGTCTGGTGGTAGATAGCACAGCAGGTTAAGTGCACGTGGTGCAAAGCACAATGACCAGCGTAAGGATCCCAGTTCGAGCCCCCTGTTCCCCAGGGGAGTCGTTTCACAGGGGGTGAAGCAGGTCTGCAGGTGTCTATCTTTCTCTTCCCCATCTCTCTCCATTTCTCTCTGTCCTATCCAAGAATGCCGACATGAGTAACAATAATAACTACAGCAGTAAAACAACAAGGGCAACAAAAGGGAATAAATAAGTAAATAAATAAGAAAGACTTTAAAAAAAACAAAAAATAAATACATTTCTAAGAACAGGAGTTTGTTGACCTGTTGGGGCATAAACTTTTTTTTTTCCTCCAGGGTTATTGCTGGGGCTCGGGTGCCGAATCCACTTCTCCTGGAGGCCATTTTTTTCCCCTTTTGTTGCCCTTATTTTGTTTTGGTGATTATTGGTATTGTTACTGATGTCGTCGTTGTTGGATAGGACAGAGAGAAATGGAGAGAGGAGGGGGAGAGAAAAATAGACACTTGCATATCTGCTCACTGCTTATGAAGTGACCCCTCTGCAGGTGGGGAGCAGGGGGCTCGAATCTCGATCCTTACCCAAGTCTTTGTGCCTCATGCCATATAGCTTAACCCACTGCACTACCACCTGGCCCCTGGGGCATGAACTTTTCTATGTAGAGTGTTCAAGTTTGAACTCTGGGACCACATGAGAACACTGACACTTGGGAAACTTTCTCTCTCTGTCTGTCTTTATACTTCTAGCAGAAATTAAAATGAATGAGAAGCCCCCACAACTATGAACAATGAATGCTTGACAAGGAAGGCTGAAAACATTAAATGGAGAAAGGAAAGTCTCTTCAACAGATGGTGTTGGGAAAACTGAGGTGAAACATGCAGACAACTGAAACTAGACCACCACATATCATCATACACAAAAGTCAACTCCAAGTGGATCAAAGATATGGTTGTTAAACCAGAAAATAGCAAATACATATAAGAAAACATTGACAGGAGCCAGGTGGTGGCACACCTGGTTCAGCACACACATTACATTGCGCAACGACCCAAGTTCAAGCCCCTGGTCCCCACCTGCAGGGGGAAAAGCTTCACAAGTGGTGAAGCAGGGCTGTAGGTGTCTCTCCCTCTCTACTTCCCCCTCCCCTCTCAATGTCTCTCTGTCTCTATCCAATAATAAAATAAAATAAAAGTTTTTTTTAAAAAAGAAGAACATTGACTGTGCACTTCATAATCTATGCTTGGGCCGGAGGTGGTAGTACACCAGTTGAGGGCATACATGTCCATACTCAAGGGCATGGGTCTGAGGCCCCGCTTTCTACCTCAAGGGGAAGCTCCACAAGTAGGGAAGTAGGTCCGCAAGTGTCTCTCTCTCCCAGTCTCCCCTGACCCTCTCACTTTCTCCTTTTTAATGCATTTTCATATTATAACCATTTAATATTTTCTTTTTAATTTTTATTTATTTATTATTGGATAGAGACAAAGAAATTGAGAAGGGGAAGAGAAGATAGGATAAGAGACAGAGAGACACATGCAGCCCTGCTTAACTACTTGTGAAGCTTTTCCAGACGGGAACCATGGGCTTGAACTGGGTCCTTTAAGCACTGTAATGCTTAAAGTGTGCCACTGCCTGCCCCCCACTTCTTTCAATTTCTCTCTGTCCTATTAGGAAAAAGAAGAAGAGGAAACTAACAGAAAAAGAAAAAGGGAAAAATGGTAGTGGGTTTTTCATATAGGCACTGTGCCCCAGTAATAACCCTAGTGGCAATAATTTTTTCTAAGTGTTATTTTTTTTTGTTTTTTTGTTTTTTATTGTTGTAGTTATTATTGTTGTTGTCATTGTTGGATAGGACAGAGAGAAACAGAGAAATGGAGAGAGGAGGGGAAGACAGAGAGGAGGAGAGAAAGATAGACACCTGCAGACCTGCTTCACCGCCTGTGAAGCGACTCCCCTGCAGGTGGGGAGCCGGGGTTCAAACTGGGATCCTTATGCCGGTCCTTGTGCTTTGCGCCACCTGCGCTTAACCCACTGCGCTACAGCCCGACTCCCCTCTAAGTGTTTTTAAAGACTTGAAGTCATAAAGACAACAATAAGATACCACTTCACTCCTGTGAGAATGTAATACATCAGAAAAGGTAACAGCAGCAAATGCTGGAGAGGGTGTGGGGGTCAAAGGAACCCTCCTACACTGCTGGTGGGAATGTAGATTGATCCAACCTCTGTGGAGAACAGTCTGGAAAACTCTCAGAAGGCTAGAAATGGGCCTACCCTATGACCCTGCAATTCCTCTCCTGGGGATATATCCTAAGGAACCCAACACATCCATCCAAACAGATCTGTGTACACATATGTTCTTGGCAGCACAATTTGTAATAGCCAAAACCTGGAAGCAACCCAGGTGTCCAACAACAGATGAGTGGCTGAGCAAGTTGTGGTATATATACACAATGGAATACTACTCAGCTGTAAAAAATGGTGACTTCACCGGTTTCAGCCAATCTTGGATAGACCTTGAAAAATTCATGTTAAGTGAAATAAGTCAGAAACAGAAGGATGAATATGGGATGATCTCACTCTCAGGCAGAAGTTGAAAAACAAGATCAGAAAAGAAAACACAAATAGAACCTGAAATGGAATTGGCATATCACACCAAAGTAAAAGACTCTGGGGTGGGTGAGTGGGGAGAATACAGGTCCATGAAGGATGATAGAGGACCTAGTGGGGGTTGTATTGTTATATGGGAAACTGGGGAATGTTATGCATGTATAAACTATTGTATTTACTGTTGAATGTAAAACATTAATTCTCCAATAAAGAAATAAAATAAAATAAAAAAAGACTTGAAGTCAGGCTCACTTAATGATGGTGCTTTTAGTCACTGCCAGGCCAGCACCTGGGCCCCTAGTCAGGGCATCCTTGGATTCCCCCACAGATACAATGGGCCTACACCTCGAATAGTGCCCTCTCCACCATCACTGGTCATTCCCATCAGAAGTATCATTATAAGCCCTCTTCTAGGTTTCTTCAGTACTGCACCCTCACTATGAACTAGCAATGGTCTGGACTGCCCCCACTCTTTGAAGGCAGGCTGGGCCATCCTACTCAAGGAAGACTGGTTCTGAAATGAGTACAACCTAGAATGTTCCCAGCTGTGACCATGGACTACACAGACTGACAGGGAAGACTAACTTGGAAGTTACGCAGGCTTCTGTGCTAAATATGAATATACACGGGCCCTAGGTCAGATCAATGGGGTAAACAGCTAATTATATTTCTATATTTTCTTCAAGTCTGATAGATACTCTCTGCCCTGATCCAGCTTACTCTTCCTATTCTCAACTCTGACACCATCTTCCCAGACAGTACTTTTAGTCCACCTGCAGGTTAGCTATGAAGCTCTAGCAATAATTACCAAAGTGATGGGCCCCTAGGAACATACCTACAATAGACATCCTAGCTAGCTTCTTTTAAAATTCCATATTTTCATATGCTCTCCTCCTACTTTTTGGTTCCTGTTTATTAACTATTTTGTCCTGCTTTATATTGTACAACCTTTCAGCCACCAAATTGGATGCTACTATGATTTCATCCTGAACTCCCTGGGCAGACTACCTCACCAGTGTGCCCCAGAACCTCACCTCTTCAGAGCCCTACCCCACTAGGGAAAGACAGATACAGGCTGGGGTTATGGATCAACCTGCTAACACCCATATGCAACAGAGAAGCAATTAAAGAACCTAGAACTTCCACCTTATGTAACCCCAAAAGAATTTTGGTTCATACTCCCAGAGGGGGAGAAATGTTAGAAGAAGATGACCAGAGGGCTCTGAATTACAATTTCTTCAGGACCCAGAGAAAGAAGAGGAAAAAAAGGTAGGACACTTAGAAGTAGTAGGTGTGACTTAGAAAGGAAGAGAATGCAGGACTATAGAAAAAAAACAGAGGGGTGGGTGTGTGTGTGTGTCTGTGTTTAAAGAAATAAGAGTCAGCTCATATCTGTGATCTTGGGAGAAATAGAGTGAGGAAAAGGTGAGAGAGAGACAGAGACAGAGAGAGAGAGACCGACCTGTAGACCTGCTTCACTGTTCCTCTACTTGGGTTCGTGCACTTGGTAATGCGTATGCTCAACTGGGCCCAGCCAGCCCCATGTTCAGGTTCTCTCTTTTATATAAATAAATATATAAGGCACCAGGTGGTGGCATGCCTGGTTGACTGCACACTTTACAATGTCGAAAGACCTGAGTTCAAGCCTCTGGTCCCAACTTGTAGCTAGGAAGCTTCACTAGTGGTAAAGCAGTGCTGCAGATGTCTCTTTCTCTTTCTCTTTCTCTTTCTCCCTTCTCTCTAGATTTCTTTTTATCTATCCAATAAACAAACAAATAAATAACTAAAATATTCTAAAGACTGATATATTTTCACAGGAGAAATTTTTAGCATTTGGAATTAATTTTGATAAATCATAACATAAATACTCTTGTATCTCTAGGTCTTGGTTTTCTTATTCATAAAACTTAATAATTAGATATCTCAAATGTCTTCCAGTTTTGGTATTATTTATAACTTACAGTCATTCAAGACAGCCTACCTTCTGTGTGAGAGAAATAGCACTGTGATCATGCAAAAAAGACTCTCATTTCTTAGGCATCAAAGGTCCCAGCTCCTTCAGTCCCCACCCCAACCCCAACTAGAGCAGAGCACTGCTCTGGCAAAAGCAAAGAAAAACTGCCTACCTTCTGCGAATGTTACTGTCACAGTTTCTCTGAGAATATTCCCACTGTCTGTGGTCCACTGAAGCTGAAATGGAAACATTTATTTCAGTAGAATAAAAGTATTTTTAGTGAAAAAGTCATTTTCTTGAAGATTTATTTATGGGAGAGAGGAGGAGAGAACCAGAGCATCACTCTGGCCCAAGCAACAGTGGGGATTGAACTCAGGACCTCATATTTGACAATCTAATGCTTTATCCACTGGGCCACTGAAAAAATATTTCAAACACCAGTACAACTATCGTATTTTATTCAGTCAGAATGTCATTTTTGTTTTGTCCTGTAATTATTCTCTTCACTTATTCACATTCTCAAAGTGCAAATACACATCAATAGAAACATTAGATATTTTAAAGTTTTTTAAAAATTTATTCATGAGAAAGGAGGAGGAGAGAGAGAGAGAGAGAGAAAGAACCAGACATCACTTTGGTACATGTTCAGCCAGAAATTAAACTAAGGACCTCATGCTTGAGAGTCCAGTGCTTTATCCACTGCCCCACCTCCTGGCCCACCATTAGGTTGTTTGTTGTTTTTTTTTCTTTAGCCACCAGCATTATCGCTGGGGCTCAATGCCAGCACTACGAATCCATTATCCCTGGCGGCCACTTTTTCCTTTTTTTAAATTTTTAAAAAAAAATTTTTTTAACTACAACAATAAAAAACAAGGGAAAATAAATAAATATACAAATTTTTATTATCTTTTATTTATTTGTTGGATAGAGACAGCCAGAAATCAAGAGGGAAGGGTTTGAGAGAGAGGGAGAGAGTCGGAGAGACACCTACAGCACTGCTTCACCACTCGTGACGCTTTCCCCCCTGCAGTTGGGGACCAGGAACTCGAACCTGGGTCCTTGCGCACTGTAACATATGCACTCAACCAGGTGTGCCACTACCCGGCCCCCTCAATTTTTATTTTTTATTTGATAGGATGGAGAGAAACTAAGAGGGCTCTCCACTTGTGGGAAGAAGCTTCACAAGAGTGAAGCAGGAATACAGGTTTCTGTTTTTCTCCCTACCTTCCATTCCCTTCTCAGTTGTTCCTGTCTTACAAAATAAAAAAAAAGAAAGGAAGGAAGGAAGGAATGGAGGGAGGGAGGGAGGGAGGGAGGAAGGAAGAAAGGAAGGAAGGAAGGAAGAGAGGAAGGAAGAAAGAAAGGGAGTCGGGTGGTAGCACATCAGGTTAAGCACACATGGCGCCAAGCGCAAGGAACGAAATAAGACTCCCGGTTCGAGCTCCCGACTCCCCACATGCAGGGGGGTTCGCATCACAAGCGGTGAAGCAGGTCTGCAGGTGTCTATCTTTCTCTCCCCTTCTCTGTCTTCCCCTCCTCTGTCCATTTCTCTCTGTCTTATCCAACAATGACATCAATAACAACAATAACTACAACAAGAATAAAAAACAAGGGCAACAAAAGGGAATAATAAATATTGAAAGAAAGAAAAGAAGAAAGAAAGAAAGAAAGAGAAAAAGAAAGAAAGGGGGAGTCGGGCTGTAGCACAGCGGGTTAAGCGTAGGTGGCACAAAGCACAAGGACCGGCAGAAGGATCCCGGTTCGAACCCCGGCTCCCCACCTGCAGGGAAGTCGCTTCACAGGTGGTGAAGCAGGTCTGCAGGTGTCTATCTTTCTCTCCTCCTCTCTGTCTTCCTCTCCTCTCTCCATTTCTCTCTGTCCTATCCAACAACGACAACAACAATAATAACTACAACAATAAAACAACAAGGGCAACAAAAAGGAATAAATAAATAAAATAAAAATTTAAAAAAAAAGAAAAAGAAAGAAAGGAGTGCCCCACTGATAACCCTGGCAGCAAGAAAACTAATAAGTAAGCAATAATAAATAAATAAATAAATAAATAAATGAAATGAAAAAGATTACTAAATTGGAAATTTACTGGTCTTTCTTCTCATGAAAGTAATATGTTAGTCAATTATCTGAGAATTCAGTGTTTACATTATAAAAAAGATAGAACTATTTTTAAAATATTTTATTTATTTATGACAAAGATAAGAGGAGAGAGAACCAGATATCACTCTGGTACATGTGCTGCTGGGGATTGAACTCAAGACCTCAAGCTTGAGAGTCCATTGCTTTATCCACTGTGCTACCTCCCAGACCACAAACTATGTTTTTCTTACAGCAACTTTATTTAGTTCTGGGAGATGAGACAGTGGGGAAAGCACCAGACTTGTATGCACGTGGTCTCCAGCATCACATGCACTAGAATGATGCTCTTGTTCTCTCTCTTTTTCCTCTTTCATTAAAGTATTTTTTAAATATTTATTTATTTATTTCCTTTTGTTGCCCTTGTTGTTTTATTGTTGTAGTTATTATTGTTGCTGTTATTGATATCATTGTTGTTGGATAGGACAGAGAGAAACAGACAGAGGAGGGGAAGACAGACAGGGGGAGAGACACCTGCAGACCTGCTTCACCACCTGTGAAGTGCCTCCCCTGCAGGTGGGGAGCTGGGGTCTCGAACCCGGTTCTTTACACTGGTCCTTGCACTTCGCACCACGTGCGCGCTTAACCCGCTGCACTACTGCCCAACTCCCTCATTAAAGTATTTTTAAAAAACATTTATTTATATGGCCTAATAGCAAATGTCACTATCTGAATAATATTATATAAGCTGAGAAACATTTTATAATAGGGGCCAAGAGACGGTGCACCTCATTAAGTGCTCACATTACAGTGCACAAGGATCTGGGTTCAAGTCACTGGTCCTCGCCTATAGAGGGAAAGCTTCACGAGTGGGGAAGCTGAACTCATGTGTGTCTCTGTCTCTTTCCCTCCCTACTTCACTGCCACCCTTCTTGATTTTTTTAAAAGATTTTTTATTTATTTATTAATGAGAAAGACAGGAGAGAGAGAGAAAGAACCAGACATCACTCTGGTACATGTGCTGCCAGAGACTGAACTCAGGACCTCATGCTTGAGAGTCTAGTGCTTTAGCCACTGCACCACCTCCCAGACCCCACCCCTTCTCAATTTCTCTTTGACTCTATCCAATAATAAATAAATAAATACAATTTTAAGTTAGGCGATAAAGCATATCATTGGGCAGAGGGTAGATAGCATAATGGTTATGTAAAGACTCTCATGCCTGAGGCTCCAAAGTCCCAGGTTCAATCCCTCATACCACCATAAGCCAAGCTGAGCAGTGCTCTGGTAACATAAATAAATAAATAAATAAATATTAAAAACCTACTGTTGCTGGAATAATGTCTGAGTTATATACATTTTCTCCATTTTTCAAGGATTTCTGTACCTCGTGGATGTGGTTTTTTATATCATTTACAGTTGGAAAAAAGGATAAATTGTGTCTTTCAGGTACTTCATCAGGTTTGAACAGTTCTCTTTCCACAAATTTCCTACAAAGAATATAAAATAGAACAAAAACAAACAATCCAGCAATAAACTTTAGATCAAAGTAGAGGAACACCCTCTTTAAGCACAAACATGTAAAGAGTGATTCACAGCTTTGCGTAACTATCTTTTGACTTCTTTCTTTACATTAAATCACAGGATATATTTCCATTAGTTACAAATTTGTGTATCTTAGAATAAACATTGATATTTTATGACTTTTTTATATCACCATTTAAAAATATTTTATTTATTTACTGGATAGAGACAGAAACTGAGATGGAAGAGGGAGATAGGCAGGGGATGAGAAAAACAAACTTGTACCACTGCTTCACCACTTATGAAGCTAAAAATCACTACTTTCAATTTAAGAATAGCATGCATTTAGGAAGTCTGGCTGTAGCGCAGCAGGTTAAGTGCATGTGGCGCAAAGTGCAAGCACCAGCATAAGGATCCCAGTTCAAGCCCCCGGCTCCCCACCTGCAGGGGTGTCGCTTCACAGGCGGTGAAGCAGGTCTGCAGGTGTCTATCTTTCTCTCACCCTTTGTCTTCCCCATTTCTCTCTGTCCTATCTAACAACGACAACAATAACTACAACGACAATAAAAAAAGAATAGCCTGCATTTAAATCCTTAACATTTCAGATCAAATGCTTCCTTTAACCTTTAATATAATCCTGTGAAATAGGAATATCCTCATTTAAAAAAATATTTTGCTTCATTTTAATAAGAGTGATACAGAGAGAAAAAGAAACACCAAAGGACTACTCAACTCTGGCTTATGGTAGTGCTGGGGATTGAACCTGGGAGCCTAGAGTCTCAGGCATGAAAGCCTTAAGCATAATTATGCTCTCTCCCCAGCTCTATCAGTCTTGTTTTAAAGATGAGAATGTTTTAAAATCAGAGTGGCAGAATTTAAATAATTGGCTTAAAATTATACACCTATCTAATAAAATAACTTGGGCCTACAATCATTATATGCATAAACATCTTGTCATATTGCTTTCAAAATATACGATTTAATATAAAATGTAAAATATACTTGAATTTTCCAAATAGACTTAAGAGGAATAGAAAAAGAATCCACCATTGCCACTTAGTTGTATAACAAGTTAATTCATGAAGGCCAGGAGGTCACTGACCTGGTAGAGTGCACACCCTGCCATGCATGAGGCCCTGGAGCCCGAGTATCATCTGGGAGCTCTCTGGAGGCGCTTGGCTACCTCTTCTCTTTCTCTGTCCTTTGCTCTTACATCTCTCATTCTCAACCCAATAATGAATCAAACTTTGGGCTTGGGAGGCTGCTCAACAGTATTTCACATGTGTGAGGCTCTCAGTTTATTCTTCCCCCCCCCTTTTGTTGTCCTTGTTGTTGTAGCCTCGTGGTTATTATTATTGCCATTGTTGATGTTGTTGTTGTTGGACAGGACAGAGAGAAATGGAGAGAGGAGGGGAAGACAGAGAGGGGGAGAGAAAGATAGACACTGTCTGCAGACCTGCTTCACCGCCTATGAAGCGACTCCCCTGCAGGTGGGGAGCCGGGGGCTCGAACCCAGATCCTTACACCGGTCCTTGCGCTTTGCGCCACATGCGCTTAACCCGCTGCGTCACCGCCCGACCCCCTATTCTATTTTTTTTTAAGTAGCTATTTGTTTTCTTTTTTTAAAGATTTTATTTATTTATGAGAAAGAAAGGAGGAGAGAGAAAGACATCACTCTGACACATGTGCTGCCAGGAATTGAACTCGGGACCTCATGCTTGAGATTCTAAAGCTTTACCACTGCGCCACCTCCCAGACCACAGTTTATTCTTTAGAACCGAAAGTAATGAACATATAAATCAAAAATAAAGTCCATTACATGTGTACTTCATGCTTTGCATTTGTCAGATCTTAGCACTGAGCCGTATTACAATTCTGTTCTATGACCATTAAATAGATAAACAGTTTTACAAAATTTCTATTTTAACAATGCTCCAGTGAAAACTAACAGAAAATATCTAAAAGCTGTTCAATAGGAAAGGCATGTACTAATTAAAAAAAATAATTCTAAATGGTCTGGGAGGTAGTGCAGTGGATAAAGTATTGGACTCTCAAACAGGTATAAAGTTCAATCCCCCACAGCACATATACCAGAATAAAGTCTGTTTCTCTCTCTCTTTCCTTCTCTTTCTCAATAAATAAATGAATTTTTTTTAAGAAATAATAATAATAATTCTCAGGCACAAGGCCCCAGTGGAGAAAAAAATCAATTCAAGTCATAAGATGCATTCAGATGGGAGTCAGGCGGTAGCACAGCAGGTTAAGCGCACGTGGCACAAAGCACAAGGACCAGCATAAGGATCCCGGTTTGAGGCCCCGGCTCCTCACTTGCAGGGCCATCGCTTCACAAGCAGTGAAGCAGGTCTGCAGGTGTCTATCTTTCTTTCCCCGTCTCAGTCTCCCCTCCTCCATTTCTCTCTGTCCTATCCAACAACGAAACAACTACAATAATAGCTACAACAATGAAATAACAAGGGCAAGAAAAGGGAATAAATAAATATTTTTTAAAAGATGAATTCAGATACAATCCTTAAATTACAAATACTATTGGGTTGTTGGAAATGTCATGGCATATTTTTCTGTTTTTCAAAACAGAAAATGCAAAATGCATCATGTCTTTTCCAACAACCTAATAATAATAAACTAATATCTCGACTATCAATAAAGTTAGACAATAGTTCTAAGCTAAAATTTCACCAAAGAACCACACATTCTTTTGCTTTTTATAGTCTAGAGGTTTTCACTTCATTTATTGTTTTAGATCTACCATGTCATGAATTCACAGGGAAAGGATTCTAGAAGCTCAGGCTCTTTCTCAGTGATATTCACAAAGTGTTTCTTTGCTCAAAGCATGCTAGTCTTCAGTTGAATGTAAGTGCCTTTCACTTTGGCCTCTTTGTTTTTCTGACCATTAATCTTCATGTATTTCAGGAAGATATCTCAGGCCTTAGAGTGCTTAGTATGCTCAATAAGAACATTAATTCTCTTGGCAAGAATCATGCCCTTCACTTGTTTACAACAAAGCCAGCTGCATGCTAGGTAAACTCACTTTTGTCAGGGTAACATTTGTAATGTTTTACTGTTCTTATTTTTAGATCTGACTTATGGTACTGCTGGTGAATGAACCTGAGACCTTAGAGCCTCAGACATGAAAGTCTCTCACCTTCCCAGCCCAGGCGGATTCCTTTTTAAATAGCACCTATCCCCTTGATATGTACATTTCCTGCAGATTAGCATGTAGGTGGCCAAAAAAACAACCCCATGTATTCTTTCTTTCTTTTTGCTTTTCTTTTTTAATGCAGCAACTAGGGAGAAACTCCAGTCTCATGCATGTAGAATACCACAATGGAGGAGCCAACTCAGGTCAATTATTTTTCATTTTTATTTATTTTAGCATGCTAAGGCTTCATGCCTGCATAATTGGGCCACTTCCTGAAAACATTTTGATCCAAAATTGAGAAAGACAAAGGAGACAGAGAAACAACACAACACTGCTCAACCATCCTCCTTTGGAGCTTCTCTCTGGTGCTGTCTGTCCATAGCTCTCCCTTGTGGTGCTGAGGCTAGGCTCCAGGGCCTCAAGCTAGGGAAGATGTGCTCTCCTAGTGAGGTAAATCCTGATCCTCTCTACAATGTCTAGAGAAGATATGGTAAATAACTGTTTTCTTTTCCTTTGTGTTTATCACTTTGGCAATATACTGGAAGATGTTGACTCTGGATGAAAGATTTATATCCTTTTGTTGTAATCACATTTAATTGTATTTCAGACAGCTTAAAATGAGTTATTGCTGACTAAAATTTAAATCTTTTTTTTTTTTTTTTTAACCAGAGCACTGATCAGCTCTGGCTTATGGTGGTGAAGGGGACTGAACCTGGGACTTCAGAGTCTCAGGCATGACAGTCTGTTTGCATAACCGTTATGCTATCTCCCCCCACCTTAAAATTTTGTTAAGTTTTTTATTATTTTCCCTTTTGTTGTCTTTGTTGTTTTTCATTTTGAAATTATTATTGTGTTGTTATTTATGTTGTCATTGTTAGACAGGACAGGGGAATGGAAAGAGGAAGGGAAAACAGAAGGGGGAGAGAAAGACAGACACCTGCAGACCTGCTTCACCGCTTGTGAAGCGACTCCCCTGCAGATGGGGAGCTGGGGGCTCGAACCAGGATCCTTTCGCCAGTCCTTGCGCTTCACACCATGTGAGCTTAACCCACTGTGCTACCACCTGACTCCCCTAAAATTTAAATCTTTAGCATCACAAAAGGCTTTTCTTTTCTGTAAAGGTATCTGCCTTATAATTCAATTTGTCTTATAGAAATAGTCGATTTGTCAAACTCTGAATATGAAATGTCTTAATTTAGCATTAGTACTCAGTGTGCCAAATATTTTCTGGAAATGATATGTCCATAAGAATAATTATTAAACAAGCTAATAAATTAGATTCCCTGTTGACTTCGGTAGCACAAACTCTGTAAAATGTTAAGTAGTATTTAAGCCAGCAAATAAAAATGAAAAAATGTGGAAGAACTAATGATTTCTACTGTACCTTAACTGTTTCCTTACTGCATACACTTGCTCTATTCCCTGTGATACTAATTCCTGAATCTTATGAGCTACTTGTGGATGTAGACGTGAGGGTAAAGCACAGTTTTCATCTCTAACTGCAGCTTCCTCTTCTTCAAGAGAAGACACAGGAAAAGGAGTAGGTGATGGAGGGCGGCAAGGAGGCTCTAATTCGTGATACTGATGAGCTTGCTGTGTAGGTAACTGTACATACCACCTGGCGAGAGAAAACATCTAAAACTGTATTGCTAGATAGAGGCAAGAATCATGGTTATATAGAAACAGATCAAGGACAGGAACAATCTATGACTTTTGTATCATACTAAATCCATACAAATACAATTATGTTTATTTTAATATAATCCTGGGAAATGAAACCAGGGTCGTACACATGTGCAACATTGTTCAGTGGCCTCCCCAGTTCAGTTCTCTATTCTTTACCTTTTCTAGAGAGAGAGGGAGGAGAAAAAGAGAAACAGAAAAGAGAAAAGACAGTTCAATAGTGCTCCACCGTGCACGAGGCTCCCAAAGGGCCGTCCTTTTTTTTTTTTTTTAATTTTATTTATTTATTCCCTATTGTTGCCCTTGTTTTACTGTTGTTGTAGTTGGATAGGACAGAGAGGAAGGGAAGACAGAGGGGGGGGGGAGAGAAAGATAAGACACCTGCAGACCTGCTTCACCTCTTGTGAAGCGACTCCCCTGCAGGTGGGGAGCTGGGGGCTCGAACTGGGATCCTTACACTGGTCCTTGCGCTTTGCACCACCTGCGCTTAACCCGCTGCGCTACCACCTGACTCCCTCAAAGGGCCTTTCATGATCTCCCTTGTAGTTCTAGGTCTCATGTAAACCCAGAGCCTCATGCATAGTAGGGCATGTACTCTACTCTAAGCTACCATCTGGCCTCTCATTCTCTTGTTTAATTTGAGAGATAGGGAAAAGCAGAGAGAGAAGAGACACTTCCACCATTCACCGAGTTGCCTTGGGACTGTCCATCATGCTCAAATGTGATACCAGGGCTCAGGCCCAGGATCTCATGCACTGTATTATATTTATTTATTTTTTAAACAGAGAGACCAGAGCATTGTTTAATTCTGGCTTATTGATTTATGGTGGTGCAGGGAATTGGACCTGGGACTTCAGAGATTCAGGCATGAGACTGCTTGCAAATCATTATGCTCTCTATCTCCTCTTCCCCTCATGAACTGTAAGACATGTACTTTACCAGGTTAGTTATCTTATAGCTGCTGAATGAAACTTTCAAAGTCTAAAATTAAACAGATTTCATGTAAACGCATAAAATAAAACTGATATTTTTATTTATTTTATTGGACAGAGACAGAGAGAAATTGAAAGGGAAGAGGGAGATACAGAGGGAGAGAGGAAGAGAAACACCTGCAGCCCTGCTTGACCACTTGTGAAGCTTTCCCCCTGGAGGTGGGGACTAGGGCGCTTAAACACAGGTCCTTGTGCACCGTAACATGTGCCACTGCCCAGCCTCATGAATAGTTAAATGTCCTTTGTTTATCCCAGCTAAGAATTGCTTTTATATCCAATTAAATTAAAATATTTTTAGGGAGTCAGGTGGTAGCGCAGCAGGTTAAGCGCACATGGCGTAAGGATCCCAGTTTGAGCCCCGGCTCCCCACCTGCAAGGGAGTTGCTTCACAAGCGGTGAAGCAGGTCTGCAGGCGTCTATCTTTCTCTCTGTCTTCCCCTCCTCTCACCATTTCTCTCTGTCCTATCCAACAATGATGACAACAATAATAACTACAACAATAAAAACAAGGGCAACAAAAGGGAATAAGTAAATATTTAAAAATATATATTTAAAATATTTTACTTATTTTAGTGACAGAGATAGATATACACAGAAACTGAGACTAGAGCACTGCTCAGATACGGCAAATGTTAGTGCTGGGAACTGGACCTGCGACCTCATAGCCTCAGCTATGAACATTTCTGCATAACCATTATGCTGTCTCCTTAGCCCCATTAAAATATTTTTAAGTGTATCCAGGGCACAAACCAAAGGTCATATACATGCACAATACTGCTGAGTGGTTTCCCCAGTTCAATTTTTTCAAAAGAGAGAGAAAGGAAAGAGGGAAGGGTGTTGAAGCATCACTCCACCATCTACAGAATCCCCTCCAAATGTTGTTCATGGTACTAACATGTGGGGGCCAGAGATCATTTTACACTAATAAACCTTTCACTTTAATTCTGAGCCATCTCCTGGCCCTTAAAGTGAAAATACTTTGAAGACCATTACAGATTTTAGTCATGGCCCTAAAATTAAGGAGGGTATGGGATATAAACATATATGAAAATGGTATCTCGATTTTATTTATAGCAGATAATTTTTTTATTTTTATTTTCCCTTTTTTTGTTGCCTTTCTTTTTTTTCATTGTTGTTGTGGTTATTATCATTGTTGTTGATGTCATTGTTGTTGGATAGGACAGAGAGAAATGGAGAGAGATGGGGAAGACAGAGAGGGGGAGAGAAATAGACACCTGCAGACCTGCTTCACCACCTGTGAAGCGAACCTCCTGCAGGTGGGGAGCCGGGGGCTTGAACTGCCACGTGTGCTTAACCCGCTGCGCTAACGCCCAACGACTCCCTACAGCAGATAAATTTTACCTTAAAAAAATAAGACTTTTAAAACCTTAAAATTTTTCATTGTTTTCAAAACAATTCTTCTACTGATTTGTCTGCAATTATAACTTCTATGGTGTACCTGTAATCCTTCCAAGGAAAAAGTGAATATAATTCAGAGTGTGTGAAGATCATACTACATGGAAGAATGCTCTCTCAAATGAACACAACAGTACTCAACAGCTGCAAGAGTACTTCCAACTCCTAAGACCCCAATAAGTGGTAGATAGCTCACCTAGTGAAATGTGTATAATACCACGTTCAATGTCTTGGGTTCAAACCCCAGTACCACATGGGAGCACCTCAGCACAAGTATCACAGATGGTGGAGGGATGCTGTGGTGTCTCTCCCTTTGTCTTTCTGAAATTAAAATAATTTAAAAAGTGTTCTAGGGGGTAGTCAGAGATACATGATATCTTAGCGTTGAAGAAGAAAAAAAATGCTGAAACATGAACTGATCTAGTGAATACTATCTTAACTGATATTTTTTGTTAAAAAAAAAGTTTTTATCAACTGATATTGCATGAACTGGAGTCTACTTAAACATTACATGCAATGTTCTGCAAACTGAAGAAATTACTGACTTAATTTTTCACACCAAAAAGGTTTTTTGTTGTTTTTGTTTTAAGATAACATACTCAACCCTATTACACAACTGTAAGTTCTTTACATGGAAAAACACATAAAAGGACAAAGATTTAATATTTCTTATTATTTAAAATCTGAAGCATACAAGACATACAATAAAACTTTACTTTTTTAATATTTTGCATATTTATTGGATGGAGAGAGAGAAAATGAGAGGGAAAAGGAAGACAGACATGAAGATACAGAGAGGGAAAGACACGTGCAGCACTGCTTCACTGCTCTTGAAGCTTTTCCCCTGTACGGGATACGGGGGGAGCAGAGGCTTGAACCTGGGTCCTTGTGCATGTTAATGTTTGAGCTCAACCAAGTGCACCACCACACAGCCCCAAATGAAATTTTATTAGGCTAGAATTCATTTCATATTTCCATAAGTAGGTAAAATACATGAGTAGCTGCCACTGGAGCCTCGGGCTTGCATGCATTCACACTGTTTGTGCTGACTTTTTCATTCTCCTTATCACAGACAGTGAGAGAGAGACACACGGCACCACCACTCTCCCATCTGTGGAGCCTCTCCCACTACCATGCTGTTCCCATGCTGTGCTGGGACATGATGGGAGCCTCACGTGCTCTGCCAGGTGAGCCATAGCCAGTCTTCCATCATTTTATAGTTTATAAATATTTGTTTATCTTATGAGAGAGACAACAGGGGGGAGCACACAACCAGAATATCATCTCAGCATTTGTGGTGCCTGGGATCCAACCTGGGGCCTCGTGCATACAAATCCAGCACTCTACCAGCTAAGTCGCTTCTCTAGCTATTCCTCTTAATAACTAGGGAACTACTGGTAAGACATTTACCTTATAAAACAGTTTGTAATGAAATAAATGTAAGACATACATATAACAGTCTTGTTGAAAGAATTCTTGCAAGTTTAACTATTTATAAAATAAAGAACTACATAAATGTCATACCTAAGAACGCCACCGGCATCAACTATGTTCTTCTTTAGCATGTTGAAGGCTTTTTCCTGCTCCATTCGGATTATTTTCTTGTCAACTTTGGGGTCTGTAGAAACTCTATATTCAGGAAATTTCTGTACCTTTTTTATATAAATTCTTTTTATAAGAAAAAACAGAATTTATTTCATTATAACATAAAAATATGTAACTTACCAACCAGAAGTTTAAGCATTAAAGAGAAAATTAAATTAATCTAGAAATCATTTAGAGGATCATTAAAGACATGTTTTATGTGGTCCAGGAAGTGGTGCAGTGGATAAAGCATTGGATTCTCAAACATGAGGTCCTGAGTCCAATCCCTGGCAGCACATGCACTAGAGTGATATCTGATTCTTTCTCTCTCCTCCTATCTTTCTCATTAATAAATAAAATTTCTAAAAAAACTTTAAAAAAATGTTTTATCATGGGAGTCAGACAGTAGCACAGCGGGTTAAGTGCAGGTGGCAAAAAGCTCAAGGACCAGCGTGACGATACCAGTTCAAGCCCCCTGGCTCCCCACCTGCAGGGGAGTCACTTCACAGGCAGTGAAGCAGGTCTGCAGGTGTCTATCTTTCTCTCCCCATCTTCCCCTCCTCTCTCCATTTCTCTCTGTCCTATCCAACAATGACAATAACTACAACAATAAGACAACAAGGACAATGAAAAGGAATAAGTAAATAAATATGTGTCATGTCATTTGTCTTCCTATTACAAAAACACTGAACCTGAGGGTTGGGTGATGGTGCATCCGGTTAAGTGCACATCTGACCACAAACAAGGACCCAAATGCAGGCCCCTACTACCCACCTACAGGGGTGGGGGGACACTTCACCAGCAGTGAAGCAGGTCTGCAGGTATCTATCTTTCTTTCTCCTTCTCTATCTCCCCCTGCCCCCAATTTCTCTCTGTTCTATCAAAAAACAAACAAACAAACAAACCTAGATGGAGGGGGAAAAAAAAGGAAAAGCCTGGCCTATAGGAGCAGTAGATTCATAGTGCTGGCGCTGGGCCTCAGAGATAACCCTGGAGGCAAAAGGAGGAAGAAGAGGGGCCGGGTGGTGGTGCACCTGGTTGAACACACTTGTTATAATGTGGAAGGACCCAGATTCAAGCCCCCAGTCACCACCTGCAGAAGGAAAGCTTTGTGAGTGATGAAGCAGTGCTGCAGGTGTCTCTCTACCTCTCTATCTCCACCTTCCCTCTCCATTTCTGGGTGTCTCTATCCAATAAATAAAGATAATTTTTAAAAAGGAGGAAGAAGAGGAAGAGGAGGAGGGGAAGAGGGAAAAGGAGAAAAAAGGAAAAAAATTAAACATAGGACTTTTCATAAAAAAGAAAAAAATGCCATAGTTTTAGTATCTACAATACCTACTCAAATTAGCAATAATGGTGATCACAAAATATGTATATATTTATGGGTATTAACTTTTTTCTGGATTTGTCTCTTCTCCATTTTAACTCATGCCTGTGTTTCTTTCATGTCCTGCTTTGAGGCCTTTCATTATTCAAAACTAATTCAAGACATGAATGTCACACTACATCTTCAGATTGAATTTCTATATCATACTATGGAGTCAAGGCATTTCAAATCATTCTAGTATATTTACTTAATAATACTTTCAATTGTTTTGAGTCACTTTTTCTGTCGAGTTTAGTTACTACTCTGATAACAAATATATGATCACCACCTATCATTAATTACATACTTCACCCAACTATCAATACAATATCTTTCCTCTGTGACTTCCAGAGGCGGGGCTACAGAGCAGCAGCAGCTGTGTTTCTCTCCTCTCCTCTCTTATCCTCTCCTGGGTCAACTAGGAATAGCAAAGGAGATCATCTGGGACCACAACAAGGCAGGACTAGAATGACTTCAAGAACCTACCAAATCAGTGGAGTGAGGGATTAAGCTAAGAAGCCTACTTATTGTTTAAAAGCCCTAAGGCTCCCATACCCTACAGGGAAGAAGAAAAAAAAAAAAGAGGCTTTTAACAGCCTCTGTGCTCCAACTCAGGGATTAAAATAATATTGAAACAACTGTCAGCCGGGTGTGGTGGCGTGCGCCTGTAGTCCCAGCTACTTGGGAGGCCGAGGCTGGAGGATCACTTGAGCTCAGGAGTTCTGGGCTGCAGTGCACTATGCCGATTGGGTGTCCACACTAAGTTCGGCATCAATATCTTGACCTTCCGGGAGCGGGGGACCACCAGGTTGCTTAAGGAGGGGTGAACCGGCCCAGGTCGGAAACAACAGTCAGTTTCCACTACTGTGAACCCTTTAAGTACCTTACTGAGACACAAGTCAATCTTGGCAACAGTGATCAGTAATCGGAAAAGCACTGAGAGAGGGATCTCATAACATACTATAGAGAATGGTTAAACCAACAAGAAATATTGAAGACATGAACCAGGACAAGAGTCTAGCTAAAAGCCCCCAAAGGTAGAACCACAAAATAATGAGGTCAACATCCAAACACTAGTTAAGGAAATAATCACAGGAGTGAGTAAAGAGTTTGAAAGAATTGTCATCAGAAATGCAGAAACAACAAATGAGCATCTGGAAGAAAACACTAATTATCTCAAGGTTATTAGAGAGCTGAAATAGCTGAGCTAAGAACACAACTAGCTGAACAAGCTAAAACAGTCTAAAAGCAGGATAACAAAATAGATGAACTCCAGAAAACAGTAGAGGGGAGAGAGAATAGAATCAATGAGGCTGAAGACAGAATTAGCAAGATCGAGGATGAATTAAAGACAACTAAAAAAGAAGTAAGAGACCTCAATAAGAGATTAAGAGATACTGAAAACAACAACAGAGACCTATGGGTGACTTAAAAAGAAATAATATATGCATTATTGGCTTACCAGAGGAAGAAAGAGAGGGAGGGGAAGAAAGCATTCTTCAGGAGGGGAAGAAAGCATTCTTCATAATAGCTGAAAACTTCTCTAGTCTAGACAACATAAAAGACTTAAAGGTTCAAGAAGCCCAGAGGGTCCCAAACAGAATTAACCCAGACTTAAAGACACCAAGACACATCATATTTAGAATGGAAAGGAATAAGGATAAAGAAAGGATCCTGAAGGCTGCAAAAGAAAAACAAAGCCTCAGGGTCCCATCTGCAGGGGGGAAAGTTTCATGATTAGTGAATAATGCTGTAAGTGTCTCTCTCTTCCCCTCTATTTCCCCTTCCCCTCTCAGTTTTTCTGTCTCTATCTAATAATTGAATAAATAAAATAAAAACCTTTTTAAAAAAAGTTTAAGAAAACTTTCAATAGAGAGTCAGGTGGTAGCGCAGCAGGTTAAGCAAGTGGCGCACAGTGCAAGGACTGGTTAGGATCCCAGTTCAAGCCCCCGGCTCCCCACCTGCAGGGAAGTCACTTCACTGATGGTGAAGCAGGTCTGCAGACATCTCTCTGTTTCTCTTCCTCTCTATCTCCCCCTTCTCTCTCAATTTCTCTCTGTCTGTATCCAATAACAAAACAAAAAAAAAGGCCTCCAGGAGCAGTGGATTCATGGTGCAGGCACTGAGCCCCAGCAATAACCCTGGAGGCAAAAAAAGAAAAGAAAGAAAACTAAAAAAAAATAAAGTAAAAAATATTTTTTTAAACTTTCAATATCTAAAAACAAAATCAGTAATGAAATTTGTAAAATATTTTATTGATTTAAAGTTTTTATTCTCACCCAGAGCAATGACTACTCTGTATTCTTATTTTAAGACTGAGTATGTTGTTCTCATAAATTATGGGTAAGACTGTAACTGGCAAACTCTCCCTTAAAAGAACTTTGCAATATCCATTAATATTTTAAAAGAATATAATTTTGGGAGTTGGTCAGTAGCGCAGTGGGTTAAATGCACATGGTGCAAAGCGCAAAGACCGTCGTAAGGATCCGGGTTCGAGCCCCCAGCTCCCCACCTGCAGGGGAGTCGCTTCACAAGTGGTGAAGCAGGTCTGCAGGTGTCTTTCAGTCCCCCTCTGTCTTCCCCTTTTCTCTCCATTTCTCTCTGTCCTATCCAACAATGATGACAACAACAACAGCAATAATAACTACAACAATAAAAAACAACAAGGGTAACAAAAGAGAAAATAAACAAATAAATATTTAAAAATTTTAAAAAAGAATATAATTTTGTCTTAGTAATTTTTTGTCCTGGTAATTTCACTTCAACAAATTCATTATAATGATATACTTGCACAATACAAATATGTACAATTTTATTAACTTCAGCTTTGTACATAATAAGGAATACATTTCAGAGGCTACATATCTACAAGTAGAGGACTAATTAACTCATAAACCATAAATGAAATATTATATGTCTGTTATAAAAACAATATTAGTATTTTATGTTAACTATGTATAGATTAAAAAATATGTGTAGTCACTCCTTTTATTTACAGTTTTGAAGCCAATTCTGAGATAAATTTGTAATAAAAAAACAAAGCCAAAAAGTCACTACTTTCACAATAGCATAGAACATAATAGGAGTGTAGTAATGATCACAATAGGTATTTAGACTGAAAATAATCAGTGAATCAGAGCAAGAAATGAACATATTCATCAGATTTACTGAGATCTATATATTTATGTAGGCCAAGAAGAACACACATACAGAGAGAGGATATATACAGAATATCTTTTGAAGGCAACTCAGTGTGCATTGTAGTGATTCAAAATATTAAATATGAAAGAAAATTAAGCTTACCGAGCCGGACAAGTGGCTTTGTAGAGTGGACAAGACCTGTTCTCCTGTTCACTGATCTTTTTTAGTTGGAAACCTTTCCTCCTTGGCCCATACTGACACTCCATTACCACCGCTCTACTCCCTGTGGGCCAAAACCAACTGTTGATATTAATTCCAATATTGATTCCCATCTACTCTGAGTACTCCATTTAAAATAATTTGGTCAATCATCAAAAGCTGTGTGTTTTACAAGTAGAACCTGAACTGGAATTGGCATATTACACCAAAGTAAAAGACTCAAGGATTGGGGGGGGGGTGGTGGAGAATACAGGTCCAAAAAGGATGACAGAGGACCTAGTGGGGGTTGTATTGTTATATGGAAAACTGGGAAATGTTATGCATGTACAAACTAGTGTATTCACTGTCAAATGTAAAACATTAATTCCCCAATAAATAAATTTAAAAAAAAAGCTGTGTGTTTTAACTAGGCAATTTTAAGGACAGAAAACATCATACATTAGTAAATTTCAATAAGAATTACTAATGTGGATGGGATGGGATATGAAACTCTGGTGGTGGGAAATGTGTGGAATTTTACCCTCTTATCCTATGATATTTTCTATTTTATGAATACATTTTTAAAAAGTAAATCTTCTGGTCTAGATAAACAGAAGTAAAAAAGAAAGTAAAAAAAGAATTGCTAATGTGTGAACAGATATCACATTAACTGAATGCTTCTTATATTTACATATAAATGTAATAAAAATATGCTACTTTATAAACATAAATTGGTTAATGCTATATTTACTAGTGTTGATGTCATTGAATTTTTCTTTGGGGGCCAGGCGGTAGCACAGAGCGGGTTAAGCGCATGTGGTGCATAGCACAAGGACCGGGGGCTTAAGGATCCAGGTTCAAGCTCCCGGCTCTCCACCTGCAGGGGGTGTCGCTTCACAGGCGGTGAAACACGTCTACAGGTGTCTTTCTCTCCCCGTCTCCACCTCCTCTCTTTATTTCTCTCTGTCCTACCCAACAACATTAATAACAACAATAATAATAACTACAACAAATAAAATAAAATATTTCTTTTGTAATTATTTCTTTTATTTATTATCCCTTTTGTTGCCCTTGTTTTTTTATTGTTGTTGTAATTATTGTTGTTGTTATTGATGTCGTCATTGTTGGATAGGACAGAGAGAAATGGAGAGAGGAGGGGAAGACAGGGGAGAGAAAGATCGACACCTGCAGCCCTGCTTCACGGCCTGTGAAACGACTCCCCTGCAGGTAGGGAGCCGGTTTGAACCAGGATCCTTACGCTGGTCCTTGCGCTTAACCCACTGCGCTACCACTGACTCCCATAATTATTTATTTTTATTCGATCTATCAGAATAACGTGATAACCAGCCTCTAAGATGGTCTCCAATGATTCTGGCCTCTTAGTACTGATGTCCTTGTGGCCTCCCCTCCCATTGTGTGTGGAGTTAACTTACTTCTTGTTTTTTGGTTTTTTTTAAAGGGAAAGTCAATGGCACTTAATTATTCCAAGCTCCATTTTCTCTAATAGAAGAGAAAGAAACAGAGAGATAGAGGGAGAAAAGGAAGGACACCAGTGTACCAAAATTTCAACCCTGTGTTGTAGGAGTCAGGCTAGAACTAGGGTCACAGGGCTAGGGAGACAGCATAATGGTTATACAAAAAAACTTTCATGCCTTAGTCTCCGAGGTCCCAGGTTCAATTCCCAGCACCACTGTTAGCCAGAGCTGAGCAGTGTTCTGATCTTTCTGCATCTTTCTCTCATTAAAATAAAATAACTGTAGGAGAAGGAGGAGAAGGAGGAGGAGGAGGAGGAGAAGGAGATGAAGAAGAAGAAGAAAGAAGAGGAAGAAGAAGAAGATGATGATGATGATGATGAAGTAGGGGAAGAAAAAGAAGAAGAAGAAACAGAACCTGGCTCATAAGCATGATAAAGCATGCACCCTCCCAGGTAAACTCTTGCTGACACTGTTAACTTACTTCTAATGGATATGGCAGAAGTGGCAGAATGTTGTTTTTGATACTCAGTTATAAAAGGATTCTAACTTCCATCCTGGGTACTCTTTTGCTCTTGCTTAGACAGCTCTCTTTGGGTGAAATCAGTTGTCACAATCATGAGGCAGCTCTGTGGGAAGACCCATATTGCAAGGAATAAGACCTGCCAACAGCCACATGAACGAATCCCAAATCAGATCCTTCCCCAGTCAGGCTGTGAGGTGCTGCAACTCCAATCAGCATCTTAAATGCAGTCATGTGAAAGAGCCACTCAGCCCAGCTATCCATTTCAGTGTGATAACAGAAATGTCATTAAAGGACTACATTTATACATATAATGTATAGTTCCTTATATTTTAAAGCAGGAGTGGAGGACAACCGGCCCATGGGCCACAAAAATCTGGTCTGGGAGCCAGGTGGTAGTGGACCTTGTTAAATGCATATATTACAACGCTTAAGGACCCAGGTTCAAGCCCCTGGTCCCCACCTGCAAGGGGAAAGCTTCACAAGGAGTGAAATAGTGCTACAGGTGTCTTTCTCTCTCTCCCTATCTCCCACTCTATTCTCAACTTTTTCTGTCTCTGTCCAATAAAAAAATATTTAAAAAAATCATTTGGGGGAGTCGGGCAGTAGCACCATGGGTTAAGTGCACGTGGCGCAAAGTGCAAGGACCAGCATAAGGATCCTGGTTTGAGCCCCTGGCTCCCCACCTGCAGGGGAGTCACTTTACAGGCGGTGAAGCAGGTCTGCAGGTGTCTATCTTTCTCTCCCCTCTCTGACTTCCCCATCTCTCTCCATTTCTCTCTGTCCTACCTAACAATGACATCAATAACAATGATAATAACTACAACAATAAAACAACAAGGGCAACAAAAGGGAATAAAGTTTTTAAAAAAGCGCACATGGCGCAAAGCGAAAGAACCTGTGCAAGGATCCTGGTTTGCGCCTCCGGCTTGCCACCTGCAGGGGGGTCGTTTCACTGGCGGTGAGGGAGGTCCATAGGTGTCTTTCTCTCCCTCATCTCCCCTCCTCTCTCAATTTCTCTCTGTCCTATCCAATAACAACAACAGCAATGACAACAATAATAATAACCTTAGAGGAAAAAAAATCATTTGGTCTGGCACTGCCAAGGCAAACACTAGCAGGAATCAAAACTCAGTGAATCTAGGAGCTTTATTTATAGCAACATTAAGGATTTTTTTTTTTTTTTGATAGAGGCAGTGGGAGAGAGTGAAAGCTTCAGTGCGGTGGAAGAAGTCCTCATTTTTAAGTTGATCATTTTGTAGTCTGTGAATGGTGTTATAAATGCCCAAGCAGCCCTTGGTAGAAAAAAAAAAAGGGGGGGATTCACCCATTCTAGAGATGTTTACTTTAGTAATCATATATCAAGCAATATGCTATCTGGAATTTGCTGTAGAATCATCTTGAGAGTGGGGAGTGAACAAGCAGACAGGGGTAGAAACAAAACAAATCAGCCAACAGACTGACACTGTGGTGTTGAAACTAGAAGATGGGTACATGAAGTGATGCCTTCATATATCACCACCTCTATTTTGATACACATATGAACATTTCCATAGTAGAAAGACTTCTGAAATTTTTTTTATTGTCACCAGGGTCATCATTGGAGTTCAATGCCTGCACAATGAATCCACCACTCCTAGCAACAATTTTTTCTTTTTATTAGACAGGACAGAGGAAAATCGAGAAGAAGGAGGGGGAGACACAGAGAAAGACCCCTCCAGATCTGCTTCACCACTTGAGAAGCATCCCAGTTCATGTGGTGAGCAGGGCTTGAACCCGGGCCGTTGTGCATGCTAATCTGTGCACTCGACCAGGTGTGCTACCACCACCACTTCCCTCCATAATATTTTTTCTAAAGTCTGGCAACACTAAGTAATGGAGTGAACATGACAAAGAAAATGTTCAGGGAGTCGGGCGGTAGCGCAGTGGGTTAAGCTCACATGGTGCAAAGCACAAGGACCAGTGGTAAGGATCCTGGTTCAAGCTCCCAGCTCCCCACCTGCATGGGGGGGGGGTCACTTCACAGGAGGTGAAGCAGGTCTGCAGGTGTACATCTTTCTCTCCCCTCTCTGTCTTCCCCTCCTCTCTCCATTTCTCTCTGTCCTATCCAACAACAGCAGCAGCAATGACAACAATAATAATGGCAACAAGGGTAACAACAAGGGCAACAAAATGGGAAAACCGGCCTCCAGGAGCAGTGGATTTGTAGTGCAGGCACTGAGTCCCAGCAATAAATCCTGGAGGCAAAAAAAAGAAAAAAGAAAAAAGGAAGAAAGAAAGAAAGAAAGAAAGAAAGAAAGAAAGAAAGAAAGAAAGTGTTCATACAGTGTTGAAAGTAAAAACTGGCACAGGTCAGTAACTTCTTCTATACTATTCTAAAATCTAAAAAGCTCAGAAAACGTTTATTTTGGATTTGATGACGAAACTTGACCTCACTTTTACGAGTCTACTTAGTGCCTTTATTCTTCTTAGTGTGACTATCCATGATGCACTACTGTGCTTGACACTGTGGTACTATCTATAGGATACTTGTTAGGAGTGTTCTTAGTATTATCATAATATATTTGATGAAAAAACCCAAATCTCAACAAATAAGAATATTAAAAGCAAAACACTCCATTGTTTAATGTTTATTAAATATTTGTAATTTCAATATTTTAATTTTCTATTTATCAGCATCATGTATTAAGAACATTATCTATTTTATAGGTTTAAATGGATGTTACCACATAGAATAAATGAGTAAGTTTACTTACTGTAAGTTTTCTGCTTAGCTAGTATGTATTTTTATCAATTTATAATGTTATCATCTACCAAAATGGAAATGAACCATGTTAGGAAAATGAATCATGGATTCTGCACAACCTTTTACAGTTATTATTTTTAAAAGTACCTGCATTGACAAATGGAATTCCATCGTATGGGACATACTGGGATTTCCACATCAAGCGTGTAGCTGGCTTGGCTGGGCTTGGAGATTGGCGGGTCCCCCAAACACTCTGTGTTTGCTGCTTGTGAAATGTTAGAACACTTTCTAATTCGGTCTCACTTACACAGTAGCCACGATATGAATCTCCAATTCTCTGTATATGGTAGAGATTAAATAACAAAATTACTGCAAATATGTTTCACTGTACAAAAAGTTAGTGAGGTGTTTATCCAAGATGAAAGACTCATCAGCTTTCAAAAAAATGTCATTTCTTTCCTGAGATCAAGTCTATTACAACCAGTGGGTCTGATTGCACTTCAACCATCATCACAAAACAGATATCCTCCAGGTATCTGTGAAGAGACTACAATGCCAAATTCTCTGTCATAAAATAGGCCCTCAAATAACATACTTTAATTAAATACCATTTTGTTATAATGTTGAAAAGAAGAAAAAGTCAATTACTGATTAGTGCCTCTGTTTATTTGGAGTTTGCATATTTTACCCGTATCTGATTTTTTTTTTTCTTGGCAACTTTGGTTTCTCCCCACATTCTGAAGATGGGCATGTTCAGTTCATTGGTATGTCTACACTATTCATTGTGTGTCTGTGAGTATGCTTGGCCATGGGCTGGTGTTCTGCTCAGGGCTGGAGCCCTGAGCTCTAAGTTGTCAAGATAGCAACTAGTTACATATGGTCCTGAAGTGGAATAAGTAGGTTGAAAAATGAATGAATGGGGCAAGGAAATAGCATAAAGGTTAAGCAAACAGACTCTCATGCCTGAGGCTCCAAAGTCCCAATTTCAGTGTTCCGCACCTCCATAAGCCAGAGCTGAGAAGTTTGGTGTTTCTCTGTGTGTATATCTCTCTCAAAAATAAAATAAAATAAATTAAAAATAAGATAAAAGTTTTAAAAAGTGAATGAACAAATGAAAATAAAACATTGTTCAATATATGAAGTGATGTGGATCTTTATTTAGGAGGCAGGTGATCTTTTTGTAAGCATAAATATGTTGTAGCATCTAGGAACATAATAGTTAAGTGAAAAACTCTCATGTCTGGGGGCCGTGCGGCTTAAGCACACAAGGTGCAAAGCACAAGGACTAGCTTATGGATCCTGGTTCCAGATCCCGGCTCCCCACCTGCAGGGGGTTGCTTCACAAGCAGTAAAGCAGATCTGCAGGTGTCCATCTTTCTCTCCCCGTCTCTGTCTTCCTCTCCTCTCTCGATTTCTCTCTGTCCTATCCAACAACGACAACAATAACAACAATGATAAACAACAAGGGCAACAAAAGGGGAAAAAATGGCCTCCAGGAGCAGCAGATTCATAGTGCAGGCACTGAGCCCCAGTGATAACCCTGGAGGCAAAAAAAACCCTCTCATATCTGAGGTCCCAGGTTCAATCCCTAGCACCACCATAAGCCACAGTTGAGCAATACTGTGGAGGGAGGGGGAGAGAGAGAGAACGAGAGAGAGAGAGAGAGAGAGAAAGAGAGAGAGAGAGAAAGAGAGAGAGAGGGAGAGACAGAGAGATGCTGAAGGAACTTAACTCTTGTTTATAAGATATAAGCCTGTGGTAAAGTTGGTTTCCCTATGGTAATTTTGTTTACAGTTTCCAAGAACCTGTATCGAAATCTTGATGGAGAGAAATAACAGTTGGAGAGGAAAGCATGAATAATACACTGTATATCCACAATCTCAGATATTTAAAATTCTACCCCCAAAACCAACTAAATGGCATAAAACTAGTCATTACGTAGTTTTCCTGAGGGACTGGTTTTACTGAAAGTGATTTTGATATAATAAAAGTGATGAGTCTATTTGAAAACTTACAAAATTGTGATTGTATCTATTACAAAAATGTTATCAAATGCAGCTGGGAAGATAGCTCAGCTGGCAGAGCACTGGACCTACATGCCTGAGGTTCCCAGTTTGATCCCCAGCACTGCATGTGCCAAGTGATGGTCTGGTTTTTCCCTGTGTCTCAAGTGAAGCTTTTGCTCATATGTAATAAAACACATCTTTTAAAAAGTGTCATCAAGTAATATGCTCCTTGGATAAAATTCTTTTAACAGGAGCTGGGTGGTGGTGCACCTGGTTGAGCACACATGTTACAATGTACAAGGACCCAGGTTCAAGTCCCCAGTCTCCACCTGCATCGGGAACGCCTTGTGAGTGGTGAAGCAGTGCTGCATGTGTCTCTATACCTCTCTCCTCCTTTATCTCCTTCTTCCCTCTTGATTTCTCTCTGTCTCTATCCAATAAATAAATAAAGATTAAAAAAATTCTTTTAATGACTATCCTCCTCTAAGACAAGTCTTTCCTTAGTACCAAAAATTGCTATGCCTCTTTTCTCTGGTATAAATTGGCATAATTACTTTTATCTCGTGGGCACCAAGTGTGTTAGGAGTGACTAACTAACTAGGCTTCCCTTTATGAAATGTAGAATCTTTGATTATAGGCAAATATGTGTATGCATTTTTTAATATTTTATTTATTAATTCATGAGAAAGATAGGAGGAGAGAAAGAAACAGACATCACTCTGGTACATGTGCTACTGGGGATCGAACTCAGGAGTCCAACACTTTATCCACTGCACCACCTCCCTGACCACCGTGTGTGTGTGTGTGTGTGTGTGTGTGTGTGTGTGTGTATTCTCTCTCTATATATATATAGATATATATGCAAATTTTTACATGCATATGTCTATTGATAAATAGTTGAATATAGGAAAGGAACAAATTAATCAAAAACTTTGCCTGATTTTTTAAAAAATATTTTATTTATTTATTAGAGAGAAAGTGAAATTAATAGTGAAGGGGGGATAGAGGAGAAAGAAGAGCAACACCTACAGCACTACTTCATCACTCATGAAGCTTCTGCCTTGCAGGTGGGGGCCAGGAGCTTGAACTCCTGTCCTTAAGTATTGTAACATGTTCACTCTACCAGGTACACCACCACCCAGCCCCTTATGCCTGCTGTAAAGAAATGGCAATTTGTTATTACATAAACAAGGAATTTAGGAATGCTGAATAAGTCCTGTTTAGGAAATGGTGAAATTGATGTCTAGATTAAAATATCATGTAGCTGAAGATGTGGTATAAGAACAAGGGCAGAATGAAATAACTGGTGTTTACAATTTTAGAAATTATTTTTATGGAGGGAGGGTTCAGGTCCTGAAACATGATGACAGAGGAGGACCTAGTGGGGGTTGAATTGTTATGTGGAAATGTGATGCATGTACAAACTACTGTATTTTACTGTCAACTGTAAACCGTTAATCCCCCAATGAAGAAATAAAATAAAAAAGAAATCATTTTGATGGGGCCAGGAGTAGCACACCCAGTTAAGTGCACACAATATAACCCAGGCTCAAGCCCTCGGTCCCCACCTGTAAAGGAGAAGCTTCATGAATGATGAAGCAGTGTTGGAGGTGTGTTCCTCCCTCTCTCCCTCTCCTTCTCTATTTCCCCAGCCCTGCTGAATCTCTATCTCTATCCAAGATAAATATTTTTTAAAAACTAAAAATCCAGGGGCCAGGTGGTGGTGCACCTAGCTAAGCACATGGACTACACTGTGCAAGAAGTCAGGTTCAAGCCCCTGGTCCTCGCCTGCAGGGGGTAAGCTTCATGAGTGGTGAGGTGGAGATGTAGGGGTCTCTATGTCTCCCTCTCTATCTCAGCCTCCTCTCTCAATTTCTCTCTGTTTCTACCAAGTAATAAATAAAATAATAACATTCAATAAAAAACATTTTAACAAAAAAAAACTAAAAAATTAATACAACTTTGGGGGTCGGGCATAGTGCAGCAAGTTAAGTGCATGTAGCACGTGGCTCAAAGCTCAAGGACCATAGTAAGGATCCCGGTTGGAACCTTGGCTCCCCACCTGCAGGAGAGTCGCTTCACAGGCAGTGAAGCAGATCTGCAAGTGTCTATCTTTCTCTCCCCAACTTCCCCTCCTCTCTCCAATTCTCTGTCCTATCCAACAAAGGCGACATCAACAACAACAAGAGAAAATAAATTTTAAAAATTAATACAACTTTTAAAAAAGTCATTTTTTATTTAAATTATTTATTTATTTATTTGCAACTTATTTTTTATTAATGTTTTACATTCAACAGTAAATACAATAGTTTGCACATGCATAACATCCCCCAGTTTCCCATATAATAATACAACCCCCACTAGGTCCTCTATCATCCTTCATGGACCTGTATTCTCCCCACCCACCCACCCCAGAGTCTTTTACTTTGGTGCAATATGCCAAATCCATTTCAGGTTCTACTGGTGTTTTCTTTTCTGATCTTGTTTTTCAACTTCTGCCTGAGAGTGAGATCATCCCATATTCATCCTTCTGTTTCTGACTTATTTCACTTCACATGAATTTTTCAAGGTCTATCCAAGATTGGCTGAAAACGGTGAAGTCACCATTTTTTATAGCTGAGTAGTATTCCATTGTGTATATATACCACAACTTGCTCAGCCACTCGTCTGTTGTTGGGACACCTGGGTTGCTTCCAGGTTTTGGCTATTACAAATTGTGCTGCCAAGAACATATGTGTACACAGATCTGTTTGGATGGATGTGTTGGGTTCCTTAGGATATATCTCCAGGAGAGGAATTGCAGGATCATAGGGTAGGTCCATTTCTAGCCTTCGGAGAGTTCTCCAGACTGTTCTCCACAGAGGTTGGTGACTGGCTACGGAAGAAGGGCAAACGCTAGAAGAAGAAGAAGAGGTTGGACCAATCTACATTCCCACCAGCAGTGCAGGAGGGTTCCTTTAACCTCACACCCTCTCCAGCACCTGCTGCTGTTACCTTTTCTGATGTATGACATTCTCACAGGAGTGAAGTGATATCTCATTGTTGTCTTGATTTGCATTTCTCTGACAATCAGAGACTTGGAGCATTTTTTCATGTGTTTCTCGGCCTTTTGGATCTCTTCTGTGGTGAATATTCTGTCCAAGTCCTCCCCCCATTTTTGGATGGGGTTATTTGTTGTCTTGTTGTTGAGTCTGGCAAGCTCTTTATATATGTTGGTTATTAAACTCTTATCTGATGTATGGCATGTAAAGATCTTCTCCCATTCTGTGAGGGGTCTCTTGGTTTGGGTAGTGGTTTCTTTTGCTGTGAAGAAGCTTTTTAATTTGATGTAGTCCCATAGGTTTATACTTGTCTTAGTCTTCTTTGTAATTGGTTTCGTTTCATTGAAAATGTCGGCAAGCGCTAGTAGTAGTAGTATTGAAAATGTCTTTAAAATTTATGCGGAAAAGAGTTCTGCCAATATTTTCCTCTAAGTATCTGACAGTTTCTGGTCTAACATCCAAGTCCTTGATCTACTTGGAATTTACTTTTGTATTTGGTGAAATACAGTGATTCAGTTTCATTCTTCTGCATGTTTCAACCCATTGTTTCCAACACCATTTGTTGAAGAGACTCTGCTTTCCCCATGTAATAGTCCGGGCCCCTTTGTCAAAGATTAGATGTCCATAGGTGTGGGGCCTCATTTCTGGGCTCTCAATTCTATTCCACTGGTCAATGTGTCTATTCATGTTCCAGTACCAAGCAGTTTTGATGACAATGGCCCTATAATACAGTTTGAAATCTGGGAGTGTGATGCCTCCGGTTCTGTTCTTTTTTCTCAAGACTGTTTTGGCAATTCTAGGTCTTTTCTGGTTCCAGATAAACATTTGTAGCATTTTTTCTATTCTCCTAAAAAATGTGCTTGGGATCTTGATGGGGATAGCATTAAATTTGAAGATGGCTCTGGGTAATATATTCATTTTGATGATGTTAATTCTTCCAACCCATGAACATGGAGTATCTTTCCACTTCTTTGTGTCTTTTTCAATTTCTTTGAGTAGTGACTCATAATTTTCAGTATACAAGTCTTTCACTTCTTTGGTTAGATTTACTCCTAGATATTTTATTGCTTTTGTTGCTATAGTAAAAGGAACTGATTTCTGGATTTCAATTTCTTCTAACTTAGTGTTGGCATAGAGGAATGCCACTGACTTTTGAATGTTAATTTTATAGCCTGACACCTTACTGTATTGCCTGATGATTTCCAAAAGCTTCTTGCTGGATTCCTCAGGTTTTTCTGTGTATACTATCATGTCATCAGCAAATAAGGAGAGTTTGACTTCTTCTCTTCCAATCTGTATCCCTTTAATTCCTTGCTCCTGCCTGATTGCTATGGCAAGAACTTCCAACACTATGTTGAATAGTAATGGTGATAGTGGGCAGCCCTGTCTAGTACCTGATCTGAGGGGAAATGCTTCCAGTTTTTCACCATTGCGTATGATGTTGGCTGTAGGTTTGCTATATATAGACTCCACTATCTTCAGGAATTTTTCATCTATTCCCATGTTTTGTAGTGTTTTGATCATAAAGGGATGTTGGATTTTGTCAAAGGCTTTCTCTGCATCTATTGATATGATGACCATGTGGTTTTTGGTCTTGCTTTTGCTGATGTGGTGGATCACATTGATTGATTTACGTATATTAAACCAACCTTGCATGCCTGGGATAAACCCCACTTGGTCATGATGAACAATCTTTTTGATATACTGCTGTATCCAGTTGGCTAGAATTTTGTTCAATATTTTTGCATCTATGTTATCAGAGATATTGGTCTATAGTTTTCTTTTTTGGTTGTGAAAAAAAGTCATTTTTATAAAAGTTGGAAGTCAATAAAGTTTTGCAAGGAATAAAAAAGAAATAAAATTTAAAGAAAAACGACAGGATCAAACAGTGAAACTTAAATTTCCACTGGGAATAAGAAAAGAAAGATCTAGCAAGGAAAGCTAAGAAATAATGGAAAGATTAAAAAAAAATAGCAGAGAAACTTGAAACAGTGAAGTTTGATGGAAGAATAAGGGGAAAATGTTGCCAGAGAAGAAATGATAGTGAACTAGGAAAGGACTGATATGATCTCTGCTTCACCAGAGCCCACAACCTCTAAGAAGGAATGAATAGATGAGGCCAGACAGCACAAACAGGAATGAAATATTAGATATAAAGGGAGTCAGGCAGTAGCACAGCAGGTTAAGCGCAGGTGGCGCAAAGCGCAAGTCTGGAGTAAGGAAACCGATTCGAGCCCCGATCCCCACCTGCAGGGGAGTCGCTTCACAAGCAGTGAAGCAGGTCTGCAGGTGTCTGTCTTTCTCTCCCCCTCTCTATCTTCCCCTCCTCTCTCCATTTCTCTCTGTCCTATCCAACACAACGATATCAATAACAACAACAATAATAACTACAACAATAAAACAAGGGCAACAAAAGGGTATAAATAAATATTAAAAAATAAATTATTTAAAAAAGAAATATTAGAGATACAGTCTTTATTAACTATACTCAAAAATGACATTTCTGGATTAATTATAGTAACAACCAGTGAATAAATGTAAGGTTTATTTTAACTTACCTCACAGCTCCGGAGCCTGCAGGCCCATATAGGTGTGTTAGAAGAAAGTGACTGGAGAGGAGACAAGAAGGGTTCTTCCAGCATTCTAGGACAGGAGAACAATAGATGTAAACTTATTTGCAAGTTAAAAACACACAGAAGGAGTCGGGTGGTAGCGCAGCAGGTTAAGCGCAGGTGGTGCAAAGCACAAGGACCGGCATAAGGATCCTGGTTGGAGCCCCGGGCTCCCCACCTGCAGGGGAGTCGCTTCACAGGCAGTGAAGCAGGTCTGCAGGTGTCTATCTTTCACTCCCCCTCTCCGTCTTCCCCTTCTCTCTCCATTTCTCTCTGTCCTATCCAACAACGACGACAAGGGCAACAAAAAGAAAGAAAGAAATATTTTTAAAAAACACTGAGCTTTCGACCACTTATAGCCTATTTCAAAAACAATGTATTCAGATCACCAACATGAAATTGTATTAAGTACAAATTAATCAGACAGATATGCTCATTATTATTTTTTTAGTTTTTGTTGTACTGGTGTCTCATTTCACTGCTCTTGGGCTAGGTTTTTCATTTCTCTTTTATTTCAAATATATACAGAAATACAGAAACAGAGAAAGGAGAGGTAGCACAATATTGGAACTTCCCTCTGCACAGCATGCATCCTACAGGCAGAGCAGTCTTTCAGCCCCATTACCACTACGTTACTAGCTGCTAAAATATAGAATAGATAAATTATAGTTTATTCTTCCTACCACCTCTAGTCCCACCAAATTCAAATACTTTATACCCCTACATATAAACTAAAAATATAGCTCAATTTTAACTCTTCTAATTATATAATTATTTTATTAAAAATAAGCTATGAAGACATCTTCAGGTGACTTGTTAAGAATAACCTGATTTTTATATATAAATTTATTTTATATAAATAAATATAAAAAATAGGGCAAAAAAGAATAACCTGAATTGGCAGAGGAACTAGGGGTTAAATTGTTATGTGGAAAACTGAGAAATCTTATGCATGTTCAAACTATTATATTTTGCTCTCAACTGTAAACCATTAGTACCCCAATAAAGAAATTTAAAAAATAACCTGATTTGTATCACATGATATGTTAAATAACACAATTTATGTCAAGTTCTAAGAATAAATATCATAAAAATAGTGTTAATTTGCAAGTATTTTTATTTATCTTATTATTTATTTTATTATTGGATAGAGACAGAGAGAAGAGACAGAGACACCTGTAGCCCTGCTCCACCGCTCGTGAAGCTTTCCCCCTGCAGGTGGGGACCTGGGTCCTTTCACACTATAATGTGTGCACTTAACCCAGTGTAACACTCCCTGCGCCCCCCAATTTGCAAATATTTTCTTTTTTTAGTATCTTATTTATTAACAAGAAAGATAGGAGGATAGAGAGAAAGAGAACCAGACATCACTCTGGTACCTGTGCTGCCAGGGACCTCCTTGGGACCTCCTGCTTATGAGACCACTGCCTTTTCCACTGTGCCACCTCCCAGGCCATGCAAATATTTTTATACAACAATCAATAGTGTATTAAGTAGAGCCTGCAAACAACTCACTTGACAGTGAAATGCTTTGCCACATGCCCAAGCCAGGTTCAAGACTAGCCCTCACTTCATTGAAGGAAGCTTTGATGCTGTGGTCTCTTTCACTCTGTCTCTCTGCCTCTATCTTTAAAAAAGTGTGGGAGCTGGGCAGTAGCGCAGCGGGTTAAGCGCCTGTAACGCAAAGCGCATGGGCCAATGTAAAGATCCCGGGCTTATTGTCATCACTGTTGGATAGGACAGAGAGAAATGGAGAGAGGAGGGGAAGACAGAGAGGGGGAAAGATAGACACCTGCACACCTGCTTCACCACTTGTGAAACAACTATCCTGCAGGTGGGGAACTGGGGGCTTGAACTGAGATCTTTATGCCTGTCCCTGTGCTTTACACCACGTGTGCTTAGCCCGCTGGGCTACAGCCGGACTCCCAGATATTTCATTCCTCTAAAAGATTTACTAACGTGGACATTTCATTCTTCTAAAGGCTATTAAAGTCAGTCAGATGTTTTTATTTTATTTCTTTATTTCAATGAGAGTGGTATATAGAGAAAGAGACAGCAGCACCGCTCAGCTCTGGTTTATGGTGGTGCTGGGGATTGAACCTGGGCCCTCGAAGCCTCAGGCATGAAAGTCTTTTGCATAACCATTATGCTGTTGCCATCAAGAAAATTAAAGAGAAGAAGAAAAAAGGGAGAGAGAATTAAAGACTGGGGACAGGGAGGTATCTTGTGCATGTTTTTCGTGCATAAGGCCCTAGGATTATTCCAGAACCACAATGGAACACCAACAACTATCAAGATATAATTTCACAGATGGGAGAGTGGTATTTTGTATTCTCTCCCTCCCTCCCTCTTTATCATAATAGTATAAAATGAAAACCTAGGTCATAAAGGTGGCAGAGCACATGACCAAGACCTTAGGTTTAGCCCCCAGCACCACACAGGAAAAAAAAAAAACCCTAAAGGGACAGGGTGGTGGTATACTCAACAGCTCATTCATGTTACTATCAGAAGGATCTGGGTTCAAGCACATGGCCCCCACCTGCAGGGGGGAATCTTCAGAAGTAGTGAAGCAGGGATGCAGGTGTTTCTTATTGTCTCTCCCTCTTTAGCTCCCCCTTCCCTCTCAATTTCTCTCTGTCTCTATAAAATAGAAAAAGGCAGAAGAAAAAAAACCAGGTGGCCCCCAGGATCAGTGGATTCATCATGCAGGCACCAAGCCCCAGTGATAATTCTCTCAGCAATAAACTAAAGGTATATTTGATGACCGTTTACTATACTTGTTGAATTTCTGACCTTTTCAATGGCCAGCGAGCTTCAGCTGTGCTAACTCTGCCAGAAGATTTCCATGGTGGTATCAAAAGAGGCGCTAAACTTCCCACGGACTCACCTGGTGACTGTCTTTTTGGGCAATGTTAGAGGTGCTTGTGGAGGAAGAATGTAACTACTGGTGTTGTCTTCTACAGAATCCACTCTTACAGTTGATAAGTTTCTGTCACTGGGTCTGTCTTCAGAGATATCTTATCAACAATAAGAACAAAATAGCATTAATATCGTGAATAAGACCAAGAGAATGTGACTAAATAGAACTAATACCTTTTTTTTTTTTAGGTCATTTGAAATATTGTGATTAGCCAGAGGGTAAGTTGGCAGTGCCATCATGTCGATATGTATGCAAAATCTTACAACGTGTCTGTTCTTGTTTTTTTTTTCCTCCAGGGTTATCGATAGGACTTGGTGCCTGCACTATGAATCCAAGGCTCTTGGCAGCCATGTTACTTTTTTCCATTGTTGTTGCTGTTATTGTTGTATAGGACAGAGAGAAACTGAGAAACGAGGGAGAGACAGAGAGGGGGAGAGAAAGACACCTGCAGACCTGCTTCACCGCTTGTGAAGAGACCCCCCTGCAGGTTGGGGAACAGTGGGCTCGAACATGGATCCTTACACCGGTACTTGTGCTTTGTGCCATGTGCATTTAACCCGCACCAATACTGCCCAATCCCCAAGAACTCATATTTTGAAATGGGAAAAGGATATACGCTGAAGCTAAAGATAACCAAACCTAAAGTGCTTGTGGATTTCTCTGATAAATTTACTTTCAAATTATAATACTGACTACTAAAATTTTACAGTTCAGTTTTTGGAGCTTAACATCTAGCATCTAAAAGTGGCAAAATTAATTGTTATAATAGGAAAATGTAAAATTAAATTTTTTGTGCTTTTTTTTTTTTGCCTCCAGGGTTATGGTTTGATGCCAACACTATTAATCACCTACTACTGGCAGCAATTTTTTTTTCCATTTTAAATGGATAGGACAGAGAGAAATTGAGACAGGTGGGAGAAAATAAGGAGAGAGAAAGATGGACACCTGACGACCTGCGTAACCACTTGTGAAGCAACCCCCCCTTGAAGGGAGGGAGCTGGGGGTTTGAATGGGGACCTTATGTTTCGTACTATGCATGTTAAATCCAGTGCACCACCACCCAGCCTCCTTGTGCTTTTTCTTGTTTTAATATTGTATTTATTCATTTATTTATTTATGAGAAAGATAGGAGGAGAGAGAGAGAACCAGACATCACTCGGGTACATGTGCTGCCGGAGATCAAACTCAGGACCTCATGCTTGAAAATCCAATGCTTTATCCACTCCCCTACCTCCTGGATAACTGCTTTCTTCTATTGGAAAGAGACAGAGAGAAATAAAGTGGGAAGGGAGAGACAGACAACTGCAGACATGCTTCACCACTCATGAAACTTTCCTCCTGTAGGCATGGACTGAGAGCTTGAACTTGGTTCCTTGAGCACTGGGTGCTCATTCACTCACCTGGTCCTCTGTTTCTTTTTTTTTTTTCCCTCCAGGGTTATTGCTGGGCTCGGTGCCTGCATCATGAATCCACCGTTCCTGGAGGCCATTTTTCCCCCTTTTTGTTGCCCTTGTTGTAGCCTCATTGTGGTTATTATAATTGCCATTGTTGATGTTGTTCATTGTTGGATAGGACAGAGAGAAATGGAGAGAGAAGGGGAAGACAGAGAGGGGGAGAGAAAGATAGACACCTGCAGACCTGCTTCACCGCCTGTGAAGCGACTCCCCTGCAGGTGAGGAGCGGGGGCTCGAACCGGGATCCTTACGCTTGTCCCTGCGCTTTACACCACATGCGCTTAATCCACTGTGCCACCACCCGACCCCCATCCTCTTTGTTTCTATACCATGTTTATAAAGTTTTCTGTAAACTGTTTTTTTAAAAAAATTAATTATTTTAATTTCTTTATTGGATAGAGGCAGCCAGAAATCAAGAGGGAAAGGGGTGAGAGAGGAAGAAAGACAGAAAGACACCTGCAGCACTGCTTCACCACTCGCAAGCTTTCCCCCTGCAGATGGGGACGGGGGGCTCGAACACTGTAATGTGTTCAGCCAGGTGCACTACCACCTGGTCCCTAAACTACGTTTTTTCTTAAATCTTTTTTTTTTTTTGCCTCCAGGGTTATCACTGGGGCTCGGTGCCTGCACTGTGAATCCACTGCAACTAGAGGCTATTTTTCCCATTTTTGTTGCTCTCGTTATTGTTGTTATAGCTGTTCTTGTTGTTGGGTAAGACAGAGAGAAATAAGAGAGAAGGGGAAGACAAAGAGGGGGAGAGAAAGATAGACACCTGCAGACTTCCTTCTCTGCTTTCAAAGCGACCCCCGTGCAGGTGGGGAACCAGGGGCTGGAAGCAGGATCTTTTGCTGGTCCTTGCACTTCACACCATGTACACATAACCATGTACACATAACCATGTACACATAATCATGTACACATAACCATGTACACATAACCGCTGCGCTACGTACCCTTTCTTTCTTTCTTTTTTTTTTAATATTTATTCCCTTTTGTTGATTGCCCTTGTTTTATGGTTGTAGTTGTTGATGTCGTCGTTGTTGGATAGGACAGAGAGAAATGGATAGAGGTGGGGAAGACAAAGAGGGAGAGAGAAAGACAGACTCCTGCAGACCTATTTCACCGCCTGTGAAGCGACTCCCCTGCAGGAGGGGAATCGGTGGCTCGAACTGGGTTCCTTACATCAGTCCTTGGGCTTTGCACCACCTACGTTTAACCCACTGTGCTACCGCCCAACTCCCACCCTCTTTCTTAAATCTTAATGCCTGGTTAAGCGCACGTGGCGCAAAGCAAGGACCGGTGTAAGGATCCCGGTTCAAGCCCCCGGCTCCCCTCCTGCAGGGGAGTCGCTTCACAGGCTGTGAAGCAGGTCTGCAGGTGTCTGTCTTTCTCTCCCCCTCTCTGTCTTCCCCTCCTCTCTCCATTTCTCTCTGTCCTATTCAACAGCAACAACATCAATAACAGCAACAATAATAACTACAACAATAAAAAAAAACAAGGGCAACAAAAGGGAATAAATAAATATTTAAAAAGTAAATAAATAAATAATTTATTAAAAAAATCTTAATGCCTGTTAACAAATACAAAGAATCATAACAAAGGTAGTAACACCTATCCTAAATCATTTACTATGATTTAAATACAAAAGTTAAAATTTCTCCAAGTTACTAGCAATATATTCTTGTTATTGCTGTTGCAGCTATTACTATTATTAGAATTAAGAAAAATGTATTTCATGCTCACTGGTCATTTGGTAGGAAGCAAGAGTCAACCAGCTTCATAGAAATCTAAAATGAGGGAGTCAGGCGGTAGCACAGTGGCTTAAGTGTATGTGGTGCAAAGCACAAGACCAGCTTAAGGATCTCGTTCGAGCCCCTGGCTCCCCATCTGCAAGGGAGTCGCTTAACAAACGGTGAAGCAGGTCTGCAGGTGTCTATCTTTCTGTCCCCCTCTCTGTCCTCCCCTCCTCTCTCCATTTCTCTCTGTCCTATCCAACAATGACGATATCAATAACAACAAAAATAATAACTACAACAATTAAAAAACCAACAAGGGCAACAAAATGGAATAAATAAATAAATATAAAAAAAAGAAATCTAAAATGAAATAGACAGCTAACCTAGACAGGAGTTGGAAAATGAACTTGAAATTTATTTGGGCTAAGAAAAATTTTCTTCTTATTCAGTTCACAATCTTAACTAAAAAAATCAATTTTAGGGAGTCAGGCGGTAGGGCAGCAGGTTAAGCGCTCTTGGCACAAAGCACAATGACCGGCATAAGGATCCCAGTTCGAGCCCCCGGCTCCCCATCTGCAGGGGAGTCGATTCACAGGCAGTGAAGCAGGTCTGCAGGTGTCTTTTTCTCCCCCTCTCTGTCTTCCCCTCCTCTCTCCATTTCTGTCTTATCCAACAACGACATCAATAACAACAATAACTACAACAATAAAAAAACAAGGGCAACAAAAGGGAATAAATAAATATTAAAAAAAAAATTTTTTTAAAGAAGTCAATTTTAGGAGGGCCAGGCGGTAGCACAGGGAATTAAGTGCACATGGAGGGAAGCACAAGGACTGGCGTATAGATCCTGGCTCCAGCCCCCAGGCGGTGAAGCAGGTCTGCAGGTGTCTATCTTTCTCTCCTCTCTGTCTTCCCCTCCTCTCTCTATTTCTCTCTGTCCTATCCAACAACGACAGCAATAACAACAATAATAACAACAACAATGATAAACAACAAGGGCAACAAAAGGGAAAAAAGTGTCCTCCAGAAGCAGTGGATTTCTAGTGCAGGCACCAAGCCACAGTGATAACCCTGGAGGCAAAAAAAAAAAAAATCAATTTTAGTACTGTCTTTTATGAGTTGATTTTAATGAAATAAGTACTTATTATTTTAAAAATATTTTTAAAATTTATTTATTCCCTTTTGTTGCCCTTGTTGTTTTATTGTTGTAGTTCTTATTGTTGTTGTTACTGATTTTGTCACTGTTGGATAGAACAGAGAGAAATGGAGAGAGGAGGGGAAGACAGAGAGGGGGAGAGAAAGACAGACACCTGCAGACCTGCTTCACCGCTTGTGAAGTGACTCCCCTGCAGGTGGGGAGCCGGGGACTCGAACCGGGATCCTTTCGCCAATCCTTGCACTTTGCACCACCTGTATTTTTAAAACATTTTACTTATTTATTAATGAGAAAGACAGGAGGAGAGAGAGAAAGAACCAGACATCTTTCTGGTACATGTGCTGCTGGGGATCAAACTCAGGAGCTCATTGAGAGTCCAATGCTTTATCCCACCGTGCCACCTCCCAGACCACAGGACTTATCATTTAAAGCATTCTTATATGCAGGTATGCATATATGCATTCTAAAATCATGCAAATTCCACTATTACTCACCCAGAGGAGTATTCACATCCACAAGCTGCCCTTGAGGTATAATCACTTGTCTCATTTCTGTTTGGGTAGATGGAATCACTCGAAGTACCTGCCCATTTTCTGATGGGCTAGCAACAATCATCTTGGAGGCATTAAAAAGATATTGAAAGAATAAGTCTATAGTGATTTAACAGACTTACTACTTAGGCAGATTATGAAAGATACCCCTACTTCCACTGTGTACACTACCTTGTCCCTTGTTTAAGAGATGAAAATATTGAGATACATAATTTCTTTCCCGGGACTGGATGGTGGCCCACCTGGTTTAGCGCACATGTTACAGTGCACAAGGACCTGGGTTCGAGCCCCCAGTCCCCTCCTGCAAGGGGGAAAGCTTTGCAAGTGGCGAAGCAGGGCTGCAGGTGTCTCTCTCCCTCTCTATCCCCCCCAACCCTCTCAATTTCTGACAGTCTCTAACCAATAAATAAGTAAAGATAATAAAAAAATTTTAACATAATTTCTTAACCAACAGATGGGTGGAAGAACTAGGAGATGAAGCAGGCAATGTGATGTCCGAGTATCTTAACCACCTATGTTAGTCTTTATCATTACTCAATTACTGAACAGTCTGCACAATGCTTTGAGCTCATAAACCCTATTTCTGCTGATTGTATCATCCACTAACTTGATCTATTGGTACGGTCACTGCTGGCATTTATAATCATTTGTGCCATGTTTTAAGTTATTTTCACTCCTTTAAAAATAAAACAGGTTAGGAAAATAGCTCACTTGGGCAGTGTGTAGCTTTGCCCATACTTTGTTGAAGTTGCAAAACTTTACATGTACTACAATACTATACACATGACATATGTGTGAGCTATGTACGTTTTACAGATGATACTGTCACACTGAAGTTATAAAACGTATGCAAGGCAACATAGAGCTATTTTGTGGTGAGTTAACATTCAAAACCAAGCAGCTGAACACCATTTAAGTAGGACTCTACTGCTTCCTATTATTTGACAGTGATATTATTTAACTTAAAAAGGGAAACAGCAGGGGCCAGGTGGTGGTGCATCTGGTTAAGTGCTCACATTACAGTGCGCAAAGACCTAGGTTCAAGCCCCTGTTCCCCACCTGCAAGGGGAAAGCTTTACAAGTGGTCAAACAGGGCTGCAGGTGTCTCTGTCTCTCTTCCTCTCTCCCTCTCCCTCCCTCCCCTAATTTCTCTCTATCTCTACCTAATAATAAAATAAATAAACAGTGAGAGAAACTGAAAATTACAAGAAATATGATTGAACTTAAAAGGCAATCATAAGGTGTCAGGCAGTAGCACAGCGGGTTAAGCGCAGGTGGCGCGAAGCACAAGGACCAGCCTAAGGATCCCAGTTTGAGTCCCCGGCTCCCCACCTGCAGGGTGTTGCTTCACAAGTGGTGAAGCAGGTCTACAGGTGTCTATCTTTCTCTCCCCCTCTCTGTTTTCCCCTTCTCTCTCCATTTCTCTCTGTCCTATCCAACAACAACGACACCAAAAACTACAACAATAAAACAATAAGGGCAACAAAAGGGAATAAATAAATAAATATCTTTTTTTAAAAAAGGCAATCGTATAGTATTGTTTTGAATCCTTTATTATTTTGTTTTGCTTTTTCACTCAGAACCAGAGAAACAATGAGAAGCGACAACATGCCCCAGAGCTTGTACCTGGCCCTTGTGTCTGGCAAGGCATGCCCACATACAAGGCTACCCAGTAAGCTATCTCTCTAGACTACTGTTTTGAATCCTCCTGATGAAGAGCTGTAAACAAAAGTCTGTACCCCCTCCCCCCGACGGTGGTGCACTGGACTAAGCATACATAGTACAAAGCGCAAGGACTGCCCTAAGGCACCAAGTCAGACACCGAGCCCCAGTGATAATCCTGGAGGCCAAAAAAAAAAAAAAAAAAGTCTGTAGGTGAGGCAGTGGCACACCCAGTAGAGTATACATGTTATCATGCAAGAGGACCCATGTTCAAGCCCCTGGTCCCCACCTGCAATTGGGAAAGCGTTATGAGTGCTGAAGCAGTGCTGCAAGTATCTTTCTTTCCCCATTCCTCTTTATTTCTCTTAAGTCTCCAAAAAAACAAAACTAAACAAAACAGAAAAAAAAAATCAATTCAAATCTAAAATTGCTATTCTCATCTGCTCTGTTAATACTTCCTGGTAAATGTTCATTAAACATTTTGTCCAGCATAAAATCTTACTCCTTTTCAGCCACCAAATTGCAGATGACCTCACCAGTGTGTCCTGGGACCTCACCTCTCCAGAGTCCTGTCCCACCATGGAAAGATAGAAACACGCTGGGGTCCTTACGCAGGTCCTTATGCAGGTCCTTGTGCTCTGCACCATATGCGCTTAGCCCACTGCACTACTACCTGGCCCTCACTTAGAAGCTTTTTAAAAGATTATGAGAGCTTGAAAAAGAGAGCACAAGCAAGAAGGACCTCAGCATTGGCCTAAAGTAGAGCTGGGGACTGAACCTGTCAGGCCTCTGGGGCCTCAGATACATACACAATGTACTGTTCTAACAGGCTAACTTGTTTATATGTTCAGATTAACAACAAATTAACTGCTGTTTGTTTGTGTATCAATTATTTCCTGCACATTAAATTCTACTAATGATGCAACATGGCTATTTATAAAACGCACTTACCATTTCTGCACTAGAATCCCCCACTGGGTGAAGTTCATATTGAACAGGCTGCCCGTGTTGATCCACCAGATGGAACTCCTCTGTAGAAAGAGTTTGTGCTGGACTCAGGGGTCCTGGTATATTCTGTGATGTGAGTGAATCATCTGCTTCATGATTAGTGACGGGTAAAATTCTAGAACTAGTTTGTCCAAAAGAAGGATCTCTGGAGTCCATACAAGTTAGCTGTTGCTTTTGCAAAAAAAAAAAAAAAAAAAAAGATTACATGAGTGTTTGGAAAAAGTGTCACTATTTTTCCTAATACAGCATTTAAAGTAAAAATGGGGAGACTCACTTTGCAGTTAATTCTCTTGTTTGAAGAATTGTCAATTCACATAGACTTATATTGACAGAAAGCAGCTCATAAGTAAAACTGTTTTATTATATTTCATTGCAGTTTGCAAAATAAAATTTTTGCCTGTGAGAATACAACTTGGTATGCATACCCAACATATACATTTTTCTTTATACATACATTTTATGAAAACATTGAGTGAAGATCTGTTATAAGATTAAATTAATGAATGTTGGTCATTATGCCAGGTCTGCTGCATTGCTTGATGCTGTGGTCTATTTACATAATTACTGTTTTGCCTGAGACAGTCCCCTGCCTGCAGGGCATTGGTTTAATCCCCACTGGTTAGATGGAATTCGTGCTCTTTTCCTTCTCTCCACCCACTCTCCTACCCACTTCCTTTTCCGGCTGGCCACTTCCACCTCAGAAGATACAGAGGCAGATTCTTTTCTGATAAATAAACACATTGGATTGCATTCCTCTCAGCCATGAGTTTCTGGTCGTCTCTCTCACACCCACTAGGCTAGTCAGGCAAATGAGGGGGGCTGAGTGGTTGCGCACCTAGCTGAGCACACATTACAGTGCCAAGGACCCAGGTTGAAGCCCCTGGTCCTCACCTGCAGGGGGAAAGCTTTGCAAGTGGTGAAGCAGGGCTGCAGGTGTCTCTCTGTCTCTCTCCCTATCTCCCCCTTCCTCTAGATTTCTGGCTGTCTCTATCCAATACATAAATAAATAACTATAATAAAAAATTTAAAAAGAAAAATTACTTTAAAAAATAAATTAAATTGGGAATCAGACGGTAGCGTAGTGGGTTTAGCACAGGTGGCACAAAGAGCAAGGACCAGCTTAAGGATCCCGGTTCGAGCCCCCAGCTCCCCACCTGCAGGGGGGTCGCTTCACAGGCGGTGAAGCAGGTCTGCAAATGTCTATCTTTCTCTCCCCCTCTGTCTTTCCCTTCTCTCTCCATTTCTTTCTGTCTTAACAATGACGACATCAATAATAACAACAATAACTACAATAACAATAAAAAACAAGAACAAAAGAGAAAATCAATAAATACATAAATATAAAAAAAATTTTTTAAAAAGACAGAATGTGTGTGCATCAACATACTCAAATACACGAATTACAACACTATTCATTTATGTTTATTAGAAAAAGTCACAAAGTGGCATGCTGTTTTACCCATTGAATCTCTACCTTAAATACCTGAGGATCGGTTTTTGCTTCTTTGGAATCATTATGGTTGACTCTTATTGTATTAGACTGGTCCATATTGATGTAATATTGAATTCCATTTTCTTCTGTTATTTAAGGCTGAAAGAGTATAAATACCTGGTCAAGTAAAATACTTAGCATACTTTACAGAATATTTATCAAAAAGCTCTCATCTTTGTGTTTACCCTAGACAGTCAGTGTAGGAGTCACTGTTCTACAAATTTAAACGTTTTTATTAAATGGCATGTCAAGGCACCAGAATACATTCAAGTCACAGAAAAGATTAGTATTACTTTAAATATTAAATTTGCTGTTATGGTAGGGACTAATTCCACATCAAATACTTTTAACTCTTGGCAAAATTGAGCAATATCTGGAGACATTTCTGGTTGTCACAACTAGAAGAAGCACGCTACAGGGATCTAGCAGAGAAAAGTGCTAGGAGTGCTGCTAAATATCTTAAAATGCACAGGAAGCCCCTGTAAAAAAAAAAAAAAAAAAGATGGCAATGGCGTTCAGGCTCAAATTCACAGCCTAGTGAGTATATATTAATAGTGAGTATTAAGCCAAACGTTATGTCTCAAAATTGGAGTAAGGTAAAAAATGAAACTAGTGGAGAATATCATTAAAAAATGTATGATAGGAAGTCTGGCGGTAGCGCCGTGGGTTAAGCGCACGTGGCCCAAAGCGCAAGGACCGGCAGAAGGATCCCGGTTCAAGCCCCTGGCTCCCCAACTGCAGGGGAGTTGGTGAAGCAGGTCTGCAGGTGTCTATTTTTCACTCCCTCTCTCTGTCTTCCCCTCCTCTCTCCATTTCTCTCTGTCCTATCCAACGACAACAACATCAATAACAACAACAGTAATAACTACAACAATAAAACAAAGGCAACAATATTTTTTAAATGTGTGATATAAAATAAATAAAATAGTGGTCTGGGAGGTGGTGCAGTGGATAAAGCCTTGGATTCTCAAGCATGAGGTCCTGAGTTCAATCCCCGGCAGCACATGTACCAGAGTGATGTCTGGTTCTTTCTCTCTCCTTTTATCTTCATGAAAAAATACATAAAATCTTTAAAAATAAATATATAAAATAAAAATTGTCAGGTCTTAGTTCCTATAAGACAACAGGATAAAAGTTATCTTCAGGCACAAGAGTCTCTTTGCATGACCATTATGCAATCTACCCTCTGCCCTGAAATTTATTTTTCAGACCTTGCAGATGTGTGATGCAACTCCTTCTGGGTCCAGTTTTTTATTTCTGAGAAAAGGGCAGGGAGAGGGAAGAAGAAACAGAAAGAAGAGAGACACTACAGCACTGCTCCACCATCGTTGTTGCTCCAATGTGATGTTGAGACTTGACCCCAAGGTTTCACAAATGCCAAGGCATGTGCTTTATTTACTAGGTGAACTATCTCCTGGACCCCCAAATACATTTTGTAAAGCAAAGTAAATATACTGATAGTCACTGACTAAATACAATGATACTAAGATTTAAAACAATCAGAGCTTCTTGGGTGGTGGAGCACCTGATTGAGCACAGGTTAGGACCTGGGTTTAAGCCCTTCCCTCTCAATTTCTCTCTGTGCTATATAATAAAGAAGAAGAAAAGGAAAGAAAGGAAGAAGGGAGAAAAGAAAAAGAAAATGTGGCCTCCAAGAGTGATGGATTCGTTGTACAGGCACTGAACCCCAGCAATAACCCCAGTGGCAATGAAAAAAAAAACACACATAATTTAAAACAATTAAAGGGGGTGGAGGAGATAGCACAATGGTTATGCAAATAGACTCTCATACCTGAGGCTCCAAAGTCCCAGGTTCAATCCCCCACAACACCATGAGTCAGAGCCGAGCAGTGCTCTGATAAAAACAAATAAGAACAATACAATTAAAGGCTCTTTATTTTGATTTTTTAAATAAGCATTCTTATGATAGATGAAACTATTAATTTTCCATAGCTATAAAATGTTTTCATGCTTAAGATGAAGTTATTTGCTAGAATTATTAACAACTACTAATTTGTAATGCAAAATCTATTATCACTATTTTTCAGGATAAGAAATTGAACCTTTCATGTGTTGGGGACTGGGCCGTGGTACACCCAACAGAATGCCCATGTTGCAGTGTGCAAGGACCAGGGTTCAAGCCCCTGGTCCCAGCTGCAGAGCAGTGAAGCAGTGTCTCAGGTGTCTCTCTCTCTCTTTCATCCTTCTTTCTCAGTTTCTGTCTATCTTTATCCAAAAACAAAATAAAATATTTTAAAAAGGACTATCAAAAATATTGAAAGAGAAAGGCAGGCACACCAGGTTAAATGCACACATTATCATGTATAAAGATCCAGATTCAAGCCCCCACTCCCCTCCTGCATGGAGGACTCTTCAAGAGTAGTGAACCAGGTCCACAGATCAATCGATCTCTCTCTCTCTCCCCCTCTCCCTCTCTATTCCTTCCTCCCTCAATTTCTATCTGTCTGATCTAATAAAAATAGAAAGGAAATGAAAAGAATAAAATAGCCCCTGGGACCAGTGGATTCATAGTGCTGGCACTGAGCCCCAGTGATTACCCTGGTGGCAAATAATAATAATAAATAAATACAAAAACTATCATTTATAAAGCATTTAGTTAAAGCACTATGCTCAAGTGTGTTATATATGTCATGTTAAAAAAAGAGATGTGTTCATTTATCAGTAGAAGGAAAGAGAACCAGAGCATCACTCTAGCACATGCAATATTAAGTATCAAACTTGTAACCTCATGCTTTTGAGTGCAATGCTCTAGCACTGGGTCACCTCCCAGGCCGTTGCATTTAACATTTTGTTTAATCCTGTCAACCTGTGACTCAGTTACTTGCTCTAATTTATATTTAAGGAAATGAAACTTAAGCAATAAGGTAGCTTTCCCAAGATCATACATACACTAAGTGACTGAGCAAGGACCCAAACTTATATGTATGTATCCTAAAACCTCTCATTATTATTAAATAGGAACTTAAAAAAAATTTTTTTAATTATCTTTATTTACTGGAGACAGCCAGAAATCAAGTGGGAAGGGAGTGGCAGAAGGGGAGGGAGAGCGAGAGAGAGAAAGGGAGGGAGAGAGAGATGGAGAAAGGGGGAGAGAGACAGAGATACAGAGACAGAGAGAGCAGAGGGAGAGAGAGAGTGCTGCAACAGTGCTTCACCGCTAGCAAAGCTTTCCCCCTGCACGTATGAACCAGGGGCTAGAACCCTGAACACTGTAACATGTGCCATGTGCGCTCAACCAGCTGCACCACCATCCGGCCCCAATAGGAACTTTTTCAAGGGTATAGTCAAAACTTCCTCTGCATCCTTGTGTAGTTTAATTACTTTTTCTCTTTTGAGTAAGTTAACAAATGCTAGGAAAAATTCTTTCATTTCCGTTTTCAAATTTTCCTAGTTGGAATTTAATCAGAGACATACAAAAAACCTTGACATACAAAAAATCTTCTGCCAAGCAATCTAAAGATCTTAGACCACCCAAAGGTTAGAGTGCTAACTATGCAAGTGAGGAAGAATCTCCTCCAAAGTATTTCCAGATTACTAAAGAGCATCTGGTCCTCCTATAACTTATGGCACTCTTTTCTCTTAAGTTAAAAGTTCAAATGGGGGTGGTGGTGGTGGTGGCTGGGTGGTGGTACACCTGCACATGTTACAATTAGCAAGGATCCAGGTTCAAATCCCCCGCCCCCACCTGCAGGGGAAAAGCTTCCGGAGTGGTGAAGCAGAGCTGCAGGTGTCTCTCCCTATCTCCCCTTCCTTCTGGATTTCTCTGTCTCTATCCAATAATTAAAATAATTTAAAAAATTATTTTTAAAGTTCAAATGGCAGGTCAAAAGAATTTTCTTTGGAGTAAGCTCTTTTAAATAAAAGAAAAAAAAACTCTACAGCCTATCAGTCATTAACAAATTTGTGTAAATTTGTTTAAGTATCACTTTCTTCCTTAAAGATGTCTTTAAAACAGCTACTCTGCAAAGTTAACTCTGGAAGTGAGAAAGCAAATACATTCGGTTCAGAGCAAGGGGTGGGGCACAGAGAAGAGGGAGGATGTTGTTTACAGAAAAAGACTGCCAAACCATAAGCTGCTTCATCCAGAACTTTGCCCAAATTTGAATTTTGTCAACAGATGAAAGATAACTTTTATCCTGTAGTCTCACAGGAACTAAAACCTGAAAATGTTTTCCTTTGGTCCACAGTGTAAAATCTCTACACTATGGGCATTGTGAGGTAACTTTTTGTGGTTACATTGAGCAAAGACTAAAGCAGTTTTTGTTATTTTTATTTATTTAATGACGTGTGTCTTTTTAAATTAGTTATTTAATAGTGATTTACAAAACTATAATAGGGGTATAATTCCATACCTTTCCCACCACCAGAGTTCTGTGGCCTGACCACCCTCCAGTGGAAACTGCCATAATTCTCCCAAGGTCGCAGATAAGAGCTGAATATATTTGTTACATGGGAAACTGGGAAGTGTTATGTGTGTACAAATGATTGTATTTACTGTCAACTGTAAAACATTAATCCCCCAATAAAGAAATTAAAAATAGGGCAGTCGGGTGGTAGCGCAGTGGGTTAAGCACATGTGGCGCAAAGCGCAAGGACCTGCGTAAGGTTCGAGCACCCGGCTCCCCACCTGCAGGGGTGTCGCTTCACAGGTGGTTAAACAGGTCTGCAGGTGTCTTTGTCTTTCTCTCCCCTCTGTCTTCCTCTCCTCTCTCCATTTCTCTCTGTCCTATGCAACAACTACGACATCAAGAACAACAACAATAATAACTATAATAATAAAACAAGGGAATAAATATATATTTTTTAAAGTACCTACATGGGTGGGGGTATAGCATAATGGTTATGCAAAGAGACTTTCATGCTTGAGGCTCTCAAATCCCAGGTTCAATCCCCCACACTACCATAAGCCAGAGCTGAGCAGTAGCAGTGCTCTGGTAAAAAAAAAAAAAAAAGTACCTACATAGAAAAAAAAAAAAAAGTACCTACATAGAAAGTCTAAATCTGATTTTTCATTAATGTAGAATAATTTTTATAGAGCTGTTACCTTTAAAAAAATTTAAATTATCTGTATACATTAATTAGAGACTGTCAGAAATCGAGAGGGGGCAGGGTGATAGAGGGAGAGACAGAGAGACACCTACAACACCGCTTTCCCACTTGGAAAGCTTATCGCCTATAGGTGAGGACTGGAGGCCTGAACCCTGTTCTTTGCGAGTTGTAACATATGTGCTAAACCAGGTGCGCCACCAACCAGGCCCCAGCTGTTACTTTCAATTAGTTAAATATAAAATTATTACCTTCAGGCAGTGGCTCAAGTTTAAATTCCAGGCCTCAAGCATTTTACTACCCCAGAAAAGCCCTCTCTTCTCCACTGAAGTTCTTCCTCAGGAGGGTTCTAAATCATGATAGTTGTAGTTTCACTTATGTGAAAGCTATGATTATATCTTCACAGCAGCATTTTTTCTGTAATGAGAAGGCATTTTAATGTATGTTTTCCTTTCTTACGTCTAAGGAAAGCTACTAGACTGTGTCGTGCCGGCTTTATTATAAAATAGCCATTAGCAATCTAGCATATCTCAACCATCAACTCCGCGGAACAGAACTAAAGATTCGGAATGACTTCACAGGTTACATAAAAATGTTTCAAGAGTAGTTAACAATTCTGTCAGTTTCCTTAACCAAAATTAGGAACCTTGATTAAATGGGATCATCTCACTGGTAAACAAAACTTGAAAAACACTATCAGAAGGGAAAACACAAAGCAGAACTTGGAGTGGAGCTGGTGTATTGCAACAAAGTAAAGGACTCTGGGGTGGGGGGTGTTCAGGTCCTGGAACAAGACAGCAGGGGACCTAGTGGGTGGTTGAACTGTTATGTGGAAAACAGATAAATGTTATCCATCTACAAACTATTGTATTTTACTATTGACTGTAAACCATTAATCCCCCAGTAAAGAAAGAAATTAAAAAAAAAAGAATTTGGACTAAGATTTTTCTTTAGATCTCACATTCTAATGGCTAGAAGACAGATCATCAGCTACAGCCCACGTTTGCCTTTTCTTGAGGCCTTGGCTTTAGTACTGGCACTACATGAGTGCACCATGGTCCAAGTGGAGTAGATCTATTGTGTTTCTCCTGTCTTTGCCTCTACAAATAAAGGAATTAATAAACAAATAGGCTGGGGATGCTGCTCAGAGGTAGCATTCGAGGGAAGCCCTGTGAGGCCCTGGGCTCATTCACTGCTGCCACACAAATCTCACCTACTAAAAACTATTACTGAAACAAAGACGTTTGAACTAAATCCTATCTTCTCCATGAAATCATTTACTAACAGGACATCTTTTTAGATGCATAGAAGTCTGAGAATAAAGGCTCCCCATCCCACATCGGCTCCCTAGGAGTTTCCAGAATAGATTTGCCAACTCCCCGCCCCCAACCCACATTTCACAAGCAAGTAGTATTGGGACTGGATAGAGTGTTATATATGTAGTCTAGACAATCACTGGACTTCGAAAAACACATGGAAGCTCTCAAAGTCTGCTTACAAATTCCTTCCTAGAGTGTTTCACAGCACACTAAAAAGTGGATTTTACCTTCCAATAAAAGCAGAGATTAGGAAGAAATTGTTAATTTAGAAATTCAACGTTTTTATTTATGCAAAAGTGCATGGCAGAAAGGGAAGAGACTTGAGGTCGTGGGCATTATGTATCTGTGGAACACAACTTGACTAATCCTGTGGTGATTTTGTTCAATATTTCTACTTATTCAGAACTTCACAGGTCATTCTGAGCTACAATTTCTAAGAAACTGTTCTAACATCTTTTTTTTTTTTTGGCATTTCCCTATTTTTACCTTAAACTTTTTGTTATTATTTATTTCCTAATGGGGGGAGGAGAAAGGCAAGGGGAGAAACTACAGTAGAAGACAAAAATTTCAGTATTACTCAATCAGATGTGAAACGTAGAATCTCATACATATAAAGCTTTCATTCTTCTGCTAAGCTGCTTTCCAGCAAGTAATTCTGTAGCCTCAGGAACTTTTGAGGACTATTTTTAAGTGTAGTTAGGAAAGTCTGACACTGTTATTAGGTGAACTGTTGTGTAGTAAAAACTATCCATTAAAACTGATTATCTCGCAAAGAGCAAGGACAGCACAAAGATCCCGGTTCAAGCCCCCGGCTCCCCACCTGCAGGGGAGTCGCTTCACAGGCGGTGAAGCAGGTCTGCAGGTGTCTTTCTCCCCCTTCTGCCTTCCCCTCCTCTCTCCACTTCTCTGTCCTATTCAACATCATCAACAACAATAATAACCACAATAAAACAAGGGCAACAAAAGGGAATAAATATTTTTTAAAAACCTAATTATCTGGGGGCCGAGCGTTAGCACAGGGGGTTAAGCGCACATGGCGCAAAGCTCAAGGATCCCGGTTCAAGCCCCTGGCTCCCCACCTGCAGGGGGGTCGCTTCACAAGCCATGATGCAGGTCTGCAGGTGTCTGTCTTTCTCTCCCCGTCTTCCTCTCCTCTCTCAATTTCTCTGTCCTACCTAACAACAATGACAACAACAATGGCAACAACAATGATAAATAAGGACAACAAAAGGGAAAAAACAGCCTCCAGGAACAGTGGATTCATAGTGCAGGCACCAAACTCCAGTGATAAATCTGGAAACAAACAAACAACAACAACAAAAAACCCCTGATAATCTGGGGCAGGGGTAGACAGCATAATAGGCAAAAAGACTCTCATGCCTGAGCCCCAGGTTCAATCCCCCGCACCACCATAAACCAGAGCTCTGGTAAAACAAAACAAAACAGAACAAAACAGATAATTTGAGGATATATTCCCAGAAAGGCTAACTGAAGGATAAAAGCATCTGAAGTGTTTCTTTTTTCTTGGGGTGGTGAAATAGCTCACTTGGATAGTGTGGTACTTTGTCATAGGTGCAAATTAGGTTTAAGCCTGGCCCCCACTTCATTAAATGAACTTAGTGCTGTGGTCTCATGCTTTCTGCTTTTTAAATTATATCTATTTATTTATTTATTACTGGATAGAGACAGGGAGAAATTGAGAAGGGAGAGGGATAGAGAGAGAAAGAAACAGAGAGACACCTGCAGACCTGCTTCACCACTCGTGAAGCTTTCCCCTTGCAAGTGGGGATCGGGGCTTGAACCTGGATCCCTTCACACTGTAGTGTGAGTGCTTTGCCAGGTGTACCACCACTGGCCCCGCTTTCTGCTTATCTCAAAAGAAAAAGAAAAAAAAATTAAATAAAAAAAAAAGGGGAGTCAGGTGGTAGCGCAGTGGCGGTGGCACAAAGCACAAAGGCCAAAGGCCGGCGCAAGGAACCTGGTTCAAGCACCCTGCACCCCACCTGCAGGGGGGTTGCTTCACAGGTGGTGAAGCAGGTCTGCAGGTGTCTTTCTCTCCCCCTCTGTCTTCCCCTCCTCTCTCCATTTCTGTCCTATCCAACAATGATGACATCAATAATAACTACAACAGTAAAACAGCAAGGGCACAAAAGGGAATAAATAAATATTAAAAAAAGAAGGGGGGCTGGGTGGTGGTGCACCTGGTTAAGTGCTCACATTACAATGTAACAAAGACCCAGGTTCACGCCCCTGGTCCCCACCTGCAGGGGGGTAGCTTTACAAGTGAAGCAATGCTGCAGGTGTCTCTCTCTCCCTCTCTCAATTTCTTTCTGTCTCTATCCAATAATAAATAAAATACTAAAAAGAAAAAAAAACCTGTGTATTTCTTAGTTTAAGCACCCTCCATAGTTTCTCAAGATTTAAAATCTCTAAATCTGTTTAATAACAGTGTCAGACTTTACTGACTACATTTAAAAACAGTCCTCAAAAGTACCTGAGGCTACCGAATTACTTGCCAGAAAGCAGCTTAGCAGAAGAATCAATTGTACGTAAGGATCCTTGTATGTATGGGATCCTGAGTTTCACACCTGATTATTACTGAATTTTTTGTCTTCTACTGTGTTTTTCCCCCTGACTTTCACCTCCCCCCATTAGGAAATAAGTAATAATAAAAAGAGATCGTTCGGGATTCAGGGTTAACGGCACATGATGTGAAGTGCAAGGACTGGCTGGTTCGAGCCCCCCCCCACCTGCAGAGGGGGGTCACTTCACAGGCAGTGAAGCAGGTCTATAGGTGTCTTTCTCTCCCCCTCTGTCTTCCCCTTCCCTCTCCATTTCTCTCTGTCCTAACAACGACATCAAAAACAACAATAACTGTAACAACAATGAAAACAAGGTCAATGAAAGGGAAAAACAAATAAATATAAAAAATTAAAAAAAAAAGAGATCGTTCACCTTGTGAATTCACTCTTTACTGTTTGGAATTGAGTCCTCAGCACCACATACTAGCACCATACACAATGGGTGCTGGGTTGTCTTTTTTTCTTTCTCTCCCTCTCTCTCCCTCTTTTTTTTTTTTAATCTTAACAAAGAGTCTATCAGGAGTGGTGGAATAATATAGGTGTAAAACCCTGATGTGGCCAAAATAATATTTTAATTTTTTTCTCATTTTTAGGATAAGTAAATAATATTATATTCCTCCTATAAAATATAACAAAATATGAATCAGTGATGTCAAAAGTTGACTCCTAGTTTGCAAATGTTACATAATTGTTTATTTTTAATTAAATTAATTTCTTATGGATAGAGGCAGAGAGAAATTGAGAGAGGAGGGAGAGAGGGAGAAAAACAGAGAGACACCTGTAGCCCTGCTTCACAATTTGTAAAGCTTCCCCCCTACAGGTGGTGACCAGGGGCTTGAACCTAATGTTCTTGTGCACTGTAATGTGAGCACTTAACCAGGTGCACCACCACTTGGCCCCCTAGAATCATTTTTTTTTATTTCTTTTTAAAATTTTTAAAATATTTATTTATTCCCTTTTGTTGCCCTTGTTGTTTTTTACTGTTGTAGTTATTTTTGTTGTTTTATTAATGTCATCGTTGTCGGGTAGGACAGAAAGAAATGGAGAGGAGGGGAAGACAGAGAGAGGGAGAGAAAGACACCTGCAGACCTGCATGAAGCGACATCCCTGCAGGTGGGGAGGTGGGGGCTCGAATTGAGATCCTTACAGCGGCCCTTGTGCTTTGCGCCACGTGCTTAACCCGCTGTGCTACCGCCCGACTCCCAGAATCATTTATTTTTAAAATGAATTTTGACAGTTATAATATCCATCAAAAAAGTTTAATGTACGCAAACTTGTATAAACGATAGCTTATTTTAACATTTTACTTTTCAGTGAAAAAATCTTAAGTTCATAATTTTCTTTAAAGTTTTCCTTAAAATCTTGTTTTCTACCAATTTGTTAGATTGTACATATAATCCTAATTTTTCAGCCTTTCCAACTCTTTGAGTTTTACAAATTATACCATTTTAATTTTCACAATGACTGACATAAACTGTGATATCTGGAGGTGTCAAGTGGCTTGCTTGTGATCAGAAAGAACATTAGAGTTCAGATTCAAATTAGTAAAAAATCCCTAATTAGGATTCAAAAGTTCAAGCATAGCCCAAAGATTATATCAATCCATGCCATTACATGTAGACCCAAAGGAAAAAAAAAACAAAACTCTACAAAAACAAGAAGTACATATTCCAAGCCAAGGTTGTTCAGATAATAATTTAATAATTTGTTTTCCTTAGGACAAGTAAATCCAGTTGGAAATTACTGAATAGTTCTGATAGTTTAGTCAATGCTACATCAGTTACATCAGTAATAAAAAAAAGAGAGAAAGAACCTAATTATTTGAAGATCTTTTAAAAAATATTTATCCCCTTTTGTTGTCCTTATTGTTTTATTGTTGTTGTTATTGATATCATTGTTGTTGGATAGGACAGAGAGAAATGGAGAGAGGAGGGGAAGACAGAGGAGAGAAAGATAGACACCTGCAGACCTGCTTCACTGCCTGTGAAGTGACTCCCCTGCAGGTGGGGAACTGGGGGCTTGAATCCAGTTCCTTAAGCTGGTCGTTGAGCTTTGCACCAAGTACACTTAACCCTTTGTGCTACTACCCGACTCCCTATTTGAAGATTTATTTAAAGATCTATGGATTTTAGTTCAGGCAATTATACTATTTTAACTTAAAAATATCAGCTATAGCAGGCTGGGAAGTGGCACACTGGGAAAAAGTGTTGGATGCTCAAGTAAGAGGCTTTAAGTCAAATCACCAACACTGCATATGCCCGAGTGATCCTATAAAGTTTAACACATGGTGGGGGGGAGCACACTAGAGTCCTATGAGGAACAGGCAGAGTTGGGGGGTGGGGTAGAACCTTTAACAATGTCATAAAAATTACTAAACTAAATCTTAAGGATACAAAAAAAGTAAGTAGTTGTACTAGTTATGGAACATAAACCCAGGAAGTACTACTCAGCAGTTAAAAAAAAAAAAAAAGAGTATTATGTACGTGTCCTTAGGGACTAAATGGATGGACCCGACAGTGATTATGGTTAGTAAGGGAGGGATAATCCATTAGAAAATGATTTCATTCATATGTGGAACATAGAGAACTGAAACAATGACCAGGTGAGCGCACATGCTATAATGCGCAAGGAACCGGGTTCAAGCCCCCAGTCCCTTTTTTGAAGGAAAGCTTCAAGTTCTGAAGTAGTGCTGTAGGCATCTCTCTTTTCCTCTCTATATCCCCCTTCCTCTCAATTTCTGTCTCAATCATATAAAGATAATAAAAGAGAGAGAATTGGAACACATCAACTTGAAAAAATATATATGGTCAACCCATATCGCTGACCTTGGGAAAACTAAGGTGATTACAGCTGGAGGAGGGTTGGGGATCAAAACTGTAGTGATGGGAGTGGTGTGGAATTATACCCCTATTATCTTATAATCTTGTAAATCAATAATAAAAATATGTTAAAAATAAGTAAGTCTTGGGGGCCTGACAGTGACACACCTGTTTACAGTGTGCAAGGACCCGGGTTCAAGTTCCTGGTCCCCAGCTGCAGGGGGAAAGCTTCAAGAATGGTGAAACAGGGCTGCAGATGTTTATGTCTCTCTCCCTATCTACTCCTCCCCTCTCAATTTCTGTCGCTATCCAGTAATAAGTAATAAGGAAAATAAATAAGACTTTTAAAGTTTCTAAAATATATATAATTATAATTAAAGAATGATGTTTAAGACAAATTCCTTGCCACTTCTACTAAATTCAGGAAAGATGAATTAAATAGCAATTAAGAATCAGTGTTTCAAGTTTCACGCTAACTTACTTAAAGCATACAATTCTCACCAGTACAAGGAATCACATGGCCAAATGACTATGCCTCCATGTGCAAAACCAGTCCTTTCCTATGAGTCCTCCACTAAGGTTTTTCTCCTTTAACTCCTTTAACCACAAGGCTATCGGCTTTCATTTATTCCCGCTGCCAAAGCTTCTAATTAGAGCGACATCGCAATGCAAATGACGGTAGCCAACAACTTATCCTGCGGCATTTAATTCTTGCAGCTGATCAAGACGTGACGCCAGATGGCATTAAAATAAAGGAGGGAGGCAGAATTCCAACCCAGGCATCTGGAGTCCCGGGTCCACATTCTAAAAAAAATGCAGCATGTGAGAAAAATTCGTCCTAATTTCATTGTCATGGCTGTCTTAAATAGTGTCTACGTAACTGTAACACATCTTTCAGCAACGCAAAAAAAAAAAAAGGTGGGGTGGGGTGGAGGGAGGAAGCAAAAGCTGCAGCTGTTTTTATCTGTACAAACAGTGCTCTAATGTCTTTTTCAATCCCTCTCGGGGCTTTTTTTGGCGACCGCTTAAAAAAAAAGTGACTGAGATCTGGGCAGCACCTCTCTCCATCCATCCGATCTCAAAAAAAAAAAAAATCAACCCAGTTAGTACAGTTCTGTGGACCATTCAGAAGACGACATAGGCAACCTCAACACACACAGACACCGAAAATGTCGGGGACGGGGGAGGCTGCCACCCCCCAACTCAACACACAAACGGAGTCACAAAGAGGAAAAACTGCGTCCCGAGGCTCAGCAACCTCCTCAGAACCCCCGGCCTCCAGCTCCGGCCGCTGCCTCCCTGGGGGGGAGGCGGGGACTCGGAACCGAGCCGGGCTGCAAGGCCTCGCCCTCGGGGTCCCAGCGGAGACCCCAGGTGTGTGAAGCGGGGCCGGGGCCGGGGCCGGGGCCGGGGCCGGGGCCGGGGCCGGGGCCGGGGCCGGGGCCGGGGCCGGGGCCGGGGCCGGGGCCGGGGCCGGGCAGCGCGGGGGAGGCCGAAGGCAGAGGGGGTGGGAGGTCAGCTTTCAGTCTGTCAGCACAGGCTGCTCTGGCAAACCTCCGACTCCCTAGTCTCGCCGCCGCCGAGCGCCCTACAGGGCAAAGAGGGAAGTCCACAGAGTGCCGGAGCAGAGGGGAGAAAATTCAAAACGAGTCTACTCAACCTCGTCTTGGCTCCGAGGCCCCGCCATGGAGACCAGTACAATGCGCATGCGCATTTTTTTCTTTTGGAACGAGCACCTCTGATACGTGTCCACTTGCAGTCACCGTAGTTAAATCTCCATTCTGATTGGCCTTCCCTCTTTTTTCTTTTCTTTTTTTTTTTTTTTAGCTCAGTCCCGCCTCTTTTATAGTTCTTTTTTTTTTTTTCCTTATAGTTCTTAAAGGCAAAGACAGGAGACAAGAAACCAAGAAAAAAAAAATCCACGCCCAGTAAGGTTCTGGCCGGAAGTGTGCGGGAGAAGATAAATCCCGAAAGACTTTTGTAAATTAAAGGAAATCTAACAACTCTCTAGAGCCAGGTGGGTTTAATACTAAGAAGATAACTAGCGATTGCGAGGTTAATAAAAGACTACAGTTCCCAGTGGTCACAGTGTCTAAGAAGCGCTGCTTTCTGGGAACTGTAGTATCTAGTAACTGTAAAGTATTGGGTTTAAGGACAAGCAGTATTAAAAAGTAAAAATAAAACGAGCAGCGCCGATTCAACTGAGATGTCTCTGTATCTTTATGAGCCACAGAACTAAAGAGACTTGCAAGAAATTTTTAAAAATAAAATAAAAGGGTGACATCCCCTTTAAGACTATGCTTTTCTAATCGACGACTCCTACATCGAGTAATAGGCGTTTGATGCTTGTGGGCTGGGCCTGCTGGAAGGGCGGCCTCGTGGAAAGAGCGGAAGCTCTGTCTCGGCAGCTTCTCCCTTATCGCTGCGGTCTATGTTTGAGCTGGCGGTGTGTTTTATTTTATTTTAATATTTCTTTAGTGTTTAAAGATCGGAATCCCTGTTGTCTGACGGTTACCTCGCACGTGTTTGCAGACAACTTGTGAGCGCAGTCGCAGCCATGGCTCAGCTGCAGACACGTTTCTTGACGGACAACAAGCAGTAAGTTTGCGCCCTCGCGGTCTCTCCCCGACCCTTTCCCGGCCCTGGAGGGCACTTGATCATCTCACCACCCTTCACATGTTTCTCCCCTTGATTCCTCACCTGCGCACTTTTTTCTCTCGGCGGACAGGGATCCTTGTGAGGATTTCTCTGGGGCGGGTAGCGGGCGGAGAGCACCTGCCCGGGTGGACGAGGGACCCTGAGGGGCGTGCGTGCTATGGAGTTGAGGCGGGAGTATTGATGAAAATCCGCAATACATTTTCTTTTTAAAAGAGGTGATAGTGATGTTTCCCTAAGCTAGACGGAAAAGTGAATCTTGACCTCTTCGACTATATTGTAAATCTGGGTGGCAGGGACTGCGAGCTGACTAGCCTTCTTGGATGGGCTCAAGGCAACAAGTGCGTTTGTCAGCTACTTTTGGAGCTGATAGTATTTGTTGGATTTAGCTTATAGCTAAATCAGCCATAAACTTAGTCTTGCACCTTAGTTAAGATTATGTCATTGGGGCGGGGTAGACAACAAAGTGGTTCCGCAGAGAGACTCTGGTGCCTGAGGCTCCATAGTTCCAGGTTCAGTCCCCCGAACCACCATAAACCAGAGCTGAGCAGTGATCTGGTTTTAAAAAATGTCTTTTATTGTGTGGCTTTGTGAGTTGACTTGGTAAGTCACTCTTTTTGTGTGGTTGAATACCAACTCATATTGCCAATACAGAGAAATATGCATACTTGGGCTAAGTTCTTCACAGTGTCCTGTGCAGTAACTGAAACTTTTATTGAGATAATTTTTTGGTTGTCATGAAGTTACACATGAAGTATTTTAATCACTTAGGTGGATGAATAAAGCTATATGTGTTTAAATGCTCCAGAAAAGGTGACATAATCTAGGTATTAAGTTCTTGCTTTTTCCTTTAACTTGAAATGATCTGATCCATAAAGTGGGTCGTTTTATTCATTGAAGTGTAATTGTTTACCCACCTGTGTGTACATGGATTGTGGTATTGATCAAAAATAGTACGTGAAAAGAGGAATAAAATATTTACTTAGTTCTATTACCTTATTTTAATTATTTATTTATTTGATAGGACAGAGAAATTTAGAGGGGAGGAGAGAGAAGGCTGGGGAGACTTCAAGCTTGAGGCACCAAAGGTCCCAGGTTCAATTCCCAACACCACCATAAGTCAGAGCTGAGCAGTACTCTGGTAAAAAATTTTAAAATGTGCCATGGGGGTGTTGGGGGGGGGGGTCCCGGACAGAGAAACCTGTAGCACTGCTCATGAAGCTTACCACTGCAGGGCCTCTGGGGGCTTGAACCCTGAGTCTTACACATTGTAACATGTGCATTAAGCCAGGTACATTAATTAATTATTGCCTGGCCCCTCTGCTACCTTTCCTCCTTTTTTACATCATAGATATATAATTTTATTTTCAAAATGTATTTGAAGACTACCAGTGTCAGTATCACTTGGGAGCTTGTTTGAAAGAGCAGGAATTTTTTTTTTTTTTTTTTTTAACCAGAGCACTGCTCAGCTCTGGCTTATGGTGGTACAGGGGACTGAACCTGGGACTTTGGAGCTTCAGGCAGGAGAGTCTTCGCATTACCATTATGCTGTCAACCCTCGCCCAGAAAGAGCTGCATCTTGACCTGGGAGGTGGTTCAGTGGCTAGTGTTAGATTCTTTTTTATTTTATTTTATTTTTATTTTTATTTTTGTTGCCCTTGTTGTTTTATTGTTGTAGTTAATATTGATGTCGTTGTTCTTGGATAGGACAGAGAGAAATAGAGAGAGGAGGGGAAGACAGAGAGGGGGAGAGAAAGACAGACAACTGCAGACCTGCTTCACTGCCTGTGAAGGGACCTGCCTGCAGGTGGGGAGCCGGGGGCTCGAACTGGGATCCTGACGCCAGTCCTTGAGCTTAGCGCCACCTGCGCTTAACCCGTTGTGCTACAGCCCGACTCCCAGAGTGTTAGATTTTTAAGCGTGAGTTCTTGAGTATGAGCCCCAGCATCATATGTGCCAGTTCTCTTGCTCTCTTGTGTAAGTAAATCCTGAAGGAGCTGGAGGTTCAAACCCAGATCATTGTGTGGGTCCTTCCGCACGGTACTTCGTGTGCTTAATTAACCCTGTGCTCCACCACCCGACCCCACAAAGTCACGTCTCACTTGCCATGAAGTGCAATTTCCCTCCTTCCTAGGATACAATGTCTCCAGCCTCCTTTCAGCCCCTTCCCACCTCCTCACCACTGTCCTTGGCCTGCTGATTTATATAAATAAACCAAGGAAGACCACGTCTCATCCTGCTTTTCTCTGGTTGGAATTGATTCACACCCACACCGCTTCTTGCCCTCAGTTTTATATGCCATTATGACACTGTTCTTACATTGTTTCATTGTATTTGGTCTCTACATTTCAACCCTTGCTAAGATCAGAGACGTCTTAATTCATTTTTGGAAAACGTCTGGCATGTATGAAATATAAATGCTTGCTGAGTGAAGAGATTCACAATTGTCAAAGTTTCTGTAGATCTAATCTTGACATACTGTTTAATTCTTACAGATACGCAGTGGATGATGTTCCCTTCTCAATCCCTGCAGCATCTGAAGTTGCTGACCTTAGTAATATCATCAATAAATTGCTGGAAGCCAAGAATGGTGGGTGTTTATGTGCTGGGACTTAGGAGAGGACATGATGCTAGCCCCTACAACTGAAGACATTTTAAATCTGGTGTTTTCACTTTTAAGCCTACTTCCATAGCACTGTGCATTTTATAGTCATGACAGTTATAAATCATATGAGTTTCCCATTTGTATGATACTTTGAAATAACTTTTCGAAACTATTTCAGTTTACTTTTTTAGACCATCTGGAGATACTGTGGTTGAAATTTGGAAATAAAAGTTTGTTTTTTTTTAATAGCCGTGATGTAGATGAGGTAATGAAGCTGTTGCTACTGTAGTGAGAAGAAGTGGAGCTGACAGGCATTAGACCAGTATCTCAGTGCTTAGGTCTTAATTGCTACACATTTAAAACCAAAATAATAACAGTATTTTATTTTTTTATGTAGCAGCAAATCCCAGCAGTAATACTGGCATTTTATTAAGTGTTCAGAATTCCTACAAATGCTAGTAGATAAAGCATTTACAAACACTAATATCAAGTAAAAGGTAAATGTGCTATTATACTATGAATTATAAACCCATAAAGTTAATTCAAGGTGACACAGTGGATAAAGCCTTGGACTCTCAAATAGTTCAGTCTCTAACATTGCATGTGCCAAAGTGATGCTCTGGGTTTTTTTCTCATCCTTTTTCTTTTATTTGATAAGACATTGAGTGGGGGAGAGGAGATGAAGAGGGAGACAGAAAAAGAGATACCTGTAGCACTGCTTCCACACTTGTGAAGTTTGGCACCTGCAGGTGGGGGATTGGGTTTGAACCCAGGTCCTAGTGAGTGGTAACATGTATGCTCAGCCAAGTGCACCATCACCTGGCCCCCTTCATCCTTTTTCATTTAAATGAGGGTGTGTGTGTGTGTGTTTAAGTCAGCAATTGTAATAAAAAATATTGATGAAACAAGACTAGCCATGAGTTGATCATTATTAAAGATTTAGATATAAAGATAGCATATTTTCTCCAATTTTATATATGTTTGAAATTTTCTTTCTTTTTACTTATTTATTTTTAATTCATTTATTTATTTAGAGGAGAGCGGTAGGGCACACCAGAGCATCACCCTGGACCATGGTTGCCGGGGATTGAACTTGGGACCTCCTGCTGTTAGGTCTGGAGCTTTAATCACTGCACCACCTCTCAGCCCACAATATTTCTGTTCTTAAAATCATGTAGTTTATTATTGTTACTATTATTATTAATGGTTCCTTGTTTATTTTCTTTAGAGTTACATAAGCATGTAGAGTTTGATTTCCTTATTAAGGGCCAATTTCTGCGAATGCCCTTGGTCAAACACATGGAATTGGAAAACATATCCTCAGTAAGTTCACCTTTACCTATTTTACTAATGATATTATCAGCTAAACTTTTAGAATCAGCATATATATATTTCTGTCAGCCTAAATAAGTACATATCAGGATGATCTTGATATAATTTGTCCCAAAATTTTGAATCTCTCTTTCATATGAATTTCTCTTTTGTATTTTCCTCCAGAGCACTGCACAGCTCTGGCTAACAGAAATGGGAACTTGGAACCATGGGTGTGAGAGTCTCTTTTGCATAACCATGATGCTGTCTCTTTAGCCTTGAACTTTATGTATATTCAGTTGTTTGGTTTGTTTTTTTTTTTCTTTTTTCTTTTTTTTTTTTTTTTCCTACAGGGTTATCATGGGCTCAGTGCCTGCACTACGGATCCACTATTCCTGGCAGCCATCTTTTTTTTTTTTCCGTTGTTGTTGCTGCTGCTGCTGCCGCCATTGTTATGGAATAGGACAGAGAAATTTAGAGAAGGGAAGATAGAGGGGGGGAGAGAAAGACAAACACCTGCAGACCTGCTCCACCACTTGTGAAGCGATCCCACTGCAGGTAGGGAGGCGGGGCCTAGAACCGGGATACTTATGTCAGTCCTTGTGCTTTGCATCATGTGTGCTTAACCTGCTGTGCTGCCACTCGGCTCCCACCTATATTCAGTTTGTAAGCCTTTTACTTATTTTCTGGTTGTTCCAGGGTCTCACATGTGATTCCATTGCACTTGGACCATCTTTTTCATTTTTTTGCTTCTAGGTAGCAAGAGTCACCACCCACTTCTAGTGCTGTGGTGTTCCATGGTGTTCCCATGTGGCATTGGGTCTCAGGTCCAGGGGCATTAATGTATTGATAGTAGCAGATAAGCTGTCTTGACTCCTTAAAAATATTTCCCAGGGGCTGGGCGGTAGCACTGTGGATTAAGTGCACATGGCGCAAAGCACAAGGACTGTGTTAAGGGTCCTGATTCAAGTCCCTGGCCTCCTATCTGCAGGGGGTCGCTTCACAAGCAGTGAAGCAGATCTGCAGGTGTTCTTCTCTCCCCCTCTCTGTCTTCCCCTCCTCTCTCCATTTCTCTCTGTCCTATCCAACAACAATGACAGCAATAACAACAATAATGATAAACAATAAGGGCAACAAAAGGGAAAAAAAACAGCCTCCAGGAGCAGTGGATTCATAGTGCAGGCACCAAGCCCCAGCTATAACCCTGGAGGCAAAAAAAAAAAGTATTTTATTTTTTCTTTTTCTAAAAGTCTTATTCAAGGTGAGTAAAAATGAAAAGATACTTCTATATTTGTAGAAGAACTAGAAAGAAAAGGAATAGCAGTGGTCCAGTATGTGGTACAATGGGTAAAGCATCGTACTCTCAAGCATGAGGTCCTGAGTTCAATCCCCGGCAGCACATGTTCCAGAGTGGTGTCTGGCTCTCCTTCTATGTTTCTCATTAATAAATAAAATCTTAAAAAAAAAAAGTGGGGAGAGTCAGGCGGTAGCACAGAGGGTTAAGCGCAGGTGGTGCAAAGCACAAGAACCAGCATAAGGATCCTGGTTCAAGCCCCCGGCTCCCCACCTGCAGGGGAGTCGCTTCACAGGCGGTGAAGCAGGTCTGCAGGTGTCTTATCTTTCTCTCCCCCTCTCTGTCTTCCCCTCCTCTCTCCATTTCTGTCCTATCCAACAACAACATCAATAATAACTACAATAATAAAACAACAAGGGCAACAAATGGAATAAGTAAATAAAAGGAATAGCAAATACATGTGTGTGTTAATACAAGTATACAAAATAATTATATACATAAAAACTAGGTTAGGTTATTATGATATATAGTGATTTTCCCCTTTAATTTCCAAAAAGAATTTATAGAGGCCTCTTAGGGTAGGATATACCCACTTTGTTGCCATGGACTCAACCAGGCTTGAGCCCCAGCACCACAGGGAAGGTGCTGTGTCAACAGAGGAAGCTAGCTGTACTATGTCTTTTTATCTGGGTGAAGAGAAAAATGTAGCCTGTAGCAGTGAAACTGCCCCAGTTCATAGGTATGTACATTTTATAATTGTTCTGTAAATTTACTTCTAACTACTCATAGTATCTTACAACCATCACCATTGTCCATTTCCAGAACTTCATCATCCTAGTCAGAGCCTCTACTCATGAAACAGCATGTTGTTAACTATACCACCTAGTTGAATGCATGCATTACAGTGCTCAAGGACCCAGGTTCAAGTCTTTGCCCCCCCCATTCCGGGAGGGAAGGTTCACAAGCAGTGAAACAGTGCTGCAGGTGTCTCTCCGCCTCCTCTCAATTTTTCTGTCTTTATCCAAAATAAGTGAATTAATAGCTATATTATCTGTATCACTGGACTTATTTCTGGTTTTTCTCTGTACTAGGAAGAGGTTGTGGAACTTGAATATGTGGAGAAGTACAGCGCACCACAGCCAGAGCAATGCTTGATTCATGATGACTGGATCAGTTCAATCAAAGGCGCAGAGGAATGGTATTGCCAGTTGAATGTTGTTCTCTCCATATCCTTTATTTTTCTTACTTTCCTCCCCATTAGTCTTTATAAGTCTACTATGTGAATATTTGTTTTCTGATTGTCAGTTCTCTATAAAAGTAATTTAATGATGAATGTATCAGAAACTATGCCAAAGTTATTTATATTTAGGTGTTCAAGAAGGAACTGCCATGAAGATGTAGGCAATGGTATCTTAGAGCTAGGAAGGGCAGATGATAATGGTGGCTCAGAGCAAATCCCCACTGACCTTACTTGTAGGAAAAAAAAAAAATCTCGAGCAGATGAAAGCAGAGACTTTCTTTTTCTTTCTTTCCTTTAATGAGTGAGATACAGAGAGAAAGATAACAGAACACTGCTCAACTCTAGTTTTGCTGGCTTATGATGGTACTGGGGGTTGAACTTGGGAGGCTCAGGTATGAACGTCTTTTTTGTGTAACCATTGTGCAGTTTCTCCAGTCCAGCAGCACCTTAGTTTGAAAGAATCTCTCTCCAGAGCTATAAATAGTTATGTCTTTATGTAAATGGTTTTACTGTTTTTCTATTAAATGGATTTAACTGATTAGTAGAAAGGACTACTAGTCTTTACAAGCAATTTGCTTAAATTCCTGTGAATTGTCTTTTTCCACAACAGGTTAAATATAGGAATTGTTCACCATATTTTTATTTTTAGGAGGTTAGGAAAAATCAAGTTGTCACATGTGCTAATCTATTCCAGTATGTTTTAAAATATTTTTTAAAATTTATTATTGGGTAGAGACAGAAAAATTGAAAGGTGAGAGAGGGAGGCAGAGAGATACCTGCAGCCCTGCTTCATCACTTGTGAAGCTTTTCTCCTACAAGTGGGGACCAGGGGCTTGAACCTGGGTTCTTACACACTTTAATATGAGCGCTTAACCAGGTATGCCAACGCCTGGCCCCTGTATTTTGAAATCTTAAAGAAGGGTTTAAATGTATAATCCTCAGGGTCTACTTTTTTTTTTCTTCTCTCTCTCATTTTATTAATGAGAAAGGAGAAGGGAGGGAGGGAGGGAGAGAGAGAGAGAGAGAATGAGAATCACACATCATTCTGGTATGGGCTGGAGATTGAACTTGGTAGGTCATGCTTCAGAGTCCAGAGTCCAATGCCTTAGCCACTGCACCATCTCCCAGACCAAAGAAAGTCTACTTTCTCATTGCCTTGGAAATAGAATTGATGTTGGTCCAGGAGGTGGCACAGTGAATAAAGCTTTGGACTCTCAAGCATGAGGTCCTGAGTTTGATCCCCAGCAATACATGTGCCAGAGTGGTGTCTAGTTCTTTCTCTCTCTCCTATATTTATCATGAATAAATAAATATTAAGAAAAAAAAAGAAGAAATAGAATTGATGGGGCCTGGTCAGTGACACGTCATCATGCACAATGCCCAGGGTTGAGCCCTTGTTCCCTGTCTGCAATGGAGAAACTTCATGAATAGTGAAATAAGTACTGTGGGTGTCTCTGTCTCTCTTCCTCTCTGTCTCCTCCACCCATCCCATTCTGTCCTATCAAATAAAGAAACAAACAAACAAAAAAAATGGCCACTGGGAGCGGTGGATTCATAGTGCTAGTACCAGGCCCCAGCAATAGAAAAAAAGGGGTGGGGGATAAGATTGATTTCGGGATTTTAAAAAGCTGAGGCTTTTTGCTTTTCATAAGAGTTTTTTTTTTTTCTTCACAGGATCTTAACTGGTTCATATGATAAGACTTCTCGGATCTGGTCTTTGGAAGGAAAGTCAATAATGACAATTGTCGGACATACAGATGTTGTCAAAGATGTGGCCTGGGTAAAAAAAGGTTAGGATTCTGCATAAACTAAAAGAGTCCTAGATAGGGCAGTGAAATTAGGCTATTTAAATACTGGGGCAGATAAGGTGTAAGGTAGCAAATGCCTCATGTCGGTTATAAAGCCTTTCAAAATAATGTTCAAGAAGAAAAGGGTTACATTTTTTTAATCAATGAGTTGGGGTAACTACAGGATGATTTCACTCATAAGTGAAATAAAGAGAATCAAAACACATAAACTTGAAAGAAAAAAGAAATATACAACCTATATCTGTGGGCTTAGGAGATCTAGGGTGGTTACCATTGGAAGGTGAGTGTGGGGTTCACAGAACATTGGTGGTGGGAGTGGTGCGGAATTAAACTCCTATTGTCTTAGAACTTTGTAAATCACTAATAATTTTTTTTAATTTATAAAATGGAAATATTGACAAGACCGTAGGGTAAGAGGGGTTCAGTTCCACACAGTTCCCCCTACTAGAGTTCTGTATCCCATCCCTTCCCTTGATAGCCTTCCTATTCTTTATCTCTCTGGGAGTGTGGACCCAGAATCATTATGAGGTGCAGAAGGTGGATGGTCTGGCTTATGTAATTGTTTTTGGGCATGGACGTTTGGCAGGTCGATTCATACTCCCAGCCTGTCTCTCTCTTTCCCTAGTGGGGCAGGGATTTGGGGAGGCAGGGTTCCAGGACACATGGTTTTAAATCAGTAATTCAATCAAGTTCACATACTAAAATTATATTAGTGTTCATTTTATTTTATTTTTTAATAGACACCTACAGACCTGCTTCTCCACTTGTGAAGGGGCTCGAACCGGGATCCTTATGCCAGTCCTTGCGCTGTCTGCCACGTGCACTTAACCCGCTGCGCTACCGCCCAACTCCATTTTATTTTTTTAACATTTTTTTTTAAAAGATTTTATTTATTTATGAGAAAGATAGGAGGAGAGAGAGAACCAGACATCACTCTGGCACATGTGCTGCTGGGGCCTCAAAGCTTTACCACTGTGCCACCTCCCGGACCACAAAAGACTATTTAATTTTAAAACTATGTATTATCCTGGAGGAAACAGCATAGTGGTTATGCAAAGTGACTATCAAGCCTAAAGTTCCAAAGTCCCAGGTTTAATCCCTTGCACAACTATAAATCATAGCTGAGCAGGCTCTGATTAAAAAAATAAAATGGGGAGTCAGGCAGTAGCGCAGCGGGGTAAGCACACATGACACAAAGTGCAAGGACGGGCATAAAGATCCCGGTTCAAGCCCCAGGCTCTCCACCTGCAGGGGAGTCACTTCACAGGTGGTGAAGCAGGTCTACAGGTATCTATCTTTCTCTTTCCCTCTATGTCTTCCCCTCCTCTCTTCATCTCCCTCTGTCCTATCTAACAACAACGACATCAACAACAACAATAATAACTACAACAATGAAAAACAACAAGGGCAACAAAAACTGAAAATAAATTTAAAAAAAAATCTTAGTGGCCCGGGACGTGGCGCAGTGATAAAGCTTTGGACTCTCAAGCATGAGGTCCTGAGTTCTTTTTCTCTCCTCCTATCTTTCTCATAAATAAATAAAATCTTTTAAAAAAAAGTCTTTTAATTTTTATTTTTTACTATCTTTTAAAAATACTATTTATTTATTAGTGGACAGAGACAGAAATTGAGAGGGGAGAGGAAGATAGGGAGAGATAGACACCTGCAGTCCTGCTTCACCTATTGTGAAGCTTTCCTCCTGCAGGTGTGGACGAGGGGCTTGAACCCTAGTCCTTGTGCATTATAATGTGTGGGCTTAGCCTGGGTCCTTGACACTAATGTGAGTGTTTAAGCTGACACTAATGTGAGTGTTTAAGCAAGTGCTCCACCGTCTGGCCCTGGGTAATACACATTTTAAAATTAATACTGTGTTAAGTTCACCTGTATATTACTGATGAGTCTTTAGGGTGAGGGTAGATAGCATAATGGTTATGCAAACAGACTCTCATGCCTGAGGCTTTTAAGTCCCAGGTTCACTCCCCTACACCACCATAAACCAGAGCTGAATAGTGCTCTGGTAAAATAAATAAGTATAAATAAATAAATAAATATTTTAAAAAAGAATCTTTATATAATAGCTTCTTTTTCCAAGCTGACTGTATCATCTCATTTATCTTGTCTCCTTTCTTCAGATAGTTTGTCTTGCTTGTTACTGACTGCCTCTATGGATCAGACTGTTCTCTTATGGGAGTGGAATGTAGAGAGAAACAAAGTGAAAGCCCTACATTGTTGCAGAGGTCATGCTGGAAGTGTGGATTCTATAGCAGTTGATAGTACAGGAACTAAAGTAAGTAACTCTGTGTTTTTAGTACTAGGGTGTTGGATTAGAGTTCGAGTTTCTAGAAAACACAAAATAAAACTTGAACTGGGTGGTTGCAAAAGATTGTGGGGAAGGAGGGGAGTGGATGGGTGGAAGTGAAGAGTACCTTGGTGTGTGGTGGTGGAAAAGGACCTACCAAAGGGCGAAAAGAGACTATCCATGTGTCAACAACTATACCCACCCGCCCAGGACAGTGACTACTAGTGACAAGTGCATATTATTACAAACCAAAAGTAAGCATTTCATAGGGCAAGAGATCTAATTTACTTCTTCACTGGTTGTCTCTTACCTAGAACCTTACATAGATTGCACCTTTTTTAAGAAATCAGGTAAACAATACTTAACCTGGTGGTGGGGGAGATACTTTTTTTTTGTTTTGTTTTGTTCCAGAGCACTGCTCAGCTCTGATTTATGGTGGTGCTGGGGGTTAAACCTGGAACCTTTGGTGCCTTGGACAGGAAAGTCTTTTTGTATAACCACTATGCTATTTTCCCCAGCCCTCAGTATTTTTATCTATAGAACCCTATAGAACGTTCTAGTTGATCATCTAAGACCATGGGTACACTAAGATTAGTTTTAAGAAGCCCTAAAGGAGAAAGAAGCCTATCGTAAAGTGTCAGTTATCACCATTATCTAAGCATCTGTGACCAGGACAGGGTGATAACTATTAAGAGTGACTTGCCATACTGACCAGGGCTACATATTTTAAGAAACCAGGCAGATGATACCATCATAGTAGAAATTAAGAGCAAAGTAAAATTATAAGAACAAACAAAACAAGTCATATAACGGTTGTATTACATGTTCTTTTTCCTTTCATCTCTCTTTCTCTTTAGTTTTGCAGTGGCTCCTGGGATAAGATGCTAAAGATTTGGTCTACAGGTAAATTAAATATTTCTTTGACTCAGTGATGGTGTTTCAGAATTTCTGTGAAAGACATCCTTGTAACCTATATTTTGCCATAAGAATTGATAAAACTGAGGCTAAGTGATGGCGCACCTGGTTGAGTGCACATGTTACAATTTGAAAGGACCCAGGTTCAAGCCCCCAGTCCCCACCTGCAGGGGGGAAAGCTTCATGAGTGGTGAAGCAGGCCTACAGGTGTCTCTCTGACTCTCTCCCTTTCTACCTCTCCCTCTCGTTTTCTGGCTATCTCGATCCAATCAATCAATAAAGATAATAATACAAGAACTACTGATCTTTATTAAAAAAAGAATTGATCAACCAGAGCTTTTAAGGACTTAATAAAAGGACCATAGTATAAAGAAAATATATTGATCTACCTTCCTCACTTTTTCCCTGCCTCTTCCAGGGTTATTACTGTGGCTTGGTGGTTGCACAATGAGTCCACTGCTACTCCTGACAGCCACTTTTCCCCTTCCTTTTCTATTTTTTTTTTGTAATTTTTTTTTTTTTTTTTTTTTTTAGGACAGAGAGAAATGGAGAGGAGGGGAAGACAGAGAGGAGGAGAGAAAGACAGACACCTGCAGACCTGCTTCACCGCCTGTGAAGCGACTCCCCTGCAGGTGGGGAGCCGGGGTTCGAACCGGGATCCTTATGCCGGTCCTTGTGCTTTGCGCCACCTGCGCTTAACCCGCTGCGCTACAGCCCGACTCCCATGTAATTTTTTTTTTTATATTTATTTACTTATTCCCTTTTGTTGCCCCTTGTTTTATTGTTGTAGTTATTATTATTGTTGTCATCATTGTTGGATAGGACAGAGAAATGGAGAAAGGAGGGGAAGACAGAGATGGGGAGAGAAAGATAGACACCTGCAGACCTGCTTCACCGCCTGTGAAGCGACTCCCCTGCAGGTGGGGTGCCAGGGCTCGAACCGGGATCCTTGTGCCAGTCCTTGCACTTTGCGCCACCTGCACTTAACCCTCTGCGTTACAGCCTGACTCCCCTCCCCTTCCTTTTCTTTACTAGGACAGAGAGAAAGGGAGAGAAAGACACTTGCAGCCCTGCTTCACAGCACATGAAGCTTCTCTGCTGCGGGTGGGAACCAGGGGCTTGAACCTGGGTCCTTGCACATGGTAACGTGCACACAAATAGATGTGCCACCATCAGGCTGCTTATATATTTTTAAGATTTTTTTTTTAATCTTTTTATTTATTTATTATTGTATGGAGACAAAGAAATTGAGAGGGGAGAGGGAGATAGTGAGGAAAGAGACAGAGACACCCACAGAACTGCTTCACCACTAATGAAATTTCCCCCCTGCAGATGGAGACCAAGGTCTTGAACCTGGGTCCTCATGCACTTAACTAGGTGAACTGCCACCTGACACCTACACCCCTTGTCTACATTTCAAAATGTTTTTCATCCCCCATCATCCACATATTTGCTAAATAGTGTCATTAAATACTGTAAGTATTCAGAGTATGTTGCAGTGGAACTTAACTACTTACCTTAGTTCTTAGAGTTCCTTTACCTGAGAACCTGAAAATAAACAAAAATTGTCATCTTAATTTCTTTTTTTATTAACTATTGAGGAATTTTCTTTTCTTTCTTTTTTTATTGAATCCACTGCATCTGGGGGCTACTTTTTCCCTTTTGTTGCCCTTAGTTTTTTTTTTTTTTCATTGTTGTGGTTATTATTATTGTTGTCATTAATGTCATTGTTGTTGGAAAGGACAGAGAGAAATGGAGAGAGGAGAGGAGGGGGAGAGAAAGATAGACACCTGCAGACCTGCTTCACTGCTTGTGAAGCGACCCCCCTGCAGGTGGGGAGCCGGGGGCTTGAACCAGGATTCTTACACCAGTCCTTGCACTTTGCACCATGTGCACTTAACCCACTGCGCTATCGCCTGACCCCCTAAGGAATTTTCTAGTTAAATTGGTTTACTAAAAAAAAAAAATAGCTTTACTAAATTTAATTTTCATACTTTGAAAACACAGGAACAATTAAAAGGAGGAGAAAGGCTCTAAGATGGTGGTTCCTTGATAGTCATAAGAAGACACCAATTGAAGAGGTGGGGGTGAGGGGGACCCAGAGTTGTTGTTTTTTTTTTTTTGTATCCATGGTTAATGCTGGGGCTGGGTGCCTGCACTACAAATCCACTGTTCCTGGAGGCTATTTTTTTTCCCCCCATTTTGTCGCTCTTGTTGTTTATCCTTGTTATTGCTATCATTGCTGTTAGATAGGACAGAGAGGAATCGAGAGAGATGGGCAAGACCAATAGACACTTGCAGACCTGCTTCACCACTTGTGAGGTGACCCCCCTGCAGGTGGGGGTGGGGGGCCTCGAACCGGGACAGGATCCTTATGCCAGTCTGTGCACCATGTGGGCTTAACCTGCTGCGCTACCACGCGGCCCCCACCCATAGATATTTTAAATCAACTAGTATTGGGTGCCAGGTGGTGGCGTGCCTGGTTGAGTGCATACATTACCTCGCTCCCTACCTTCAGGGGACACTTCTCGGGTTGTGAAGCAGGTCTGTAGGTATCTTTCTCTCTTCCTATTTCCTTCCCCTCTCAGTTTCTCTCTGTCTTTTCAAAAAAAAAAAAAAAAAGGAAAGGAAAGGGAGGAGAAGATGGCTGCCAGGAGCAGTGTCACCCAGCCCCAGCAATAACCCTGGTGACAATAAAAGTAATAATAAAAATCAACTGTTATTACATAGGTAAACTGATCAGAATCCTCTTATTTCTGAGGTAGCTGCTGTATTAGAGTTCACAATGTAAGAGTTGGGGGGTCAGAAGAGCTAAAAATTTTGAGTGGTTATATTATGATGGCAGGAAATGTATAACATTCAGTAAGACCTCATACCCCCCCCCATGTGGATCTGGGGCTTCCTGCATGCTTGATTTCACCATTCCCAGGACCACCATTCCTTCCTTCATCCAATTAGAGACAGAAAAGGGGAGCTCAGCATCAGAACATTCCTATGTGGTGTCAGGGCTCAAACTAGGCCACACACACGCCAAGAAAAGCACCCTGCCCGGTGGATTATCTCTCCAAATCATCCAGATTGTCTTAAAAACAGTCAGTTTTGAGACAGAAAACAATTTTCTTTGACATTTTTTTTTCTTTTATGAAAAAGTGGAATGTTTTTTAAATGGAATACTTAAAAAAAAAATCTTTATTTATGGGAATCAGGCACACCGGGTTAAGCGTACGTGGCGCAAAGCACAAGGATCTGTGTAAGGATCCCGTTTCGAGCCCCTGGCTCCCCACCTGCAGGGGAATCACTTCTTTCTCTCCCCCTCTCTGTCTTCCCCTCCTCTCTTCCATTTCTCTGTCCTATCCAACTATGACGACATCAATAACAACAGTAATAACTACAACAATAAAAAAACAAGGGCAACAAAAGGGAATAAATATTTTAAAAATGTAAAAAAAATCTTTATTTATTTATTGGATAGAGACAGCCAGAAATTGAGAGGAGGAAGGAGAGAGAGACACCTGCAGCCCTGCTTCACCATTCATGAAGCTTTTCCCTCTGCAGGTGGGGACCAGGGGCTTAAACCCGGGTCCTTGTGCATTGTAACATGTGTGCTCAACCAGGTGCACCACCACCCAGCTCCCCAAATGGAATTTTTTTAAAGTTTTTTTGTTTGTTTTTAACATTTATTCCCTTTTGTTGCCCTTGTTGTTTTCTTATTGTAGTTCTTGTTGTTGTTATTCAAATGGAATTTTTTATAGTGCTTGGTGAAAACAAAAATATATAGTAAATCTAACTCTGTCCTATAGTCCCTACAGATGAAGAAGATGAAATAGAGGAATCTACAAATAGACCAAGAAAGAAACAAAAAACAGAGCAACTAGGACTAACAAGGGTAAATATTTGTGAGCATTGACTGTATTTGATTTCAGTATGTATTGGCAAATATATGGTAGTTTAATCTTACCTTATTAAAATTGGTTTTTGTTTTGCATTGTATGAGCCTTAAATAGACTTCCTTTCAGATCTATAAATTTTTATTATAACTACTGCATTGTACTATACTCGAATGTAGTAGTATTGAGCCAAGCTTTGCATTCTTTTATGTGACTCCGGGGAATGAACCGAAGTCCTTACATGCATATGGTTGAGTGACTCCCCAGCTCAATTATTTTATTCTGTATACTTGAGCTCAGGCCGGGGGAGAGGAGAAAGGGAGACACAGACACCATAGTATCACTCCACCACCCATGCGAGCTCCCTTCGTTCCTACCCCTGGTGCTCCCGTGTGGTGCTGTGGAGCTTTACAAATGGGCTTGGCAGACAAGGGTCATACATGGTAAGGTGTGTGTCCTCAATACTGGGTCCTCATGGTACACTTTACAAAAGTGCCACCTTAACCAATTGTGTCAGTGAAGCATGCTTTCTCATATGACATTTTGAAGCAGATTTTTTTTTCCCCCAGAGCATTACTCAGCTCTGGCTTATGGTGGTGTGGGGGATTGAAGCTGGGACTTTGGAGCCTCAGGAATGAGAATCTCTTTTTCATAAACATTTATATATATGACATGCATATGTATAATTGTTTCTCACATCAAGAATGCTAGTTAGATTTCATAAGTCACTAGAAGTCAAGGTTTAATGTAGTATTATTACTCTTCGATGCTGATTAGTATTCTGTTGCATAAATGTACAATTGTCTTTTTTTTTTTGTTTTGTTATTGGATAGAGACAGAGAGAAATTGAGAGAGAAAGGGGAGGTAGAAGGGAAGAGAGACACCTACAGACCTGCTTCACTGCCTGTGAACGACTCCCCTGCATGTGGGGAGCTGGGGGTTTGAACCGGGATCCTAACCGGTTTTTGTGCTTTGGTCTTTTTTTTTTTTAATTTGCCCTTTTGGCATGGGATATATATATATTCATTTTCCCTTTTGTTGCCCTTGTTGGTTTTTATTGTTGTTGTTATTGATGTTGTCTTTGTTAGATAGAACAGAGAGAAATGGAGAGAGGAGGGGAAGACAGAGGGGGAAAGATAGACACCTGCAGACCTGCTTCACTGCTTGTGAAGCGACTCCCCTACAGGTGGGGATCCAGGGGCTCATACTGGGATCCTTACGCCAGTCCTCGTGCTTCACGCCATATGCACTTTAACCTGCTGCACTACCGCCTGACTCCCAATATACAATTGTCTTAATCTTTCACCAGTTGACTCTGAGTTGTTTCCAAGTTGACAGTTAAGCACAAAACTGCTACAAACATTCATAGACAATTTTTTGTGAACTTAAGGTTTTACTTTTCTAAGACCTAGGAACAGGTTTGCTTATTCGTGTTTCGATGCCATTTATATCAGCCTTATTTTTTACCTGGTTTCAGATGAAAACAGCTGTTCTGTTCCTCACTCTCTAGGTTCCTTTTCTTCTTTCAGGAAAACTGTAGAAGAGAGTAGTTAGAGGTCATTTGGTCTAGGATTTGGCAAGCAAACTGTCAATTTGATTATGACTTGTTTTGCACTGCAGAGAAAACGTAAGTTATTTTTGTAATGAATTTTAAGAACATGGAGGCTGGGCAGTAGCGCAGCGGGTTAAACGCACATGGCGCCAAGCACAAGGATGGGTGCAAGGATCTCAGTTGGAGCTCCCGCTCCCCACCTTCAGGGGGGTCGCTTCACAAGTGGTGAAGCAAGTCTGCAGGTGTCTATCTTTCTCTCTTTCTGTCTGTCTTCCTCTCCTCTCTCGATATCTCTCTGTCCTATCCAACTGTAGCAACAGCAGTAACAACAAAGGCAACAAAATGGGGAAATAGCCTCCAGGAGCAGCAGATTGTAGTACAGGCACCGAGCCCCAGCGATAACTCTGGATGCAGAAAGAAGAAGAATATGGAAGATACTGTATGTGACCAGCAAGTTCTCATTTTTTAAATATTTATTTATTTCCTTTTGTTGTAGTTATTGTTGTTGGTGTCGTCGTTGGATAGAACAGAGAGAAATGGAAAGAGGAGGGAAAGACAGGGGGAGAGAAAGACACCTACAGACCTGCTTCACTGCCTGTGAAGTGACTCCCCTGCAGGTGGGGAGCCGGGGGCTCAAACCAGGATCCTTACACCGGTCCTTGCCCTTTGGGCCACATCTAATTTTTTTTTTTACACCAGACCACTGCTCAGCTCTGGCTTATGGTGGTGTGGGGGCTTGAACCTGGGACTGTGGAGCCTCAGGCATGAGAGTCTCTTTGAATAACCATTATGCCATCTATCCCCACCTACAAGTTCTAAATTATTTACTTGGTAATTTTTTGCCAAAAGTTGCTGATTTCTGATATAAACTCCTCATAAAGTCTAGATATTGAGGAAATGAAGTGGTGACACCTACTGAGCCTAGAAGTCAATATTACTTACCATTGCAGTTCCTCCAGAAGAGTCCTACAGGAAGTGGGGTACCTCGACTCTCACCTGTATTTGCCTGGCCACACTCTTTTACTTTTTTTTTTTTTTATTATCTTTATTTATTGGATAGAGACAGCCCGAAATCAAGAGGGAAGGGGCTGATAGAGAGACACCTGCAGCCTTGCTTTACCAGGGGCTCGAACCTGGGTCCTTGTGCGCTTAACCAGGTGCGCCACCACCAGGCCCCTTATTTTACTTTTATTTTTTAAATATTTATTCCTTTTTGTCGCCCTTGTTTTATTGTTGTAGTTATTGTTGTTATTGTCGTTGTTGGATGAAATGGAGAGAGAGAAATGGAGAGGGGAGGGGAAGACAGACAGAGAGGAAGAGAAAGATAGACACCTGCAGACCTGCACCACCTGGGAAGCAATTGTCCTGCAGGTGGGGAGCCAGGAGCTTGAACTGAGATCCTTATGCCCGTCCTTGCACTTGGCACCATATGCGCTTAACCTACACTGTGCTACTGCCCAACTCCCTTATTTTACTTTTATTTTCTACCAGGGCACTGCTTAGCTCTGGCTTATGGTGGTGTGGGGGATTGAACCAGGGACTTTGGAACCTCAGGTATGAGAATCTCCTTGCATAACCATTATGCTAAACCCTTTTTTAAGATCTTTTTCTATTAATTCTCACATATAGAATAGGCAGATGAAGTTAGTGTTGATATTAATGTCCCTAAAAATAGAAAAGGAGAATAGATGGGAAAGTTACCTTTCTCGAATTTAGTGTCTTCATCTATAGACTACAAACAACTATCTGTCTTGTAGGATTGTTGTAGAAAACAAATGGCAGAATATGAAAGATAAAACACGTGGCAGGATATCTAGCATACTGACTTCAGATTATAACTTACTATTACTTTGATTAATATAAGTTGAAAGTGCTTTACTCTTTGACTTTCATTTCTAGACCCCTATAGTGACTCTCTCTGGCCACACAGAAGCAATTTCATCAGTTCTGTGGTCAGATGCTGAAGAAATATGCAGTGCATCTTGGGACCACACGATCAGAGTATGGGATGTTGAGTCTGGCAGTCTTAAGTCAACTTTGGTAAGATTTATAAATTCAGTGCTTCTAATTTTAAATTTTTAGTAATAAGATTCTACATAGGATTACTGCTAGCCATTATGATTAAATGCCTTTTTTTTTTTTCCTCTTTTCAGACAGGAAATAAAGTGTTTAATTCTATCTCCTATTCTCCACTTTGTAAACGTTTAGCGTCTGGAAGCACAGATAGGCACATCAGGCTATGGGACCCCAGAAGTCAAAGTAAGTGGTATAAACCACTGGAGGGAAAAATATATATAGAACGATTTCTCTTCTCTCTAGTGATACTAGGTTTAAAAGATCATGTTTTAAGTTATTTGTTTCACCTACTTCTAAAATTCAGTAATTGTTATCTTTTCTATTTTGTTCAGATGGCTCTTTGGTGTCGCTTTCCTTAACCTCACATACAGGTTGGGTTACATCAGTAAAGTGGTCTCCTACCCATGAACAGCAACTGGTTTCTGGCTCTTTCGATAATATTGTCAAACTGTGGGATACAAGAAGGTAAGGCCTACTTACGATCCACAGAGAAATAGACTGATTGCTGATTATATAAAGGGACTCCCTGGCATTGTATATGCCAAAATGGTAGTCTAGTGGGTCTCTCTATCTCTCTCATTAATGAGTAAATGAAGCTTTTTGTTCATACGACTTAATATAATAAATATTAAAACCAGAAAGAAAAGTCAGGATCAAAGGAATCTTACTCATGTTAATATGTTGTTTTTGTTCTCTGAAAGGATATTACACTAGTTTGTCTTTTGCCAAAGAATAAACAGATATAAAAAGCTTATGAAATCCACTTGTCTAACCTTAGTACAAAAAAAGGAAAAAAGTTAATAGTTCTTAAACCTTAATTTAATATGACATTATAGAGTCAGAAGATCAGTGGTCTCAAGTAAGTAGAACACTGGTAAATTTTTAAAATTAAGGGGGACATGTGATGGCACACCTGGTTAAGTGCATCGCCATGTGCAAGGATCTGGGTTTGGGCGCCCACTCCCCATTTGCAAGGGAGATGCTTCATGAGCGGTGAAACAGGTCTGTAGGTGTCTATCTTTCCCCCTCTCTATCTTCACCAAACCTCCCCCCCCCCCCAGTTTCTCTATTCTGTTAAGGATTTTTATTTATTATATATAGAAGTGTTTTATATAAGCTAGAGAGAAGGCAGAGCATCACTTTCGTACATGTCGCTCCAAGGATCAACCAGGAGTGTCAGGCACGACATTTCTTTTCTTTTCTTTTCTTTTCTTTTCTTTTTTGCCTCCAGGGTTATTGCTGGGGCTCAGTGCCTGCACCATGAATCCACTGCTCCTGGAGGCCATTTTTTCCCCCTTTATTTGCCCTTGTTGTCGTAGCCTTGTTGTGGTTATTACTGTTATTGTTGATGTCCTTCGTTGTTGGATAGGACAGAGAGAAATGGAGAGAGGAGGGGAAGACAGAGGGAGAGAAAGAAGACACCTGCAGACTTGCTTCGCCACCTGTGAAGCGACTCCCCTGTAGGTGGGGAGCCAGGGGCTCGAACTGGCCGGTCCTCAAGCTTCACACCATGTGCGCTTAACCTGCTGCGCTGCCACCCGACCCCCTAAAACTATATATATATATATTTTATATTTTTTAAATATTTATTTATTTAATATTTATTCATTTATTCCCTTTTGTTGCCTTAGTTGTTTTATTGTTATAGTTATTATTGTTGTCATCGTTGTTGGATAGGACAGAGAGAAATGGAGAGAGGAGGGGAAGACAGAGAGAGGGAGAGAAAGATAGACACCTACAGACCTTCTTCACCGCCTGTGAAGCGATGCCCCTGTAGGTGGGGAGCCAGGGGCAAAACTATATTTTTAAAGAAAATTAAATACATGCTTTTAAAGATAATCAAACAGTGGGATTGGTCGATAGGCTGCTGGCCTCACATAAGAACACCATGTGCAGTAGAGGAGAGCCCCGCAGATGGAGCAGTGGTAGGCTGTCTCTCTTCTTTCCAGTCTCTTTTTTTAATTTTATATATTTATATTTATTGGATAGAGTCAGTCAGAAATTGAGAGGGAAGGGAGGGATAGAGAGGGTGAGAGACAGAGACACCTGTAGCACTATTTCACCACTTGTGCAACCCCTGCAGGTGGGGTTTGGGGCCTCGAACCTGGGTTCTCGCACATCGTAATGTGTGCTCAACCAGGTGCGCCACCACCCGGCCCCCTCCAGTCTCTTTTTGTCTATCTAAAATAAAAAGAATGAAAAAGGTCAACCTGTGGAATATGTGTGAGGCTCTGGTGCTACAGGAAAAAAAGAAAAAGATGAACTCAAGTTGGGGAACCAGGCAGTGGCATACCCAGTTGAGCGCACACATTATCAGATGCTAGTACCTGGGTTCAAACCCCTACTTCCCACTTGCAGGGGGGAAGCTTCATGGGCAGAGAGGTAGTGATGCAGGTGTTTGCCTCTCTTACCCCCTTCCCCCTCTCTCTTTTAAGATTTTACCATTTATTCATGAGAAAGAACCAGACATCACTCGAGCCCCTGGCTCCCCACCTGCAGGGGGGTCACTTCACAGGCGGTGAAGCAGGTCTACAGGTGTCTTTTCTTTCTCTCCCCCTCTCTGTCTTCCCCTCCTTTTTCCATTTCTCTCTGTCCTATCCAACAATGACAGCAACAGTGATAATAACAACAACAATAAACAACAAGCACACCAAAAGGGAAAAAATAGCCTCCAGGAACAGTGGATTCGCAGTGTAGGCACCAAGTCCCAGCAATACCCTGGAGGCAAAAAAGAGAAAAGAAAGAAAAAAAAAGAACTAGACAATATTTTGGTACATGTGCTGCCCGGGATTCAATTCAGGGCCTCATGTTTGAGAGTCCAATGCTTTATGTACCACCTCCTGGACCGCTGTCTCTTCCTTTCTATCTCCTTCCCTCTCAATTTCTTTGTGCTATCAAACAAAATAGAAAGAAAGGGAGAAGGTAGGAAAAAATGGCCACCAGAAGAGGTGGATTTGTAGTGCTAGTACAGAGACTCAGCGATAACTTAATGGTAATAAAATAATAATAATAAATAATGTGGTTTTACTATGTGATAGGACAGGCTTTGGAGAGTTACATAGTGGAGCAAACCAGAATTGTTTGTCTGAGGCCCCAGAGGTTTAAAATTCAATACCCAGATCTACCATATACCAAAGATGAGCAATGCTCTCTTTTTTTCTCTTCCCAAATCTGAATTAAAAAAAAAAAAAAAAAGATTTAAGTGAAGAATTACCAGCATGTCCATGTAGATGGATAATGTAGATGGATAAAGGGTAAAAGGATATAAGGGTTAAGTAGTGATGTGGAAGAAAAGGAGATCAATAAGGAAAAGTAGGTAAGAGAGTATGAAAATGGGACTGAATAAATGCATTGCAGTAAATTTGTAGTCTGCTGGTAATATAGAAAAACGGGGAGGTGGCGCACCAGGTTAAGCACATATAGTATGAAGTGCAAGGACCTGTACAAGGATCCCAGCTCAGCCTGCCTTTCCCACCTCCCACCTCCCCACCTGCAGGGAGGTTGCTTCATAAGTAGTGAAGCAGGTCTATAGGTGTCTTGTCTTTCTCTCCTCACCTCTTTTTTTTTTTTTTTTTTTTTTAGATAGAGACAGAAATTGAGGGGGCAGTGACAAATAGAAATGGAGACACCTGCAGCTCTGCTTTACCACTTTCCCCATGCAGGTGGGGACCAAGGGATTGAACCCAAGTTCTTGAACATTGTAATGTGAGCAGTTACCAGATGCACGACTGACTGTTCCCTCTCTCCCCATCTCTATCTTCTCCTCTCTCAATTTCTTCTTGACCTATCCAAATAAAATGGGAGAAAAAAGAAAAAGAAAAAGCCTTCAGGAGCAGTGGACTCATAGTGCCGGCACCAAGCCTCAGTAATAACCCTGGAGACAAAAAAGAGAGACGCCATCTGAACTTTAGAATATGAAGTGGTTATTGGGCCAAGTATGGTGTGCTAAAGTTTATTTTCAGAAAAGTGAAAGTTCTATATCTGTGGTTTAAGCTTTGAAATACATTTAACATGGCAATATTTTCTTCTTTTAGTTGTAAGGCTCCTCTCTATGATCTGGCTGCTCACGAAGACAGAATTCTGAGTGTAGACTGGACAGACACAGGGGTAAGAATCTATTCATTATTTGCAGAATAAATCTAGTTCTTTCCTTATGGAGTCCCCAGCTTCAGTATATGTGGCATTTATAATTCACTATTCTAAATTATTCTTTAACATTATTCACAAAACCTCAGCTCATTCAAAGAAAAAAAGGTTTTCCTTTAGTAATAGAGATAACATTTGAAAGATTTGGAGCATTTTTTTTTCTTGTGTATTTCTCCCCCCCCCCCCAGCTGTTTTATTTTATTATTATTATTTTTTTTAATCTGTGATTATAGTGGTTTACAAGACTATGTGATTATGGTATAGTTCCATACCGTACCCACCACCAAATTTCTGTGCCCCCCCCAGTTATTTATAAATCTTTAAGTTTTATACTTTAGACTAATTGGATCAAACTATTTTTTAATTAATATTTATTTATTTATTGGATAGAGACAGCCAGAAATTGAGAGGGAAGGGGGTGATAGGAAGAGAGACAGAGAGAGACACCTGCATCCCTGCTTCATCACTCGTAAAGCTTTCCCCTTGCAGGTGGGGACCAGGGGCTCGAACCTGGGTCCTTGAGTATTATTGTAAACATGTATGCTTAACCAGGTTCAGCACCACCCAGCCCCTATCAAACTATTTTCCATTATAAAATCTTACATACTGATTTTGTTTTTTTTCTTATCAGAGTACTGGTGTGGGCAGTTGAATTTGAGACTTTGGAGCCTCAGGCATGAAAGTCTCTTTAAATAACCATAACATAAACTCTTATTACCTAAAACACTTTTAAAATTCAGGTCCTAGAGTTATCTGAATAGTTGGTAATATCTATTTACTTGCAAATAATGTGATATTTTTTGCTAAGTACTTAATAGATTTATTATTTATTATTATTATTATTATGGCCATCAGGGTTATCAGGGACTTGGTGCCAACACTATGAATTCACTTTTCCTGGTGGCATTCTCCCCCCTCCCCCTTTTTTTCTATTTTATTTAACAGGATAGAGAGAAATTGAGAGGCAAGGGCGAAATGAGAGTGAAAGACACCTGAAGAGTTGCTTCACCATTCATGAAGTGTCTCCCCCTGCAGGGTCGAAGGGGGCTTGAACCTGGGTCCTTCCACATGGTGTTACGTGCACTTAACCAGGTCTACCACCGCCCAGCCCCTGAATATTACATTTCTTCCAAATGTTTCTTTTAAAAAAATTTTTTTTTATTATCTTCATTTATTTATTGGAAAGAGACAGTCAGAAATCAAGAGGAAGGGGGAGACAGGGAAAGATACAGAAAGACACCTGCAACCCTGCTTCACCACTCGCAAAGCTTTCCCCCTGCAGGTGGAACCAGAGGCTCAAACCTGGGTCTTTGCACATTGCAACATGTGCACTCAACCAGGTGCGCCTCCATCCGGCCCACTTACAAATGCTTCATAGACAGTACAGTATATCGTGCCTCAATCAAATTCAAATAGTCACTATTACAGTTTAACAGAATATGCTGAAATGTCTAGTTAAAATCAGTACAGTTGGTCCATTTAAGTATTATTCTTAATGCAAGTTAATTGTTCTCCCGCAATTAAAATCATTGGTATTTAATTTGCTACAGGTAACACGTAAGATAATTATTTTTCTCTTTTTATATTGCAGTTACTTCTGAGTGGAGGAGCAGACAACAAACTGTATTCCTACAAATACTCCCCCACTACTTCCCATGTGGGGGCATGAAAGTTCATTATAAATTGTGACTCCAGAGATTCTAGTGATGAAATTGATTTAAAAAAAAAATCTGTAGACTTCATGATGCAGATACAAAAGCAATGTTTTCACCACTGATAACTACCGCTATTATTTTATATTTATTATACACTATTTGTGTTTATAAAATAGAAAGTATGGTCTGCATTTGCTTAGCTTGTACAAACTCTTGAAATTAAGTTTAGTTTAATTTATGTTTCAAGGTTTTAGATTGGGGACCAGGAATGTAGCTTGGTGATAAGAGAGCATGCTTTGTATGTGTAAGCCCCTGTGCTCATTCACTAGCACTACAATCAACTTATCAATAAAGTTTTGATTTGAATCAAGATTTGCTTTTGAAGACAGGTGAGATAGCAGAACCAGAAGGACTCTTGCTTTGCTCTGCACACTAAAGGCTTGAGCCCCCAGTGCATTGGACACACCAGTACACTGGTCTCTTACTGTCTACTTCTCTATCTGAAAAAGTTGAGCCCCAGGAAGGAAGAAAAAGGGGTAGGGAAAAGATTTTTCTTTTGAAATGCTATTAGAGTCAATAAAAAAAGAAATATAATAATGGTCTGGATCTTTATTTCTGATGGAGAAAGTTAAGTTTAATTTTTATCATTTTTCTGGAAAAAAGAAAGCTAGGGAGTCGGGCTATAGTGCAACAGGTTAAGTGCAGGTGGCACAAAGTGCAAGGACGGGCATAAGGATCCTGGTTTGAGCCCTGGCTCCCCACCTGCAGGGGAGTCGCATCACAGGTGGTGAAGCAGGTCTGCAGGTGTCTATCTTTCTCTCCCCCTCTGTCTTCCCTTCCTCTCTCCATTTCTTTCTGTCCTGTCCAACAACGATGACATCAATAATAATAAATACAGCAATAAAACAAGGGCAACAAAAGAAAAATATTTTTTTAAATAATTTCTTTAAAGAAAGCTAATAGAGAAAAACAAGAAATAATTTGATTTTCCTAAGTCTGGTCTCATAAGATTTTGTAATTAGGGCAGGGATAGATGGCATAATGGTTATGCAAAGGGACTCTCATACCTGAGGCTCCAAAGTCCCAGGTTCAATCCCCCCACACCACCAAAAAAAAAAAAAAAAAAAAAAACTTGGTAATTACACAGAACATTAAAGCATATAGGTGTTACCAAATTATTTTAAAAATTGCTGAAAATTTTTAAACTATTTCATATTTAATGACAATTGGGAGCCCTTCAGAAATTAAAGGGATTTCATGTTAACCCGTCTTATCCTTATATATAGATAAGGATAGTTTTTTTTCTGGGTTTTGCCACCAGGTTTATCACGGGGGCTCAGTGCCAGCACTACGAATCCACCACTCATGGCCTCCTTTTTTATTTTCCTTTTTATTTTATTTCATAGGATAGAAAGGGGAGGAGGAGACAGGGAGAGATATGCTTCAACGACCCTGACACGTCCCCCTTGCAGGTGGAGAGTGGGGGCTCAAACCTGTGTCCTCATGCATGGGAAAGTGTGTGCTCAACTGGGTGCACCACCATCTGTCCCTGGATAGATTATATCTATTTTTTTCCCTTTTGTCACCCTTGCTTCTTATTGTTGTAGTTATTATTGCTGCTGTTGTTGATGTCATCATTGTTGGGTAGGACAGAGAGAAATGGAGAGAGGAGGGGAAGACAGAGATGGGGAGAGAAAGATAGACACCTGCAGACCTGCTTCACCGCCTGTGAAGCGACTCCCCTGCAGGCAGGGAACCGGGATCCTTACACCGGTCCTTGCGCTTCGTGCCATGTGCGCTTATTTATTTTTATCGGAGCACTGATTGGCTTTGGCTTGTGGATACTTGTGGCTTGTATGGTTACTGAACTTGGGACTTGGGAGCCTCAGGCATCAGAGTGGATAGATTCTTAGTCTTTAAACAATATTTTCCATAAGTATTACATAGTAAACATTCCACAATTTTTTATCATTAGCATTAATCATTAGCAAGTATAATACATGCATTGTAACATATTTAAAATACTTTTTTGTTTGTTTTTTTCCCCAGAACACAGCTCAGCTTTGGCTTACAGTGATGCTGAGGATTGAACCTGGGACATGAGAGGCTTTTTGCATAATCATGATACTATCTCCCTAACCCACTAAAATACATATCTTCTTACAGCTTCCCTCGAACAAAGCACTTTTGTATCTGAATAATATAGTAGTAGTAAATAATAAGCCAGTTTGGCCTTATCACTAGATAGTGCCATAATACATCTCACAGGATGCTATTACCACAGAACCTTCAGAAACCTCTATATTTGACTACAAATGAGAGCCAAGATAATTGTGCATTAAACCATGCAAGAGTTTAGTTCTCCTGTACATGTAGTACATCCACATTGATCCTGGCTCAAACCAGGATCCTTGTGCTTTGCACCATGTGCACTTAACCCACTGAGCTCCCTTCCCTTATTTAAATTCCACCTATAAGTGAAATCATCTGGCAATTAGGTTCATCTCACATAGACAAAGGAAATGACCTCATCCTTTTTAACAGTCGAGTAATATTCCATTGTGTATATGTACCACAACTTTCTTAACTCATCTGTCATTGGGCATCCGGGTTACAATTCCAAATTGTGCTGCTGTGAATATAGAACATCGGTCTCTTTGGATAGGTGTTTTTGCTTCCTTTGGGTAAATCGTCAGAAGTGAAATGTCTGGATTATGGAGTAGGTTCGCTTCTAGTGTTCTGAGAAATCTCGACTATCTTCCACAGGGCTTAAACTGATTTTAATTCCCACCAGCAGTGTAGTAAAGTTCCTTCCCTGCCTCCCCCACAGCAAACAAAAGGAATCATCACAAAAACAGGAAGATATCCTACTTAATGGGAGATCTTTACAAATCATACAACAGAAAGGACTAATTAACAGAATTATATATTTTTAGAATTCACTACATTCAGTAGTAAAAAAAATCAAATAGATGGGGTCGGTTGGTAGTGCAGCAGGCTAAGCACACATGGCACAAAGCACAAGGAGCAGCATAAGGACCCCAGGTCCCCACCTGCAGGGGGGTCACTTCATAGGCGGTGAAGCAGGTTTGCAGGTGTCTGTCTTTCCCCCTCTTTCTTCCCCTCCTCTAGATTTCTCGCTGTCCTATATAACAACAGCAATGGCAACAATAATACTAACGACAACAAAGTGGGAAAAAAAAAGCCTCTGGGAGCAGTGGATTCGTAGTGCAGTCACCAAGACCCAGCAATAACCCTGGAGGAAAAGGGAAAAAAAAAAATCAAATGACCCCATTACAAAATGAGAGTATAAGGAGGGTCAAATAAGAGGGCTGACAGATATGAAGAAACAGTCACTGATTATCAGAAATGTAAATAAAGGTAAGATAATTTCTCAAAGACAGGGTATTTTAAAGCCTCAAAAGTCAGTGAAGAATGAGAAGTCACACAGTCTTAGTCTTCTTAATTCTGTGCAGACTGAATCTCATCTGTAGTGTCTGGAAATCTTTCGAAGAATAAAAATGAATTTATATTCTTTTTTCAGATGGTCCCTAAATGAGCCTTAAGAGCTGAGTTATTTTAAAATATCTTTCTTTGACCAGAGAGATAGCAGTGGACATGCATGCATGAGGTCCCGTATTTATTAGTGCATCAAGAGATCTATGAAAGATATTACAGTATTAATATGCCACAGGCCCTTTATTTTTAAATATTTGTATGGAACTATAAAAAAAAAAAAAAAAACCCTGAATAGTGGAGGCATGATGTTAACACAGCAGGTTAAGCGCATGTGAGCATGGATTGGCCCAAGGATCTCGGTTTGATCCCAGCTACCCACCTACAGAGGGGTCATTTCAAATCGGTAAAGCAGGTCTGCAGGTGTCTTTCTCTTTCCCTCTGTCTTCCCATCCTCTTTCAATTTCTCTCTGTCTTATCCAACAACACAGGCAACAAGGGTAACAAAATCAGAAAAAATAGCCTCCAGGAGCAGTGGATTCTTAGTGAAGGCACTAGCCCCCACCCCAGCAATAACCCTGGAGGCAAAACAAACAAAAAGACCATGAATAATAAAAGCACTCCTGAAGAAAAGGAAGAAAAATGGGGGCCAGGCTGTGTGGTGCATCCTGTTAAGCGCACATAATACAAAGTGCAAGGACCTGCGAAAGGATTCCGGTTTGGGCTCCAGGTTCTCCACCTGCAGGGTGGTTGCTTCACAGGCAGTGAAGCAGGTCTGTAGGTGTATCCTCTTCCCCTCTCTGTCTCTCCCTCCTTACTCCTATCTAACAACAGCAATAACAACTAAGGCAACAAAATGGGAAAAATGGCTCTCAGGATCAGTGGATTCGTAGTGCAGGCATCAAGCCCCCAAAGCAAAAATAAGTAAATAAAACTAAATGTTCTTTATTAAACTTTAAAAAGTTATCTTTACTTACTAGATAGAGACAGCCAGCCAGAAAGTGATAGGGTTGGGGGGAGATAGAGTAAGAGAGCCCGCCTGCAGGGGAGTCGCTTCACAGGCGGTGAAGCAAGTCTGCAGGTGTCTTTCCCCCTCTCTGTCTTCTCCTCTCCATTTCTCTCTGTCCTATCCAACAACGACCACAACAAGAATAACTACAACAATAAAACAACAAGGGCAACAAAAGGGAATAAATAAGTAAATAAAAGAAAAAGAGTAAGAGAGAGGGGGTCCGGCAGGAGTGCAGCGAGTTAAGCGCACATGGCGCAAAGTGCAAGGACCTAAAGATCCCAATTGGATTCTCTAGCTCCTCACCTGCAGTGGAGTCACTTCACAGGCGGTGAAGCAGGTCTGCAGGTGTCTTTCTCACCCCCTCTCTGTCTTCCCTTTCTCCATTTCTCTCCTATCCAACAAAAATAACATCAATAACAACAATAATAACCACAACAACGATAAAACAACCAGGGCAACAAAAGGAGGAAAAGTGGCCTCTAGGAGCAATAGATTCGTAGTGCAGGCACTGGCCCCAGCAATAACCCTGGAGGGGAAAAAAAAAAAAAAAGAGGGAAAGAGAAAGACACCTGCAGACCTGCTTCACTACTCACAAAGCTTTCCCCCTATAGGTGGGGAGTGGGGACTCAAACCCAGGTCCTTGCACCTTGTAACCTTTGCATTCAATCAGATGCATCACAACCTAGCCCAGCCCCCTCATTAAAATAAAATAAATATCAATTTTTTTAAATGGGTCCAGGGGGCTACTCAGTGATAACTTGTATGCAGTAGAGCTAATTTCATTCTGCTGTGCTTCATAATTTACAAATAGTAAAAACTATAACAATGCCATAAATGCACAGAAAGGGAAATTTCAGGTAGGAAAGCAGCACCGAGGCTAGGGAGGTGACTCGGTGATTTACAAGCAAGGGCTCCAAGTTAGGGCCTTGTACCTTATGTGTCTAGTGGTTCTCCAGCCTTTCAATTGCTCATGAAATAAATATTTAAACAAAAGAAAAGAACTGTAGCACAGAAAGAGCAATTACCTTTGTGGGGAGCAAATGGGCTGTCAAGAAAAGCATCACATTAAGAGTGACATTTAAGTCGTATTTGAACAGATAATTGGAAAGGGGGAAATACAGGTTATTTCTGGCAGAGGGAGCAGTGTAAGAAGCATAAGAAATGATGGCTTTAAAATGCTGTGGGGAAGTGAACATAGTATTTCTTCATATGCTGAGAAATTCGTCTTTCTCATTTAAGGAAAACTTCATCTTGGGCTTCACCTAAGATGATTGCTTTGCATTGGAAACCATGAAAAAGTCTTGCTGAGATGATTACCTGGAGGTTATCAAGGAAGAAACTCAAAGTTATATAAAATATTTCTCTTGGGTAGGAGAGAATACGACAAGTTGGGGCCAGGTGGTGGTGCACCTAGTTAAGCGCACACATTATAGTGCATAAGGACTTGGGTTCAAGCCCCTTGTTCCCACCTGTAGGGAAAGTTTCACAAGTGGTGAAGCTGGGCTGCAGGTGTTTCTTTGTCTCTTTTCCTCTCTATATCCCCCTCCCCTCTCAATGTCTCTCTGTCTCCAGCCGATAGTAAACAAAAAGGTTTAAAAGAGAGAGAGATAGGGAGATGGTGGTAGCGCAGCAGCTTAAGTGCACGTGACGCAAAGTGCAAGGACCGGCAGGCATAAGGATCCGGGCTCGAAACCCCGGCTCCCCTCCTGCAGGGGAGTCACTTCACAAGCAGTGAAGCGGGTCTACAGGTGTCTTTCTCTCTCCCTCTCTGTCTTCCCCTCCTCTCCATTTTTCTCTGTCCTATCCAACAACGACAATAATAATAACTACAACAATAAAAGAGAGATAAGACAGGGAGTAGATAGCATGATGGCTATGCAAACAGACTCTCATTGAGGCTCCAAAGTCCCAGGTTCAATCCTCTGTACCCCCCCAAAAAAAAACTTAAGAGATAGAATATGATAATTTTATTTCTGATGGTTTTTTGGCTCAAATTTCACCTTTAATCCTTTTATGCAACAAATTATGATTATGCCTATTTACACTGTTGGTAGGAATGCTATGTGGTCTAGCCCCTGTGAAAAGCAATATGGAGAGTCCTCCTTATGAAAATGGCCCTAAAAAGAAATAAATACAAAATAAAAAAATAAAATAAAAAAGAGGGGAGGGGAGGAGGAAAAAAATGAAAATGGCCCTAACATAGGATCTAGAAATTCCTCTGTTAGGTGTCTATTCAAAGAACACCCACGTGAAGACATCTAAGTTCATTGCAGTGCTCTCTGTGATAGTCAAAATTTGGAAACAACCCAGATGTCCAAGGACAGATGAGTATGTAAGGAAGTTGAGGTATATAGTGGTATATTCACAATGGAATGCGACCAACCATAGGAAATTATGGTTTTTCTCTCTTGCTATGTCTTGGATGGAACTTGAAGGAATCCTGTTAAGTAAAATAAGCCAAAGAAGATAAACACCTGATAGTCTCACTTAGGTGGAATGTAAGAAACAAAGAAAGGGGCCAGGTGTGCCTGATTGAGAGCACCTATTACAGTGCCCAAGACCCAGGTTCAAGCCTCCTGTCCCCACCTACAGGGGTGAAGCTTCAGAAGTGGTGAAGCAGTGCTGCAGGTCTCTCTCTCTCCCTCTCTCTCTCTCTCTCTCCCTCCCGCCCTCCGTCCTTCAGAAGTGGTGAAGCAGTGTTGCAGGTCTCTCTCTCTCCCTCCCTCCCTCCCTCCCTCCAGGGTTATCACTGTGGCTTGGTGGCAGCACTACAAATCCACTGCTCCTGGTGGTCATTTTTCCATTTTATTAGGACAGAGAAGACAGGATATTGTTTATGAAGCAGGCTCACTGCAAGTGGGGAGTGAGGCTCAAACCCACATCCTTGCATGAATTTTGAGTTGATGCAGGTTTCATTTTTTTGTAGGAATTAATTTATTTACTCATGAGAGAGATAGGCAAAGAGAGAAAGAACCAGACATCACTCTGGTACATGTGCTGCCGGGGATTGAACTCAGGACCTCATGCTTGAGAGTCCAGTGCTTTATCCACTGCACCACCTCCTGGACCACTGATGCAGGTTTCTATGTGCACTTAACTGAGCATGCCACTGCCTGGCCTTGCCCTCTCTCTTCTTCTCTATCTCCCCCTTTCCTCTCAATTTCTCTGTCTCTATTTAAAATAAATATTTAAAAAAATTTTCAATTATCTTTATTAATTAGAGACAGCCAGAAGTTGAGGAGGGGGTGATAGAGAGGGAAAGACAAGAGACACCTGCAGCCCTGCTTCACCTCTTGTGAAGCTTTGCCTCGGAGGTGGGGACCGGGGTCTCGAACCTGGGTCCTGTGCATTGTATCTTGTACACTCAACCAGAGGCACCCCCACCCCCACCCAGCCCCTAATATATATATATATATATCATAGCACTGCTCAGCTCCGGTTTCTGGTGGTGCGGGAGATTGAACCTAGGACTTTGGAGCCTCAGGCGTAAGAGTCTCTTTGCATAATAAGCATTATGATATCTCTCCCACCTTAAAATAAATACTTTTTAAAAAATGGTTTTATACTTGGGAAAAAAAGAGAAAATACTTTGATTAGTTATGGTCAATTGCAACATAGCCAAGGACTCTATAAAGGGGCAAATAGAAAAGGCATGATGTGGAAGGGACCTTGTTCCCCACCGCGGAGGGAGAGGACAAGTGGAGGGTGTGGTGTGCTAACATCTATCCTGGGGGATGTGAAGCTATACACCTGCGACAACAGTTTTCTAAGTCAACATTCCCCTTAGAGAGTAATTGTATTTATGTGTTTATTTATTTATGCCTCCAGGGTTATCGTTGGGGCTCAGTGCCTGCACCACGAATCCACTGCTCCTGATAGCCATATATTCCCATTCTTATTATTGCTGCTGTTGTTGGATAGGGCAGAGAGAAATAGAGAGAGGAGGGAGAGAAAGACACCTGCAGACCTGTGAGGCGAGCCCCCTGCAGGTGGGGAGCCAGGGACTGGAATCAGGATCCTCGCTGCACTCTCTTCCTTTCTAAATCACACCTACACCTGTTACTACATTTTAAAAATTATCTTCATTGGGAGTTGGGCGGTAGCGCAGCGGGTTAAGCACAGGCAAAGTGCAAGGACGGGCATAAGGATCCCAGTCTGAGCCCCGGCTCCCCACCTGCAGGGGAGTCACTTCACAGGTGGTGAAGCAGGTCTGCAGGTATCTATCTTTCTCTCCCCCTCTCTGTCTTCCCCTCTTCTCTCCATTTCTCTGTCCTATCCAACAATGGCACCAATAACAATAATAACTACAAGGGCAACAAAAGGGAAAATAAATAAAATTTTAAAAAATTATATTTATTTATTGGATAGAGACAGCCAGAAATTGAAAGGGTAAGGGGGTGATAGAGTGGGAGAGAGACCTGCAGTCCTGCTTCACCCCTTGCAAAGCTTCCCCCCTGCAGTTTGGGGACCAGGGGCCGAACCTGGGTTCTTGTGCATTGCAACATATGTACTTAATGAGGTGGGCCAGCACCTGGCCCCCCACCTGTTACTGTTGAATGCCCTTCCTCTTCTCTCTCTGGCTCCTGGTGGAGCTGGAGTTCAGAGCCCTCTGGTCATTTTACCCTAACACTTCTCTCCCACTGGGAGTGTAAGATTCTTTTGGGAGGGCAGAAGGTGGAATGTCTGGCTTCTGTAATTGCTTCTCCCCTGGACATGGATGTTGGCAGATTGATCCATACCCCTCCGTATACACATATACATATACATATGAATATATGAAATGTTTCTTTTTTGGAAAATATTTTGTTATTAAATCTATTTTTATATTAATGAGAAAGATAGCCAGAGAGACAGACACGAGCCCTGCTCAGCTCTGAATGCTGGTTGTGCAGAGGACCTGAAGGCCCTAGATATGACCGTCTTTGGCATAGCCACTGTGCTCACTTCTTCTAGCGTTTGCCCTTCTTCCATAGCCAGTCAACAGCATCAGGTTGAGCCTGATGTAAAGTTTCGAGACTGTGCTCACTCTCCTGCCCTCACACCCTGCCCTCCAGTCCTGCTGGCAAACACCTCCACAAGGTCCACTCCAGCAAAGGGGAAGGCGTCCACTTTTCCCTGAATGACCAAGACTTAAGCTTTCAGCCCTGCAAATGTGGCACCGGGCTTAGGAGGTGGGGGCTCGGATCCAGGACACTGTGCTCTGAAAAGGGTGTGTATGGGGGGGTCAGGATAGTGGTGCACATAGTGCAGCGGCAAGGATTCAGGTTCGAGTCCACAGTCCCCACTTGCAGGTGGAAGCTTGAGCTTCCCCTCCCTTCTCTATCCATGCACCTACCCATTTAAAAACGAGAAAAAAAAAAAAAGGGTGGCTGGGCGGTAGCGCAGCGGGTTAAGCACGCATGGCACGAAGCACAAGGACCCGCACAAGGATCCCAGTTCGAGCCCCTGAAGTGAGGTTGCTTCACGGGCGGTGAAGCAGGTCTGCAGGTGTCTGTCTTTCTCTCCCCCTCTGTCTTCCCCTCCTCTCTCCATTTCTCTCTGTCCTATCCAACAACAATAGCTATAACAACAACAACCACAACAAGGGCTACAAAAATGGGAAAAATGGCCTCCAGGAGCAGTGGATTCCCAAGCCCCAGTGATAACCCTGGAAGCAAAAAAAAAAAAAAAAAGAGAGAGAGAGAGAGAGAGAGAGAGAAAAGGGTTGGCGGCGCACCTGGTTAAACGGACACATTACAGTGCGCAAGGACCCCAGGTTCAAGCCCCTGGTCTCCACCTGCAGGTGGAAACCTCATGAGTGGTGAAGCAGAGCTGCAGGTGTCTCTTTCCCTAGCTCCCCTTCCCCTCTCAATTCCTCTCTATCCAATAATACATTAGTTTTTTTAAAGGTACAAGACACCTCCTACTTGGCCGTGCCCCACTCGCGTGCTCTCAGGTTCAGCCCCACCGGGCTGGGTGTCTGCGGAGGCGCGCCCACGCGAGACCGTGGGTAGACCAAGGCGCGTGCACGCGAGGCCGCGGATAGAACGAGGCGCGTGCACGCGAGGCCGCGAGCGGGTTGAGGCGGGAGCCCGAAGGCGCGGGGACGCGGCCGCCGCCGGCTTCGAATCTCCCGCCTTGTGCCGCCGGAGCCCGACACCTCGCGCGCTGGGGCCGAGGGGGCGCCGGCTGCGGGGGCCGCAGGGCGGCGTCGCGGGGCTCGCGGGCGGTGGCGGCGGCGGGGACGGGGACGGGTGCCGGCAAGGGCCTCCGCGAGGCCGAGCGCGACCCGAGGTGGCGAAGCGGAGGACCGGCGTGTCGCGGTCCCGGCGTCGCGGTGAGCGTCCGCGGCCTTCCGTCCTCCCCGCCCTTCCTCGGGGCGAGCGGCCAGGCCCCAGGGCCAAGCCCCCGGTTCCCATGGCGACCGAGGAGGCGGCCGCTTTTCCGCGCGCGCACGCGGCCTCTGGGGGGCCCCGCCGGCCTCCGCGGTTCCCTAGGGGATCCCAGCCGAGGTCGGGGCCTGAGCTGCCCCCGACTCGCTCCCGGCCCACACGGACGCCTCGGGCCTGCGGAGCCTCCGCCCACGCGCGCTGGCGGGGTGGCTACCGTGGGTGGTGGCCGGGGCGCGTCGGGGTGATGTGTCTGCAGGGCACTGACCCAGCCAGGAGGCAGAAACTCAGCCTTTAGATCCTTCCTGCTCACCTCCTCCTGAGTGGGCATTTTAAGCCTTTTTTTTTTTTTTTCCCCTAATGTGATGGGAATGTATTTGGTCACGAGAGGTGAAACGTGTATAAGTGTGAGACTGAAGGCAATTTGCGCAGTGCGAGCGCTCCCGAGAGCATGAGCGCGGAGGGAGGGCTGCGGCCTGTGGCTCCCAGAGAGCCCGGCCCGACGCAGGTGCTGCCCGCGGAGCCCCGCAGAGTGTCCGGTCGCGCGCGCCGGTGACGTCATGGGCCGGCTACCTGATGAGGGTCGCGCGCGCCGGTGACGTCATGGGCCGGCTACCTGATGCTTAGATGGAGCAGGGTAATGGTCCGCCCTGGCCGCTCACACGCGGGCCTCTAGGTTTGCCAACGGGGGACAGGGGCGGGATGATTTTTTTCCATGGAAGAGATAGTCTGGATGCACAGAGCCTAAAAAGCTATTTTTAAACTGACTGCAGGTCACTGTGAAAAAAGCTGGTCGGAAAGGTATCGCTGATGCGCGGTTTGAGGTTTTCTTTGGAGTGTCTTTTTGTATTGGCTTATTGGGTGCTGGCACAGACAGCGTACTGTAAGGCGATACTGCTTCCATCATCTCCACATCAATATTTATGGAGTAGCCACAGGTGTCTCATCCTTTAGTGGAAGCTGATTACCTATATTGGCTACATCAACATCTCGTGGTATGTATGTATGTATGTTTATGTGACCAAATGTTTTTAATTGTTTTTATAGTTGTTATCTGTGCATACTTATATTGAGGCGCCTTAAAGATTCTGTATTTAATAGGGTAAAGTAGCCGTTTATCTAGCCGTTAAAACACCTATATTCTCACTTCCAATAATTATACTTGCCAGAAAAAAAATCATTATAATGTTAAAGTTAGATGAATGCTTAGCGACTAACCAGTCCAAAGTGCAAAACTGCAAACATGAGACTGGTGGAAAAACTAGGAAACTACATTTTTATTATAAATATTTAAAGAAATAGTACCTTTTTTTAATAAAATAAGTGAGCTAGGAGCAAACATTTAAAATAATAAGAAATCAGTACAGGGGAGTCGGGCGGTAACGCAGCAGGTTAAGCACAGGTGGCGCAAAGCGCAATGACCGTCATAAGAATCCCGGTTCGAGCCCCAGGCACCCCACCTGCAGGGGAGTCACTTCACAGGCGGTGAAGCAGGTCTGCAGGTGTCTTTCTCTCCCCCCTCTGTCTTCCTCTCCTCTCTCCATTTCTCTGTCTTATTCAACAACGACGACATCAATAACAATAAAAAACCAACAAGGGCAACAAAAGGGAATAAATAAATACATATAAAATTTTTAAAAAATTCAGTGCAGGAGAGATCATAATAGTTATTGGCAAACTGGCTATGAAATATATACAAATATATAAAATCATATAAAATGTAATGTATTAGATATTTTCAAACTTTGATTCATCCTATCTTATAAATGTTCACTTTTACAATTCAACATTTTCAGTATTCACTGCTCCCTTTAAAATTTTATCATTAAAAAAATAAAATTTATCATTTTTATATTTAATAGTGCATGGGTATTTGAAATACTTTTAAATGTCTGTAACTGGAAAGAGTTCCTCATGTGAAGTGACATTTCTTATTTAATATCTTTGTCCTCTTCATTTGTTATGCATCCTCTAAGTTTTATATTCTGAAGTCAAACTTTTCAGACTTCTTGAATCTACTATTCATTCTTAAGACAATCATTTTATGTGGAAATGTGTTCTCCTGACAACGATCCTGTAAATCAACATCTCAATAAAGTACTTTTGAAGTTGGAAAAAATGGTCATTTTACGTAACTTATTATTTTGCCCTTGCTGCAAATAACTATTACTTTGGGGCTGATTTAAATTTTAGAATTCTTTAAACAAGACACTTAAGGTATCTATCTATATCATTATACTAGTTTTTCAAAGTGAACCGATTTTTACTTGATTTTATTTTTTTCAAAAAAATTTTATTATCTTTATTTATTTATTGGATAGAGGCTGCCAGAAATTGAGAGGAAGGGGGGATGGGGGGAGAGAAGGACAGAGAGACACCTACAGCCCTGCTTCACCACTTGCAAATTTACCCCCTTGTAGTTGGGGGCCGGGAGCTTGAACCCGGGTCCATGAGCATTGTAACACCTGCGCTCAACCAGCTGCACCACCCGGCCCCCTTGATTTCCTATTCACCTCTTTTTTTTGAACTTCCTTTATTGGGCAGAGACAAAGAAAATCAAGAGGGGACCGGGAGATAGAGAGGGAGAGCAACACCTCCAGACCTGATTCACTGCTCAGGAAGTTTCCCACCTGCAGGCGGGGGACATAGGCTTGAACCTGGGTTCTTTTGCATGATGACACCTGCACTCAACTGGGTGCGCCACCACCTGGTGCCTTCACCTGTTTTCTATTTGATTCCTACTTTTCACTATCTTGTTTCTTTGACTTTAATTTCATCCTCATGTCTAAAGATATAAACCCCCGGGGGCAGGGCGGTGGCGACCAGGTGCACCGTTAAGACCCTAGAGTATGAAACTAAAGGATCCCGGTTTGAGCCCCCAGCTCCCCACCTGCAGAGGGGCAGCTTCCTAAGCCGGGAAGCAGCCGTGTCTTTCTCTCCCCCTATATTCCCCTCCCCTCTCAATTTCTCTGTGTCCTATCCAGTTAAAAAGAAAAAAAAAAAAAAAAAAAAAAGGAAAAAATAGCATCCAGGAGCAGTGAATTCGTTGTGCAGGCACTGAGCCCCAGTGATAACCCCAGAGGCAATACATAAGCAAAATAACTGCTATTCTAGCTGTAAGTTTTCTCTCTAAGCATGTTCTAGCCTCGTTCCACAAACTCAGGTATTTTAATTATCATTCAGCTAAATTATTTTTTTTTCTTGCCTCCAGAGTTATCGCTGAGACTTGGTTCCTGCACTTTGAATCCACTGCCCCTAGAGGCCATTTTTTCCCCTTTTGCTGTCCTTTTTTAATTTTATTTTTGTATTATTATCTTCATGTATTTATTGGATAGAGACAGCCAGAAATTGAGAGGAGGAGGGTAGATAGAGAGGGAGGGAAATAGAGACACCTGCAGACCTGCTTCACCACTTGCAAAGCTTTTTCCCTGCAGGTGGGGGTTGGGGATCGAACCTGGGTCCTTGCGCACTGTAACGTGAACTCAACCAGGTGTGCCACCACCCGGTCCCATGCCCTTGTGTATCGTTGTTGTATTGCTGCCATTGTTGTTGGATAGGACAGAGAGAAATAGAGGGGAAGAGAAAGATAGACACCTGTTTCACCACTTGTGAAGCGACTCCCCTGCAGGTGGGGAGTTGGGGGCTTGAACTGGGATCCTTACTCTGGTCCTTGTGCTTCAGGGCCATGTGCGTTTAACCTACTGCACCACTGCCCAGCCCCCTGTTAAAAAAAAAAATATATATATATATATATATATATATTTTTTTTTTTAAAAAAAAAACACTTTCTGTGATTTTACTCCATTCTGTGATTTCTTTTTCTTTTTTTCCCTTTTTGTTGCCCTTGTTGTTTAACATTGTTGTGGTTATTGATGTCGTTGTTGGTGGATAGGACAGAGATAAATGGAGAGAGGAGGGGAAGACAGAGATGGGGAGAGAAAGATAGATACCTGCAGACCTGCTTCACCAACTGTGAAGTGACTCCCCTGTAGGTGGGGTTGTGATTTCTTTTGTCCATTCAATCCCTCTGAACTTTTTTTTTTTAATTTTTAGATATTTTTTAACATTTTATTTATATTTTAAAGTATTTTTTTATTTTACTTTTGAGAGAGATGCAGAGAGGGAAAGACTCAGAGAGGAACACCAGAGCACTGCACAGCTCTGGCTTATTGTGGTGCAGGGATTAAACCTGGGACTTAGGAGCCTCAGGCATGAGAGTCTCTTTGCATTAAACTTTTTTAATATAATTTTTTTAGGACTTTTACTTTTTTATTATTATTGGATAGAGACAGAGAAATTGAGAGGGGAGAGGGAGATAGAGGGAAAGAGACAGCGAAACACTGCAGCCCTGTTTTACCACTCATGAAGCTTTCCCTCTGCATGTGAGGACCAGGGGCTTGAACCCAGGTCCTTGTGCACTGTAATGTGAATGCTTAACCAGGTAAGCCACCACCTGGCCCCTAAACTGAGGTGTTTTTTTTTAAGATTTTATTTATTTATTCATGAGAAAGATAGGAGAGAAAAAGAACCAGACATCACTCTGGTACATGTGCTGCCAGGGACTGAACTCAGGACCTCATGCTTGAGAGTCCACTGCGCCACCTCCTGGACCACTGTTTTTGTTTTTCTATTCCTACTTGACCTAAGATTTGTCTTGTTGAATGTATCAATTATCCTGAGGCGAGTGGGTTGGGGTATATATATTCTGCTAGTGGTTGGTAGAATGGAGACATAGCGGCAGGCAGACAGTCTGTTAGGTCAAGCTCAGTGTTGGCACTACAAATCCACTATTCCTGGAGGCCTTTTTTTTTTTCATCTTATTGGATAGGACAGAGAGAAATTGAGAGGAGGGAAGATAGAGAAAAAGACCACCAGACCTGCTTCATCACTGTGGAGGGTACCTCCTGCAGGCAGGGAGTGGGGAGTTCGAACCCAGATCCTTGAGTGGGTCCTTAGCTCTTTTTAAAAAATTTTTTAAAAAGATTTTATTGATTTATGAGAAAGATAGGAGGAGAGAGAAAGGACCAGACATCATTCTGGCACATGTGCTGCCAGGGATCAAACTCAGGACCTCATGCTTGAGAGTTCAAAGCTTTACCACTGCGCCACCTCCCGGGCCACTTAAAAATTTTTTTTAAAATTATCTTTATTTATTGGATAGAGACAGCCAGAAATCAAGAGGGAAGGGGGTGATAGGGAGAGAGACACCTGCAGCCCTGCTTCACCACTTGTAATGCCTTCCCCCTGCAGGTGGGGACCAGGAGGCTTGGACCCGGATACTTGTGCACTGTAATACATGCGCTCAACCAAGTGTGCCACCACCTGGCCCTGGTCCTTGCCCTTTGTACTATGTGCACTTTACCCAGTTACCGCCCTGCCCCCTATGCTCAACGTTTTCATATCCTCACATTTTGTATGTTTCCTTATTCGTCAGTTACTTTGGAGGTTGTGTTATAACTCTAATTATGATTGTAGATTTGTCTGCCAATTTTTCTAATAAGTGTTAGATTTTTTTATTAGTTACATATTTAATTCCTCTGCCTTTTTGATAAATTGACTTTTATTGTTATGAAAAGTCCATCTTATCTCTGATACATTTTACCTGGAAGTCTGTTTGGCCTTAAAATAAGCCTAATGTTTTGTTATCTCTGAAAATACTTTTTACCTTGAAGCCTCTTTTGTCTGAAACCATCTTTATGCTTTTCTTTTGAATTCATCTGTATACATATTTAATTTGTCTCATAAATACCACACAATTGGGTTTTACTAGTTTATTCAATCTTATTTCTTTTTATATCTTTTTAATTTTAATTTTTTTACCTTTAATTATTATTATTATTATTTTAGCAGAACACTGTTCAGTTCTGGTTTATGGTGATTCAGGGGATTGAACCTGGGACTTTAGAGCGTGAGAATCTATTTGCATAACCATTATGCTATCTACCCCTGCCCTTAGCTTTCATTTTATTTTATTTTTTTAAAATATTTTTTGATTATCTTTATTTTTATTTATCGGATAGAGACAGCCAGAAATCAAGAGGGAAGGGGGAGATAGAGAGACAGAGAGACACCTGCAACTCTGCTTCACCACTTATGAAGCTTTCCCCCAGCAGGTGGGGACCAGAGGCTCGAACCTGGGACCTCACACACTGTAACATGTGCGCTCAACCAGGTGCACCACCACCGGATCCCCAGCTTTTATTTTTTACCAGAGCACTGCTCACCTCTGGCTGATGGTGGTACAAGGGATTGAACCTGGGACTTTGGAGCCTCAGGCTTGAGAGTCTCTTTGCATAACCATTATGCTATCTACCTTTCACTCTTTTAATGGTATTAGAGAGTCCACTTTTTGTTTTTGTACATTTTTTTTCTCTGTTTGGGTTAGCCATATTGTGATTTCTCTCTCCTCCCCTTACCCCCCCCCCCCCCGTTTTCCATTTATACTTTGGCTCTCTGCCCTAGCTTCTTTTGTGTGAATTGAGATTTTTCTGTAAAATATACTAATGCTTCTACACTCTGGACTGCCTCTATTATTTATGACTATTACTGTTATTATTATTTAGAGAGAGAAAGCCAGAGAGATCACAACAGAGAAGCATCCTTCAATGTGGAGGCTGGATTTGAACCTGAGTGGTGTACATGGCAAAGTAGCACACTATCCCAGTGAGCTATTTTGCCATACCTTTTATTTATTTATTTATTTTTTTAGTATATATATATTTTTTGCCTCCAGGGTTATTGCTGGGGCTCAGTGCCTGCACCATGAATCCACTGCTCCTGGAGGCTTTTTTATTCCCCCTTTTGTTGCCCTTGTTGTTGTAGCCTTGTGGTTATTGTTGTTGATGTTGATGTCGTTCGTTGTTGGATAGAACAGAGAGAAATCAAGAGAGGAGGGGAAGACAGAGAGGGGAAGAGAAAGATGGACACCTGCAGACCTGCTTCACCACGTGAAGTGAAGCGACTCACCTGCAGGCGAGGAGCCGGGGCCTCGAACTGGGATCCTTGTGCTTTGCACCACCTGTGCCTAACCTGCTGCGCTACCGCCCGGCCCCGTTTTTCTTTTTTCTTTCTTTCTTTCTTTCTTTCTTTCTTTCTTTCTTTCTTTCTTTCTTGCTTTCTTGCTTTCTTGCTTTCTTGCTTTCTTGCTTTCTTGCTTTCTTGCTTTCTTTCTTTCTTTTTTCTTTTTTTTTTTTTTTTGCCTTCAGGGTTATTGCTGGGACTTAGTGCTTGCACTACGAATCCACTGCTCCTGGAGGCTATTTTTCCCATTTTGTTGCCCTAAAGATTGTTGACCTAAGATTTGTCTTGTTGAATGTATCAATTATCCTGAAGCGAGTGGGTTGGGGTATGTTGCTGTTGTGCTTGTTGTAGTTGTTATTGTTGTCATAGCTGTTGTTCTTGGATAGGACCGAGAGAAATGGAGAGAGGAGGGGAAGACAGAGAGGAGGAGAGAAAGACAGACATCTGCAGACCTGCTTCACCGCCTGTGAAGCGACCCCTGCAGGTGGGGAGCCGGGGCCCTGAACAGGGATCCTTATGTTGGGCCCTGCGCTTTGCGCTATATGCGCTTAACCCGCTGCATTTTTATTTTCTTCACATAAGGCCTATCTTGTTGAATGTATCAATGGTCCTGGAGAGGGTGGGGGTATATATTCTGCTAGTGGTTGGTAAAATAAGATACATGTCCCCCCCCCCCCCCCCACAGCGCTGCCAGCTTTGGTGTATGGTGGTGCTTGGAATTGAACCTGAGAGTTTGGTGTCTCAGGCCTGAAAGTCTTTTTGAATAACTATCATGCTAACTTTCCAGCGCTGTTGCCATGTATTTCACAATAATATTATTATTAATAAGATTTATTTAATGAGAAAGCTACCCAAATAGATCTGGTCATATACAGTAGTGGGGACTGAATCCAGGGTTTCCAGTTTGCAAAGCAAGTACTCTCCAACTGCGGGTCTTAGAGTTCTTGGCTTACAGATCCTGAAGGTCATCTCTGTGGCTCACTTCCAAGATACCCCTCCTAAATTCCTGGTAGTTCTCAAGATGGGTGACTCATCTCACAGAGCATGTGTCTTCCATATGTGCGACCCTAGGTGCAATTCCAGGCATCACCTGGAAACACCTCATGGCACCAGCTGAACTCCATGGGGTGGAACTGTGCTGTGGTATCGCTCCTCTTTATCTCAGAAGAGGGAAGAATAAAAAATTGCACTGGGGAGGCTGTTCTGTGGCACTGTCCATGTGCAAGTCCCTGAGTTTAGTCCATAGTGCCACCTAAAAAAAGATGTCTATTCTAAATTTCTGGTCGTTGCATAGAATTCTTTTTTTTTTTTAAATGTTTTTTTTTAATATTTTATTTATTTTCTCTTTTGTTGTCCTTGTTGTTTTTCGTTGTTGTTGTAGTTATTATTGTTATTGATGTTGTTGTTAGATAGGACAGAGAGAAATGGAGAGAGGAGGGGAAGACAGAGAGGGGCAGAGAAAGATAGACACCTGCAGACCTGCTTCACTGCTTGTGAAGCGACTCCCCTGCAGGTGGGGAGCCGGGGGCTCGAACCGGGATCCTTATGCAGACCTTGTGCTTTGCGCCACCTGTGCTTAACCCGCTGAGCTACAGCCCGACTCCCCTTTGCATAGAATTCTGTCCTGACATTCTCCTCAACAATTTCTGGCTCCACTTACTCCTGGCAAGCAGATTTAATTGTGCCCTCAGTAAAACCATGAATATGCACATCTCATCCTTGATCAATTTACCCACCCAACCAGTGGCTAATTACTAAGGGGAATATGTGTTCTCTACAAGTAGGATACTGTTGAAAGAAGAAAGGGAACACCAAACTTAATGCTTTCCAATTACCAATCAGATAAACTACTGATTTTTTCCATCAGGAATGACGATAACGAGGAAAAGGCCAGGAATATATTTTTCTGAAATAATTTAAGTATAGAATTCAAGAAAGGGAAAAGATGTTCTCTTTCACTATTACCTAGAATTTTGTTCTCTTACCTAGTTGGGACTTAGCCTGTCAGTTTCGAAGAGAGCAGTATGTTGTTATACAATAAGGCTAATTCTCATGCTGACAGTCTATACAGTCTGGGGCATGGGCTAACTGAAAGCTGTCAAGATTTACCGAAAGTAGGGAGTCCAGCTGTAGCGCAGCAGGTTAAGCGCATGTGGCACAAATCTCAAGGATCATAAGGATCATAAGGATGCCGGTTCAAGTTCCTGGCTCCCCACCTGTAGGGGGCTCGCTTCACAAGCTGTCTGCAGGTGTCTATCTTTCTCTCCCTGTTTGTCTTCCCCTCCTCTCTCCATTTCTCTCTGTCCTACCTAACAACAACGACATCAGTAACAACAACAACTACAACAACAATAAAAGACAACTAGGGCAACAAAAGGGAAAATAAATAAATATTGAAAAATTAAAAAAAAAAAAGATTTACCAAAAGCAAGCAGAAATAAAAAAGGAAAGATAAATTGTAATTTTTTTCTTTCAGACTTTTTTTTAGTGTTATAATAGTATGCACCTATCCCATTCTCATCTGGATCAAGACTAAGCCATCTATTTCTGTCCTAAATTACATCCAGCCAAGGAACCCAGCACAGAGGATCTTCAGTTAAATGGTGGCTAATCTATACTGCTCAGAAATCCAGGAGCATTCCATCCAAAGATTATTTCTTTATTTAAATATTTTATTTATTTATTTTCCTTTTTTGTTGCCCTTGTTGTTTCTATCATTGTTGTGGTTATTATTGTTGTTATTGATGTTGTTGTTGCTGGACAGGACAGAGAGAAATGGAGAAAGGAGGGGAAGACAGAGAGGGGGAGAGAAACATAGACACCTGCAGACCTGCTTCACCACTTGTGAAGTGATGCCCCTGCAGGTGGGGAACCAGGGGCTCGAACTGGGATCCTTACGCTGGTCCTCGAGTTTCGTGCCATGTGCACTTAACCTGCTACACTACAACCCAACCCCACCAAAAGAGTATTTGGAAGAAAGAACGCCTTTAGACTTTGCACTTTGCCTTTATTCTATTAAGTGCATCTATATTTAAACTTACATGGCTTGGCACTCTTTCGACTGTCTTTGATTCATTTTATTTATATTTACCTGGTATTTATCAACATGTAATCCTTTCTGCATCATTTTGATTTAGGTGGATCTCAAAGAGCAGAGGAGTCTAGTTTTATGATTACTATTTGAGTTTATGAATTTAAGAGCAAGTTTGAAGTTATATATACTAAAGCACACACGTGCCCTCGATGTGCTAGCAGGATGTGTGCTGTGCTGTTGCCTCTCCGCCCATTTTTCCTACCCTGTATTTAACTTTACTTGTTCTCTTGTTTTACCCTCAGTAATTTGGAAATTATACATGCTATTTTTATTGCACTACTTCAAAATAAAAAGGAAATGAACATCTACTTCTTTACCAACATTAAGAATACATTAGTATTTACTGCTTCCCCTAGAAATGAGTGAGTCACATACTTAGTAATTCCCTCTGTTCCTAACTCTTACCATTTAGTAGAATAATTTGGACTTTTTTTTTTTTTTTTTTTTTTACCAGAGCACTGCTCAAGCTCTGGCTTATGGTGGTACAGGGGATTGAACCTGAGGCTTTGGAGCCCCAAGCATGAGAATCTCTTTGCATAACCATTATGCTATCTACCTCTGCCCAATTTAGACTTTTTTCTTTTAATATTTACTTATTTATTTATTCCCTTTTGTTGCCCTTGTTGTTTTATTGTTGTAGTTATTATTGCTATTGTTACTGGATAGGACAGAGAGATGGAAAGAGAAGGGGAAGACAGAGGAGGAAAGAAAGACACCTGCAGACCTGCTTCACCACCAGTGAAGCAACTCCCCTGCAAGTGGGGAGCTGGGGGCTCGAACCAGGATCCTTAATGCTGGTCCTTGCGCTTTGTGCCATGTGCGCTTAACCCACTGCGCCACCGCCGGACTCCCAACAATTTGGACTTTTAAAAATTACGTCCATAAGGAACACATTTGTATTTCCTTATATAATCATATTAAGGACAATTATTTTTTAAATTATTCTTTTAAATTTTTATTTTTATTTTGTTGGCTAGAGACAAAGAGAAACTGAGAGAGGAGGTGATAGGGAGAGAAAAAGACACACACTTCTGTAGCACTGCTTCACTACTTGTGATGTATTTCCCAGGTGGGGACTGGGGACTGGGGACTTGAACCTGGGTTGTTGTGCATGGCAACATGTGCAATAACCAGGTGCACCACTACCTAGCCGCAAGAAAAATTACAGATACATAAAAAAGTAAGTCTACAAATTACTATTTATTTGTTTTGGTGCTGGGGACCAAGCTCAGGATCTCTCACATGTATGAGTGTGCTCTACCAGCAAGCTACAGTCCCTGTCACTTTTAATTTTTATATTTATTTGCCAGCAGGGTTTTCTCTGGAGCTTTGCACCTGCATGATTCTGTCACTCCTAATAAATTCTTTTTTAGACAGAGGTTGAGACACTGAGGGAGAGAGAGAGACAGAGGAGAGATACCACAACATTGTTCCACCACTGCAGAATATTCCCCTCCTGTGTTGACCAGGGGCTCACTATTTTTTTCCCCTTTTATTGCCCTTGTTATCATCATTGTTGTTGTTATTATTGTTGTTGTTTTTGCTGCTGTTGTTGGATAGGACAGAGAGAAATGGAGAGAGGAGGGGAAGACAGAGCGGGGGGGGGGAGAGAAAGATAGACACCTACAGACCTGCTTCACCACCTGTGAAGCGACTCCCCTGCAGGTGGGGCACCGGGGGCTGGAACCTGAATCCTTAACCGGTTGCTCCTTGCGCTTTGTGCCAGGTGTGCTTAACCTGTTATGCCACCGCCTGGCTCCCTCCTCCTCACCTCTCAATTTCTCTCTGCCTCTATCCAATAATAAAAAATAATAAAAATATAAAAGTAAAAATATAAAAGTAAAACATGACTTTATAAAGTCATGTTTACAAATAGAGATTGGTCAATAGAATTTCTAGCCACTATCACAAAATCATAATTCTTATTAAATTTATCATGCTACTAAAATTAGTATAACTATCATTAATCTTTTTAAAATATTCTTTTTTTTTTTCATTCATTCCCTTTTGTTGCCCTTGTTTTATTGTTGTAGTTATTATTGTTATTGATGTCGTCATTGTTGGATAGGACAGAGAGAAATGGAGAGAGGAGGGGAAGACGGGGAGAGAAAGACAGACACCTGCAGACCTGTTTCACCTCTTGTGAAGCGACTCCCCCGCAGGTGGGGAGCTGGGAGCTCGAACCCGGATCCTTACGCCACCTGCACTTAACCCGCTGCGCTACCACATGACTCCCATCATTAATCTTTTTAACTATTTATTAGAAATGGGGTGAGAGAGAGAGTAAGTGACCAAAGCTAAGCAACTAAGGATCTTAGTTCAGTTGCAGTGATTTCTGTTGCTCTCTGAGCTTCATAATGCCACCCAAGGGCAACAAGGTGAATAAAGACGCTGGAAAGTTGGCCAAGAAAGACAAAGATGGTGGTCCGGGAGGTGGCCCAATGGATAAAGCATTGGACTCTCAAGTATGAGGTCTCAAGCTCGATTTCTGGCAGTACATGTACCAGAGTAATGTTTGGTTCTTTCTCTTTCTCCACCTTCCTTATTAATAATAAATAAATAAAAAGAGAAAAACAAAGATCCAGTGAACAAGTCTGGGGACAAGTCCAAGAAGAAGAATTTCTCCAAAGACAAAGTTCAGGAAAAGTTTAATAACCTGAACTAGTTTGACAAAGCCATGTATGACAGTCCTTAAGGAAGTACCCTATAACAGCTCATCATCCTAGCTATTATCTCTGAGACACTGAAGGTTTCTGGCCAGGGCTGCCCTTTAGGAGCTTCTGTGTAAAGGACTAATTAAGCTAGTTCAAAACACAGACCTCAAGTAGTTTATACTAGAAGCACCAACGGGAGAGATGCCGCAGCTGCTGATGAAGATGCATGAATAGGTCCTACCAACTGTATGTACGATTTTCTTTTTTTTTGTTTGTTTGTTTCTTGTATATTTTGAAAAGTAAAACTTTTGACAATGAGATACCACTTTACACCTTTGAACATGCCATACATTAGAAAGGACAGTTAACAACAAATGTTGGAGAGGATGTGGGGAAAAGGGGACACTTCTGAACTGCTGGTGGGAGTGTACTGTGGTCCAACCTTTGTGGAAAATAGTCTGGAGATTTCTCAGAATGCTAGAAATAGACCTGCCGTATGACCCAGAAGTTTCTCTGCTGGGATTTACCCAAAGGAAACAAAAGTGCCTATCAGAGGAGATCATATTTACCTATGTTCATAGCAGCACAATTAGTAATGGCCAAACCCTGGAAACAACCCAGGTGTCCAACAACAGGCGAGTGACTGAAAGAATTATATATATGATGGAATACTGCTCAGCTGTTAAAAATAAGGAAGTCGTCTCCTTTGCATCATCTTGGTTGGAACCGGAAGTAAGATAAGCCCAAAAGAGATGAACAAAAACTAAATGATCTTGCTAATAATTGGGACTTATTAGAGAGACTGGGAGGGAGAACAAAGTGAAATGTAGACAGGGCATGGTATACTGCATCAAAGCCAAAGACTGGGGAGCGAGGGGGCAGGAGGTGGAAGACAATTGTGGATGCCTGGTACATAATGCAATTGAGGTTATATGTCAGTGGCTGCACTGTAAAGCATTAACCACCTTAATAAAAGAAAAAAGAAAAGAAAAAACTTTAGGACCCAGGAGGTGGCACAGTTGAGTAGGGTGCTGAACATGGAAGCATGAATTTGATCCATGGCACCCCATGTGCCAGAGTACTGCTCTGTCTCTTTCTCTCCCTTGTGTTAATACATGAATGAAATATTTTTAAAAAGTAAAAGAAAATCTTATTTAAGGGCCAGGTGCTGGTGCATCTGGTAGAGTATGCACATCCCAGGTTCAAGCTCTCAGCCCCACCTGCAAAAGGAAAGCTAGAAGCATGTGAGTAAGTAATATACTTGCTAAAAGCATGGGGAAGTACTGCCACAGTTAACTCTCTCTCTCTCTGTCTCCACCTTCCCCCTCAATTTCTCACTGTCTTCATCAAAAGGAGAAAGAAAAAATATCCACCACTGGGAGTATTGGATTCATGTGCAGGTACTGGGTCCCAGTGATAATCCAGATGGCAATTAAAGAAAACTTTGTTTTAATTTTTTTATTATCTTTATTTGTTGGATAGAGACAGCCAGAAATGGAGAGGGAAGGAAAGATGTGAGAGAGAGAGAGAGAGAGAGAGAGAGAGAGAGAGATCTGCAGCCCTGCTTCACCAATCACAAAGCTTCCCCCCTGCAGGTGGGGACCGGGAGCTTGAACCTGGATCCTTGCCCAATGTAACGTGGGCTCAACCAGGTGCACCACCACCTGGCCCCTAAGAAAACCTTTATTTAAAGAATTATGAACCACTGGAGAATGAACGAACCCATGGTCTCACTCTCTCTCTCTCTCTTTTTTTTTTTTTTTTTTCCTTTTTTTGCTTCCAGGGTTATTGCTGGGGCTCAGTGTCTGTACCATGAATCCACTGCTCCTGGAGGCCATTTTTTCCCCCTTTTGTTGCCCTTGTTGTAGCCTTGTTGCTGTTATTATTGTTGTTGTTGATGTCATTCGTTGTTGGATAGGACAGAGAGAAATGCAGAGGGGGAGGACATGGGGGGACAGAGAGGAGGAGAGAAAGACAGACACCTGCAGACCTGCTTCACCGCCTGTGAAGCGACTCCCCTGCAGGTGGGGAGCCGGGAGCTTGAACATGGATCTTTACGCAGGTCTTTGCACTTAGCACCATGCGTGCTTAACTCACTGCGCTACCATCTGTCTCCCACGGTCTCACTCTTGTGACATCACTGAGTGGCCTCCAGAATCCGATTTTCATTATTTCTTTGAGAGTGAGAGAGGAAAATAGGAGAAACAGAAGGGTAGATATATCACTGCTTTACTACCCTTAGAACTCCCCTTGCCCTGGTGCTGTCTGTCTGTGGTGCTGCCACATGGTGCCAGGGCTTGAACACAGGGCTTCACACACTTGATGTGCCTTCTACCTGGTAAACCACCTCCGGTGGCTGTAAAGAAAAAATAAATAAAAATTTAAGAGATTTCATTTTGGTCTCTTTCTTGTAGTTACTTCATGGATTCCTTTGGGCCACTTAGGCCAGAAGGCAGCCAGTCAGTAGTCAGCAGAATGCAGAAGAAATACTGGAAAACTAAGCAGGTCTTTATCAAAGCAACAGGAAAAAAGGAAGATGAGCATGTGGTAGCTTCTGATGCTGAACTGGATGCTAAACTTGAGGTAAAGTTGAAGATTACGTTTCTGCATGTAGTCATTGGTATTTGGGGCCTAACTGTGGGGGCAGTGATAAGCTTTCACACCGAAGAGCTATGAGAATAGGGCCAGGATGGGCACACTGGTGAAATACACTTATCACCAAGCACAGAGACTCAGATTTGAGCCCCTGCACACCATCTGCAAGTGGGACACTTCACAAGCAATAAAGCAGGCCTGCAGGTATGTATGTATCTTTCTCTCCCCATCTCAGTTTCTCTCTGCCCTGTCTAATAGAAATGGGGAAGAAATGGCTTCCAGGAGTGGTGGATTCAAAGTGCCAGCACCAAGCTCCATTGATAATCCTGGTGGCAATAAAAAATAAAGAGAACTTATAAGAATAAATTCAGGAGGGACCGGGTGGTGGTGCACCTGTTTGAGCACACATGTTACAGTGTTCAAGGATCCAGGTTCGAGCCCCCAGTCCCCACTTGCAAGGGGAAAGCTTCACAAGGGGTGAAGCAGATCTGCAAGTGTCTCTCTTTCTCTCTCCCTCTCTGTCTTCCCTACTTTCTTGATTTCTGGCTGTCTCTATCAATAAATAAAGATAAAAAATAAAAATAATAAATTCAGGGAGTTGGGCGGTTAGCACAGCAGGTTAAGTGCAGGTGGCGCAAAGCGCAAGGACCAGCTCAAGGATCCCAGTTCTAGCCCCTAGCTTCCCACCTGCAGGTGAGTCGCTTCACAGGCAGTGAAGCAGGTCTGCAGGTGTGTCTACCTTTCTCTCCCCCTCTTTCTCCCCATCCTCTCTCCATTTCTCTCTGTTCTACCCAACAACAATGACATCAGTAGCAACAATAATAATTACAACAATAAAAAAACAAGGGCAACGAAAGGGAATAAATATAAAAAAAATAATAAAATCAAATTTGCTAAGAGAATGTTTAAATGTATCTGTCAGATCTTCTGGCTATAAGGTCATAATTCTCTCACACTGAAAATTAGCAAAACTAATTTAAAAATTAGATAATTCACTTCTTTGATGTGTTTTTTAAAATTTTTATTTATTATGTTTTTAAATTTGATAGGGCGTGAGAAGTTGAAAGGGAAGAGGAGGTAGGAAGGAAGAGAGAGACACCTGCGGCACTGTTTCATGACTCATGAAGCTTCCCACTATAGGTAGGGGCAGGGAGCTTGAACCTGTGTCTTGGCACGTGGGACATGTGCCCTCAGTCAGATGAGCCACCACCTTAACCCTGTTTGAGAGTTACCAAAAAATGGTGATGAATGAACCGAATTCCTAATTGAGTCAGACATTCATACATTCATTATATTGGGTTGTGGGGAAAATCATGGCACATTTTTTAATAAAAAATATGTCAAGACTATTCTGACAACCCAATATATTATGTCATAATATGTATGTTATTTTTTGCAAAGTCAGAGTTCACTGAAGTAAACTGAAAACAATAAGGATTTTTGTTTAAATTATTAAGGGTAGAGTTATTTTTCGTTTATTTAAAATTTTTTAAATTTTTAAAAATTTGCTTTTTCTCCCTTTTGTTGTTCTTGTTTTCTTTAATTGTTGTTGTAGTTATTATTGTTGTTGTTATTGATGATGTCGTTGTTGGATAGGACAGAGAAATGGAGAGAGGAGGGGAAGACAGAGAGAGGGAGAGAAAGACAGACACCTGCAGACCTGCTTTACCACCTGTGAAATGACTCCCCTGCAGGTGGGGAGCCGGGGGCTCAAACCAGTATCCTTACACTGGTCACTGGGCTTCGCACCATGTGTGCTTAACCCACTGCACTACCGCCTGACCCCCTAGAGCAGAGTTATTGAAATGTATAATACACTCTTGATTTTTTTCACTTTATTTTTATTTTATTTTTTTATTATCTTTATTTATTGAATAGAGACTGTCAGAAATTGAGAGGGTAAGGGGAGGTAGAGAGGAAGAGAGAAAGACACCTGCAGCCCTGCTTCACCATTTGCAAAGCTTTCCCCCTGCAGGTGGGTACCAGGGGCTTGAACCTGGGTCCTTGTACATTGTAACGTGTGCTCAACTGGGCGCGCCACCACCTGACCCGACTTTTTTCACTTTAAATAAAATGATAAAATCAGATGAAACACCTTTAAATATGTTTTACACAGTAATCTCAATTAATTAAAGGAAAGTCTTATGTAAATTAATGAAAAAAAAAGAAATAAGGAACAGTGCATTGGGGGTTGTATTTCTATGTGGAAAACTGAGAAAGGTTATGCATGAACAAACTGTTGTATTTACTGTCGAATGTAAAACATTAATCCCCCAATAAAGGAAAAAAAAAAGAAATAGTGTGACAACAGCTTTGTAAATCATCACTTTCCCTAATGAAATGATTTAACTAAAAAAAATTTTTTTTAAATTATCTTTATTGAATAGAGACAGCCATAAACAGAGAGGTAAGGGGGTAACAGAGTGGGATAGAGACAGAGAGACCCCTGCAGCCCTGCTTCAGCACTCACAAAGCTTTCCCCCTGCTGGTGGGGTCCGGGGGCTTGAACCTGGGTCCTTGCACATTGTAGCATGTGCACTCAATCTGGTGAGCCACCACCTGGCCCCCCCAAAAAAATTGAAAAGAAAGATACTCCTTTTAGGGCTCAGTGACAAATAAGACAAAATGATGGGACTTTATTACAAGTACTCTATGTTTTTAACACTAAGGCAACACTGCTCACTTTCCATATTACATTCCCATAGGAGGAGGTATTTTTGTATTGTTTCACATACACTGTTAGGTCCATTTATTTATTTTCTTTTTAGTTTGACAGAACAGAGGGGTGGTGAGAGAGAGAAGAGAGAGATACATCACAGTATGGTCTAGGGACCTGAATTTGGGTCCTTACACATGGTAAACTGTACTCTATCACGTGAGCAACCCATGGGAAATTCTGAATCAAAACAACCCAAAAGTGACTTTTATGTATATTATTTAATACTTACAGTATATTCACTGGCCTGTCATGTTTAGAACAGTAATTGAGATGGTCCGGGAGGTGGCGCAGTGGATAAGGCATTGGACTCTCAGGCATGAGGTCCTAAATTCAATCCCTGGCAGCACATGTACCAGAGTGATGTCTGGTTCTTTCTCTCTCTCCTATCATTTCTTATGAATCAATAAATAAAATCTTAAAAAAAAAAGCAGTAATTGAGAAATGCCCAAACTAATATTTCTAGGGTCTTTTTTTTTTTCCCCCCATCCATGCTGTGGTTTATAGCTACCTTTTTCCTATTAGGTAAGTTAGGAACCGAGGAAAGAATCAAACTCACAACTGTAATATTGTATTAGCTCATATGAATTTATCATTTTTGTCAGCTCATGCAGGGGGTGAGTGAGGGAGCTACCTGTACTTTTCTATATCAGAAATTAGACCGAAACTGGGTATATCAGTCAGTTCAGATGTAACACAAACAAATGTTCTATATTTAAAATGCTTACAGCAGATGTGGTTCTTTAAATTGTCCTAATAAAATTTATATTCCAAAGGTTTTTCACTCCATTCAAGAGACGTGCACTGAACTTCTGAAGATAGTAGAGAAATATCAGCTAAGACTCAATGGTATGAAATCAGATTATTGCCCCAATGTAAAGGACTCTGGGGTGGGGGGCAGCTTTCCATCTTGGTGCCTGATGGTGGAGGAGGATCTAGGCTGGGGGTGAGAGTGTTTTTCAGAAAACTGAGAAATTTTACACACATACCAATAACTGTATTTACTGTAAACCATTAATACCCATAATAAAATATATTTAAAAAGAAATCATAGATATCTATTTTACAATTCTCATTTAAAATAAAAAATATTTGCGAAAAATGCATTTGCACTTTTCATGAAAGACTTAATGTGAAAATTGGCACTTACTAGAGACCCGAGCAGTAGTGTACTGGGTTAAGCACACAGACTATTCCACGGACCTTCCCTGGCTCCCCACCTGCAGGAGATCACTTCACAGGCAGTGAAGCAGGTCTGTAAGTATCTGCATTTCTCTCCCCGTCTATCTTCCCCTCCTCTCTCAATCCTATCCAACAACAGCAATAACACAATGAAAAAATGCCTGCCAGGAACAGCGGATTGATTGTGCAGGCACCTAGCCCCAGCAATAACCCTGGAGGCAAAAAAAAAAAAAAAGAGGCATTTACTGAACTATTTTGTGAATAGTTTCTTATGACAAAAATAATATTGTAATATTTATAGTGGCCTGTTCTCAGAATCCCTGTTTCCATCTCAGTCCATCAAATCCTCAGATACAGATTCATTTTGCTGCCTTGACTTGTTCTGTTCAGGGGCTTAAATTTATTCACTTCCATTGTTTACTACCTTTTGCTCCCCATTTTCCCTTGTAACTTCTATTCTCTTGCTCCCAGATAGAGACAGGAAAAGAGAGGGTGGATAGACACCAAAGCTTCTAGTGTGGTGGGGTGCCAGGCTCCAAACTGAGTTGTGTACATGACAAAGCAGGTACACTATCTAATTGAGTTATCTTGTTGACCTCATGTTTTACTTTTTAAGAGGAGAGATTGTTAATGGCCTTAACTTATACTCAGTAGCAAAAAGGAGCAACAGTTATTGGACCAAAACAGTCAGTACAAGATTTCATTATAATAAAAAGATTTTATTATAATAAAATTTTTACTATAAGATATTATTATAAAATGTTAGAGAAATGGAAATGTGAAGACAGACTGGCAACACACACATACATATATTTCATTATATCCTTTTTTTTTTTTTAAACCTGCAGACCTGCTTCACCGCCTGTGAAGCAACTCCCCTGCAGGTGGGGAGACGGGGGCTCAAACCCGGATCCTTATGCCGGTCCTTGCGCTTTGCACCACGTGTGCTTAACCTCTGCGCTACCACCCGACTCCCTCATTATATCCTTTTCAAGAGTGGTATAAATATGTGATTTCTTGAAGATATTCTTCAACATCAAACATCTCCAATAGATTGTCTGGTGCTGTAAATATTTGTAGGATCACTTGATGGAGGGAAGAACACAGGGGTGGGCTCTCTAGAATTTTTCTTTTTATTAAAGGAATGTAATTTTTAAAAAAATCTTTATTTGTTGCGTAGACAGCCAGAAATCGAGAGGGAAGGAGGTGATAGGGAGAGAGACAGACACCTGCAGCACTGCTTCACCGCTTTCTTTTTTTTTTACTTTTTAAAATATTTATTTTATTTGTTTATTCCCTTTTGTTGCCCTTGTTTTATTGTTGTAGTTATTATTGTTGTCATTGTTGTTGGATAGGACAGAGAGAAATGAGAGAGGAAGGGGGAAGACAGAGAGGGGGAGAGAAAGATAGACAACTGCAGACCTGCTTCACCGCTTGTGGGTGCCAGGTGGGGAGCCAGAGCTTGAACCAGGATCCTTATGAAGCGACTCCCCTGCAGGTGGGGAGCCAGGGCTTGAACCGGGATCCTTACACCAGTCCTTGTGCTTTGTGCCACGTGCACTTAACCCGCTGTGCTACAGCCCGACCACGCTTCACCACTTTCAAAGCTTTCCCCCTGCAGGTGGAGGCCAGGGGCTCGAACTCTGGTCCTTGTGAATTGTAACAAGTGCACTCAACCAGGTGCACCACCACCTGGCCCCTCTCTAGAATTTTTCACAGTTCTCAACACAGAATCAGCAGCTTCAGCCTCATCTCTGTCCCATCCTGCTTAGATAAGTATACGGCTCAGTGATAATTCATGTTTGCTTGATAATGAGATAGTTCAAGTGCTCAGATTTTTGAATGATTACATGCAAATCAATATGTTTATAAGCAATGGGCTTTGAGCATATTTTATGAATTTATGAATCAAAGGAAATATGTAATCTGTGTATGTCTCGAGTAACCAGGATACTGAATTAACAAGACTCCCTCAATTCAGTTCACTGTGGATCAGGTTATTTGTTCACAAAACAGCACCTGGTTTTATTAAATGAGTCTACAAAATGAGTCGATTCCTTTATGGGACACCATGGGCAACTGTTAAGAAGGCCTGAGTTTTGTTGTTGCTTCCGAGCTACTAATGGAATTCTCTTTTAGTTTTTTTTTTTTTTTTTTGTAGATTAAAAAAAAATTTTTTTGTTTTCCCTTTTTGTTGCCCTTGTCTTTTCTTTCTTTCTTTTTTTTTTTGTAGTTATTATCGTTGTTGTTATTGATGTCGTCGTTGTTAGACAGGACAAAGAGAAACAGAGAGAGGAGGGGAAGAGAAAGAGAGACACCCACACACTTGCAGGTGGGGGATTTTCACGCTGGTCCTTGCGCTTTACACCACGTGTGCTTAACCCGCTGCGCTACCGCCCAACTCCCTCTCTTTGAGTTTTTAACTTCAGTTTTCCCACTAGTAAACCAAAGTTAAATTAGGTGTAACATTTGCCCTTTTTTTTTCTTCTTCTCCCCCCACCTTTTTTTTTTTTTTTTTGCACCATGAATCCACTGCTCCTGGAGGCTGTTTTCTGCCTTTTTGTTGCCCTTGTTGTTTTATTGTTGTTGTGGTTATTACTGTAGTCATTGTTGGACAGAGATGGAGATAGGAGGGTAAGACGGGGAGAGAAAGATAAACACCTGTAAACACCTGTAGACCTGCTTCACCGCCTATGAAGCGACTCCCAGGGGAGCCGGGGGCTCGAACCAGGATCCTTCCTTGCGCTTAGGGCCACTTGCGCTTAACCTGCTGCGCTACCGCCCAACTCCCTGTGGTTATTATTATTATTCTTGTCATTGATGTCATTGTTGTTGGATAGGACAGAGATAAATGGAGAGAGGAGGGGAAGACAGGGAAAGAAAGACACCTGCAGACCTACTTCACTGCCTGTGAAGTGACCCTCCTACAGGTGAGGAGTGGCTGGAACCAGGATCCTTATTCTGGTCCTTGCTCTTTGTGCCACATTTACTTAACCCGCTGCGCTACTGTCTGATCCCCACCTCATTAGTTTTAAAGAAAGCCATCTTACAACGCCTCAAAATTGTCCTGTGGAAGGGTGACATTTTTTTTACTTTTTTTTTTATTGCCACCAGGGCTGTCAGTGGGGCTTGTTGTCTGCACAATAAATCCACTGCTCCTGATGACCATCCCCCCCCGATTTTATCTGATAGGACAGAGAGAATTTGAGAGGGGATAGGGAGGTAGAGAGAGAAAGACAGACAGACATATGCAGTCTGTGCTCTATCACTCATGAAGCTCCCCCCTTGCAGGTGAAGAGTGGGTCTCAAACCTGGGTCTTTGTGCATGGTAAGGTGCTCCCTTAACCAGGTGCATCACCACCCAGCCCTCCTGTTTTACTTTCAAACTATTGTAAACTGATTCTTTTGTAGAATACAATAAAGTATTTTTAAGTGAAATTAAGAAAGACACATAACTATAAGCTCACATTTAAAAAATCCCTAGGTTCAGCAGATAGAAAACACCCAGTCGGTGGTCCGGGAAGTAGCTCAGTGGCTAAGGCACTAGACTCTCAAGCATGAGCTTCCGAGTTCAATCCCCGCAGCACATGTACCAGAGTTATGTCTGGTTCTTTTTCTCTCTCTCCTCCTATCTTTCAAAAAAAAAAAAAAGAAAGAAAGAAAGAAAATACCCAGTCAGGGCCGGGCGGTATCGCTGCGGGCTAAGAACAAATGGCAGGTTAAGTACACAAGTGCAAGGATGGGCATAAGGATCCCAGTTTGAGCCCCCAGCTCCCCATCTGTAGGGGGGATTGCTTCACAAGTGGTGAAGCAGGTCTGCAGGTGTCTGTGTTTCTCTCCTCCTCTCTTGATTTCTCTCTGTCTTATCCAACAGCAATGGCAATAATGACAACAGGGGCAACAAAATGGGAAAAAATGGCTTACAGTAGCAGTGGATTTGTAGTGTAGGCACTGAGCCCCAGAGATAACCCTGAAGGCAAAAAAAAAAACAAAAAACAAAAAACAAAAAAAACCAACAACACCCAGTTAAATTAGTTAAGACTTCTAGCAGTTTTTTGGTTTCAGTACTTGCTGTAGGTTGGTAATAAGTGGTTGAGACTGGTGTTAGTCTCTGGGCCATTCTTAGAGCAGTAGTACACTCCATCAAATCTCTGAGGATTTCAGCAGCAAAACTGGATAAATCTGTGATTCAGGGTACACAGAACATAGAAACTCATACAAGTTAACAATACATCAACAGATCTTTGGGTACACAGAACATAGAAACTAATACAAGTTAACAATACATCAACAGACTTAAATAAGAAACAAAGACTTTGGGTGGAGGGTCGATAGCATAATGGTTATGCAAACTCTCATGCCTGAGGCCCTAAAGTCACAGGTTCAATCCCCCTGCACCACCATAAGCCAGAACTGAACAGTGCTCTGGTTAAAAAAAAAAAAAATTAAAAAAGAAGCAAAGACTTTGTAAGACACAGTGATCCTAACATACGCCTCTGCACACTGAAAAATGCTTCTTTTGTTTGTGGTTTTGACTTCGTAGTTTTATATATTTCTTTAAAGATCAATCTTCCCCAAAATGAATTTCATAGACTTAATACGTAAAAACTATCTGGGGTTATTATGAAAGCAAATAGGCAAATCTCTAAAACTATAGATAGAAAAATCCTGGAAGTGGAGCCCAGGAGTTTGCATTTTGAAAAGCTGAACTAACGACAGCAAGCAAGAGGCAGGGCTGCAGAACATACAGCAGCACTTCACTCTGTCACCGGCAGTGCTGGGGACTTACCTTGGGATCCTGTGCACTCAAGCTGAGTGCCTTGCTTACTGTGTATCACCTCTGATAGCCCAGGAATTTGCTATTTCAAGTCTTCTCTTCCACCAATGCCCACCCCTGCAACTAATTCTCACATACAGAGACTTATTGTTGTGAAATGTTAGCTGTGTTTGTTTTAAACAAATGATAAAATGAAACAACTAATTATACTGCCTTTTTCCCCTCTAGTTATATCAGAGGAGGAAAATGAACTGGGACTCTTCTTAAAGTTTCAAGCAGAACAAGATGTAACGCAAGCTGGCAAAATGATGGATGCTACTGGCAAGGCACTGTGTTCTTCAGCCAAGCAAAGGTCTGCCATGACTTTGGCATCATGTGAAATCTCAGCTAATATGATAGTTTTGACAAAATTGCCTTTGATTTGTAGAGGTTATTGACTGTCCTAGTAGAGCAGTAGTAATACTGCTTTTTGATGTCTAATTTTTACTTATTTTGTATTTAGAACACTTATTTTAAAAAATATTTATTCCCTTTTGTTGCCCTGTTGTTTTATTGTAGTTATTATTGTTGTTGTTATTGATGTCGTCATTGTTGGATAGGACAGAGAGAAATGGAGAGAGGAGGGGAAGACAGAGGGGGAGAGAAAGATAGACATCTGCAGACCTGGTTCACCACCTGTGAAGCGACTCCCCTGCAGGTGGGGAGCCGGGGGCTCGAACCGGGATCCTTACACAGGTCCTTGCGCTTCGCGCCACATGTGCTTAACCCGCTGCGCCACCACCGGACTCCCTATCTTTATTTATTTTTTAGATAGAGATAGTCATAAATTAAGAGGGGAGAGGGAGATAGAGAGGGAGAGAGACAGAGAGACACCTGCAGCCCTGCATCACCACTTGTGAAACTTTCCCCCTGCAGGTGGGGACCAGGGGCTTGAACCTGGGACCTTGTACACTGTAATGTGTGCACTTAACCAGGTGCGCCACCGCCTGGCCCCGATGATACACATCTTAAGTGGCTTTATTCTGAAATATCACGTCAGTACAAATGGACATAATTTAAAAAAAATTGTTAAGGAAATGATACAGACACTTGATACAAGGCCCTCAATGCCACTAAACAAACAAACAGATAAATAAACAAACAAAAAGCAACAGCAGAGGAGCTGGGCTTTATTGGTGCTTTTAAAATTCTTGTATTTTTCCTTTCACAGTTATTAAGAACTCAGTCTTGGGCCAGGTGGTGGTGCACTGGTTAAGTGTTCACATTACATACAGTTCACAAGGACCCAGGTTCAAGCCCCTGGTCTCACCTGCAGGGGGAAAGCTTCATGAGTGGTGAAGCAGGGCTGCAGGTGTCTCTCCCTCTCTATCTCTGCCTCTCTTCTCAGTTTCTCTCTGTCTTTACCTAATAATAAATTAATAAATATTTTAAAAAGAACTCAGTCTTAATTATCTTGTCAACATTTTATTTTTGTTTTTCTACATCCAGATTTTTACCTAAATCTATCAGGCAACTTTCTATTTATAGAGTTATGTGTTATAGATACAAGATCTATTTTATCCATGGAACTCATTTCAAAATGGAAGATTTGCTTGGCAAGCTGTTTATACATGGAATGATGATATCTTTCTTTTTTAATCGAAGCCCTGCTCAGCTCTGGCCTGTGGTTGTGTGGAGGATTGAACCTGGGACCTTTGGTACCTCAAGAATGAAAGCCTTTTGGCATAAACACTATGCTGTTTCCCCAGTCCTGGATTGACATCTGAAATGAAATATTTCCTAAAATAAGAAATGAGAAATATAAAGATTTATCTTTGGGGTTGAGCGGTGGCTCACCAAGTTAAATGCAAATAGAACAAAAGAGCAAGGACTCACACAAGGATCCTGGTTTGAGCCCCTGGGCTCCCCACCTGCAGAGGGGTGGCTTCAGACGCAGTGAAGCAGGTCTACAGGTGTCTCTCTTTCTCTCTCCCTCTCTATCTTCCCCTCCCCTCTCAACTTCTCTCTGTCCTATCCAATAAAATGAAAAGAAAAAAAAAAAGGCCTCCAGGAGCAGTGGATTTGTAGAGCAGTGATAACACTGGAAACAAACAAAAAAGATTTATCTTTAAAAATTTAATTAATTATTTATTTTATTGGGCAGAAACAGAGAGAAACTGAGAAGAGATTTCTTCACCACTCATGAAATTTTTCTTCCTTTCTTTTCTTTTTTTAAAATATTTTATTTATAAACGTTTAGAAAGTAAGAGGAGGAGACATCACTCTGGTACATGTGCTGCCGGAGACTGAATTCACGACCTCATGCTTGAGAGTTCAATACTTTCAGCCACCTCCTGGACCACCCACTCATGAAGTTTTCCTCTGCAGGTGGGGAGCGGGAACTGGAACTGGTTCCTCGAGCTTGGTGACATGAGCTCTTAGCCAGGTGTGCCACCACTCAGCCCCACAGATACATATTTATCTAACAACCAAAGCTGGCTTTTTGACTCTTACCTACTTTGTAATGTTTCTTAGGCATAAGATTTCCTGTTTATAATTTTATCTTGATAGCAAATATGCTTTTTAACTTGTGCTGTTGTTTATGGGGTGTACATTCCTCTGGTATTCCCTTCTCTGCTTTTAGATTGTTCCTGTGTACTCCCTTGTCTCGTCTTAAACAAGAAGTAGAGACCTTCAGTAAACGGGCGGTATCTGACACCTTGGTGACAATTAATAGAATGGAGGAGGCTCGCACAGAATACAGAGCGGCTCTGCTGTGGATGAAGGACGTATCCCAAGAACTAGACCCAGAAACTTTAAAGCAAATGGAGAAGTTTAGAAAAGTATGAGCGTCTCTTTAAACCCTACTCTTAGCTAGATATTACCCATCAGTTATTTTGGATGTTCCTTTTTTCCTTAAATTTGTGTTTGTTTCCTTAACTATACATTTTCCGTCAATCATCAATACTTTCTCTATCCAAAGATACTCCGCTAGAAAAATCTCCTACAGTAATTAAATAGCCCAAGCCTTTACCGTTAATTATGAAATAATAATGTAAATGAAGGGATTTGTTTTTACTATAATTTCATTTTTGAGAAAAGTATCTAGAGCCATGACAGTATATTTATGTCCATGTTATCAGTAATAATAATTAACTTTTTGATGGTTGCAGGTACAAATCCAAGTGAGAAATAGCAAAGCTTCATTTGACAAGTTAAAGATGGATGTTTGTCAGAAAGTGGATTTACTTGGAGCTAGTCGCTGCAATATGTTATCTCATTCCCTCACTACCTACCAGGTACCCACCTCCATGGTCAGCATGTCCTTGCTGTAAAGATGAGTGGTGAGATTCCTTTTTAAAAGTTGTCTAAAGGGTGTAGACACTGTATACTTGATCAGATTCTTTTGAATATGCTAACACTGACTTGTTAAGGCTAAGTCACTAAGACAAGAGACTCAGAGTTCTAGACTGGGAAAATTTTAGCCAAGTGTGGATTGCCTTCTCCTGTAGCTTCACCTGTTCTTGGTGTCCCGGTGAAAGTGACATAGGTGCTTGACCCAAAAATGTTTAAGATTCTTATGCCACTATGAGATTTAAATTCACTGGCATTGTTGAGTTTCCTACTCCTAGGCTGTGTACTCTCTTTTTTTATCTTTATTTGATCATTTATTGGATAGAGACAGCCAGAAATCAATAGGGAAGGGAGTAATAGAGAGGGAGAGAGACATCTGCAGCACTGCTTCACCACTTGCAAAACTTTCTCCCTGCAGGTGGGGACCGGGGGCTCGAACCTGGATCCTTTCTCATTGTAACATCTGTGCCCAACCAGGTGTGCCACTCACCACCCCCACCCCCACTCATTTCATGTTGCTAAGTTGTTAACCCACATCACTTTAATCTTGGGAGTCTTACTTGTACTTATATCAACCCAAATCACATAAATAACATACAGGAAAAGTGTTAGATTTTGGGAGTCAGGCAGTAGCACAGGGGGTTAAGCGCATGTGGTGCAAAGCACAAGGGCCAGAATAAGAATCCCGGTTCGAGACCCCAGCTCCCCACCTGCAGGGGAGTCGCTTCATAGGTGGTGAAGCAGGTCTGCAGGTGTCTATCTTTCTCTCCCCTCTCTGTCTTCCCCTCCTCTCTATTTCTCTTGGTCCTATCCAACAATGATGACATCAATAACAACAACAATAATAACTATAACAATAAAACAACAAAGGCAACAAAAGGGAATAAATATAAAAAAAGAATAAAAAACTTTAAAAAAAGAGTTTAATACATACTAGCTACTGCTCTTAATATGTTAAGTCACAAAAGGGAAGAATAAACTATTTACATGAGGAAAGAATGCTCATTGAAAATAATGTTCACTGCTGCTTTTAGGAAATCTACATAATTCAGTTCAGTACTAATTTAAAAAAAAAAAGATGCATTTTGGAAAAACAATTGACAGTCCATGAAACATCCTATCTGAAGCACATTAGCCATTAGTTCAGCTGTCCTTTAATTTCTCCTCTCACCTTGCAGAAAGTGTACAATTGCTTGACTTACTTTGAATACACAATTTTTCTTTTAATGTGACACTGAGAATGAACTGAGGTTCTTGTACATGTGCAATGCAGCCTCCCTGACCCAATTTTTAAAAATTCTACATCCTTATTAAATGAGCGAGAGAGCAAGAGACAGACCGAAAACAAAGAGGAGTGAGGAGGGACACGAAAGCACTAGTCCACCTATGACTTTTCCTCTGATGCTGTCCTAGTGCTCCCATGTGGGTCTGGGGATGCACCCCAGACCTGACGCAAGGTAAGGTGCATGCTCTACCTGTTGAGCTATCTCTTTGCTCCAATAACACTTATTGTTGGCAAGTCTTTCTTGAGCCCTAAATGAAAGGCCACAGTTTTAAGTGTTGTGTAGCATTTAGTTCCAGCTCATCAAGCCTTAATATGCTTGCAGCATGAAGATTAACACATCTATTCCTAAATTAAGTATGCTATCTCATGCTTTTAATAATTCTTTTTTCAGATTGCTCAGAAAGTGTGCTGACCTGCCCGTTTCATCCCCTTGGCTGCTTTCAGTCTCTAGCTAGCTTCATTGTACATTCCAGCACTGATACACACAGGCACCACAGATACATGTAGACACAGATGCCACTTCTTAAGCTGCAACACTCTTCAGTGATTTTCTGCATCCCCAAAGTTGGAAACTGAATTTAGTTCTTGCTCTTAACTGTTAATGAGAAAAAACAGTGCTGAAAAAAAATCATGGAGATGAAACAGAATGGTAGTGTCATCATCTCTTTTTCTGCAGAGAACGCTGCTTGGATTCTGGGAGAAAACAGCTCAGATGATGTTCCAAATCCATGAGGCTGGCATTGGTGCTCATCCTTACGGTTTTGTAGCTCTCAAGGTACCTTTCTTCCTATGCCTTTCTATTAGCTATATTGTAGTTTCATTTGGAAGGTAATGTTGAAACTTTTTTATAAAATACTGGGAAGCATTTTCCTGTACTCTTTCAGTCTGTTCTTTCTCTGCATTTGCCTGACTCCAAATGCTACCAGATTGGGGGCCAGGCAGTAGCACACCAGGTTAAGTGCAGGGACCAGGTAGTGACCCTGGTTCGAGACATACCCCCTCCCCATCTGCAAGATGGAGGTCGCTTCACAAGCAGTGAAGCAGGTCTGCAGGTATCTTATCTTTCTCCCTCCCTCTCTGTCTCCCCTTCTCTCTCAGTTTCTCTCTGTCCTATCCAGCAACAATAACAGCAATGGCAACAATAACAACAACAACAAGGGCAACAAAAATGGGAAAAATGACCTCCAGAAGATTCGTAGTGCAGGCACCGAGCCCCAGTGATAACCCTGGAGGCAAAAAACAAACAAAAAAAGCTACCAGAAACACTAACTGAATACACTGGAATGTGTTTAGCAGATTCAGGATAATAGTAGGGATAAATGAAAGTAAAAAACAATGCAAAAAAGACAAGAAAAAGGTTGTGACAAGGAAAAACATAAGAGGAACCAATGATGGCAAGTGGTCAGGTATTATTTTAAATGACGAGATTATGTACCCGACCATTTTAGAACAACAGTTTACCTATTATACTTTTACATTGAGTCACAAATGTGAGACATGGGGAAGTCAGGTGGAAGTCAGGCGGTAGGTAGCGCAGCAGGTTAAGCGCACGTGGCGCAAAGCACAAGGACCGGCGTAAGGATCCGGGTTCGAGCCTCCGGCTCCCCACCTGCAGGGGAGTCGCTTCACAGGCGGAGAAGCAGGTCTGCAGGTATCTGTCTTTCTCTCTCCCTCTCTGTCTTCCCTTCCTCTATTTCTCTCTGTTCTATCCAACGACGATGACATCAATAACAACAACAATAACTACAACAATACAAGGGCAACAAAAGGAAAATAAATAAATATTTTTTAAAAATGTGAGACACGTATACTAGTTTTGGCCATTATGTGTGACTTTCTGAGCTCTTCCTGTAACATCTCACATGTGAATGTTGGGCTAGAATTAGTTCCCTTCTAACAATCGTATATCCCCCTTGTATATCCCCAGCAGCCACACTGGTGGTCCTCCTTCAGTTCTAGGAGGCTAGGTTGCAATACCTTTGAACATATCGTTCTGCCTTACTTTTAGCAGTTTTAAAATATTGTTGGGTGTTCATGTTAGATGAGTATAATGGGTTCATATTTTTTTTAGTATTTTTATTAGTGATTTAATAATGATCGATAAGGTTGTAAGATAAGAGGGTTACAATGCCACACAATTCCCACTGCCAGGTTCCATATTCATTTATAACTGTGTATCGCTGATGCTTGGTATGGATTTTTTAAAATTAATTAATTAATTAATTTATTTATTCCTTTTGTTGCCCTTGTTGTTTTTTGTTGTTGTAGTTATTATTATTGATGTCATCATTGTTGGATAGGACAGAGAGAAATGGAGAGAGGAGGGGAAGACAGAGAGGGGGAGAGAAAGACAGACACCTGCAGACCTGCTTCACCGCTTGTGAAGTGACTCCCCTGCAGTTGGAGAGCTGGGGGCTCGAACCGGGATCCTTCCACTGATCCTTGTGCTTAGCGCCACCTGCGCTTAACCCACTGTGCTACCGCCCGACTCCCTTGGTATGGATTTTTATTTTAAGTCTTCCAGGCTAGTGAATATCCTTCAGTTTTGTTTCTTTGCTTGGTATATATTTTGTTTTAATTTTTACTTTTTTCTATATTGATATTTCATTGGACAACATAGTGGTATTTAGGTGAGTTTAATACTCAATTTCTGCTCAGGATTAAATTGAAAATCATTGATTTAGAGCATCACAATACAGGCTCACACTACAGTAGGTCTTCTTAGGCATATCAGAAACTGGTAGCCTTGTCTCCACCCCACCACACCATGTATGGTTGCTGGTCCGTTCAGATCACATCAGCAAACACTTCAAGTATCTCTCCCTTCCCATACCTCTCAGTTTCACCAGAATTATTCCTATTTAATTGCTTGTTTAGAATTTTAGTTCTCTTTTTTTTTTTTACACAAAGAAACAAATTCTAGCTACATAATGTTGAATTTTTTATTCTTAGCAACTACAAGATACTCCAAGAAAGCTTACTGAAGATCACAAAGAAGAAAAAATAGAAAACCACTGTCTTACTGAAGACCTCAACAAGTAAGCAGGCCAAAATGATGTATCATTGTACGGGAGCCCTAGATGCCGTTGTGATGTGTTTGGAAAAGAAAGAAAGGCCACTGGGAGCAGTGGGTTGGATTCACCATGCGGGCCCCAGGCCCCAGTGAGGATCCTGGTGGCAAAAAAGCAAATAAATAAAATAAAAAAGAGAACACAGATAGAAGGTCATGTATGTACACTGCCAAAGGAAATGACCATTCCAAGTCACAGTATATATTTTCTCCTGGGGCCGAGTTATCCCAGCAGGTAGCGGGGAGGGTGTTTCCTATTTCATGTGCACACCCAGCTTTAAACCTGGAGAGGATCCAGGATTGTGATGTCTTTTCTTCTCTTTCCCTTCCCATCTGAAAAAGTTGACCCAGAGCAGTGACTCCCCAGTGACAGCAACAACAACAAAAAATGCTTTTTAAGTATCTTTAAAGATTCACTGAAGCAGCCTCCAGTACTAGAATTGTGAGGCTGTACCCAAGGAATAAATGACTAAGTCTCAGTGTTCAATTTCTTATCTTTTGGTTATTACATCAGCTAATGAAAATACCCAAAATAGATTGAGAATACTTTAGGCAAATATTTTCTTTTGCAACTACCATTGTTTTTAGATAGAATATCCCCCCTTTTTTTTTTGCCTCTAGGATTATTGATGGCGCTCAGTGCCTGCACCACGAATCCACTGTTACTTGAGGCTATTTCTTCCCTTTTATTGCCCTTGTTGTTTTATCGTTGTTGTGGTTATTATCATTGGTGTTATTGATGTCGTTGTTGGATAGGACAGAGAGAAATGGAGAGAAGAGGGGGAGAGAAAGACATAGACACCTGCAGACCTGCTTCACTACCTGTGAAGCAATCCCCCTGCAGGTGGGGAGCCAGAGACTTGAACCAGGATCCTTATACCAGTCCTTGTGCTTTGCGCCACCTGCGCTTAACCCGCTGTGCTACCGCCCGGCCCCCTCTTCATCCCTTTTAATTTAGTTCATTGTATTCTTGAGCAGAATCCTTCCCTGTTTGAAAAATCTACTCCATACTCAATGACTTTAGAGATGGATGTTCTTCTTTACATGGTGCTAAGCATAGTGCTTTCCGTGCAGGACGTGGTGCCTGGTCTTCACTGATAACTCAGAAAATGTATACTGTCTCTTCAGTTTAAACACTAAAACAACAAAAGAACTGTAGAGTGTGGGTTCCAAATGTAATTTTACCAAAATATTTGCTTCTTTTGGTTTTACTTCAGGTTAGCTTTGTCAGATGAGGAAGTGAACTTGGAAAGTGAAGCAGGTAAGATAGTATATTTACTACTTTGAAATGACATTTAACATGTCAAAGCAGCGTATCCACTCAATGTAACAACATGGGAAGTTACTTTATATGTTTCCTGTGTACAAACATAGTTCCCCTGTCCTGGAGTTGCACTGAGTTGTAACTGACACAACACTGTGTGTATTGTCTTTTTTGGTTTTATGTAACCAGGGCCTCAAGCATGCAGGAAACACATTGTCCCACTGGGTCCTTCTGGGCCACTTATGGTAGCTTTATCTGCCCATTTGTTTAGTGTTTCTGATTATGAGATAATATTTGTTCATTCTTAGTCTGTGGGAGTCCTGGAGGCTTTGAAGGTATTTCTCGGGCAAAAATCCATTCCTTTTTTTTTTTTTTTTGCCTCCAGGGTTATTGCTGGGGCTCGATGCCTGCACCATGAGCCCTCTGCTCCTGGAGGCCATTTTTCCCCCTTTTGTTGCCCTTGTTGTTGTAGCCTTGTTGTGGTTATTATTGTTATTGTTGATGTTGTTTGTTGTTGGACAGGACAGAGAGAAATGGAGAGAGGGGAAGACAGAGAGGGGAAGAGAAAGACAGACACCTGCAGACCTGCTTCACTGCTTGTGAAGCGACTCCCCTGCAGGTGGGGAGCCGGGGGCTCGAACCGGCATCCTTATGCCACTGGTCCTTGCACTTTGCACCATGTGAGCTTAACCTGCTATACTACAGCCCGACCCCCTCCATTCCTTCTTTCTTAAGTTAGGGTTCAAGGGTCCAGTGATCATTGCAACTCCCTTCCAGGGACCCTTAGCTACAACAGGAATCCTAGGCTCAGCTTAATTTTCTTGGGTCTTCTGAAGTCTGCTTCCAGATAACTGAGTCAGTATGGGCATTTGTCCATAAGGCATCTGTCTACCTTTTCTCTTGGTTTCCTGTTTATTTCTCTCAGATTTGGTTTCTGTTTCCATTGTTTCCAACAAGGCCAGCAATATATTAAACATATTTTAGAGTCTTCATGAGGATTCTTTTTTTGTAAGGGAGGGTGTTTCTGGGTATTATATTTCTAGTTAGCAGTTACCCTCCCTCCCTTCCTTCCTCCTTTCTTTCTTTCTTTCTTTCTTTCTTTCTTTCTTTCTTTCTTTCTTTCTTTTTCTCTTTCTCTCCTTCTTTCCTTCTCCCTTTTCATTTCCTTCCCCAAACAAAGCACTGCTCAGCATTGGCTTCTGGTGATTGAACCCGGAGCCAGCGTTCTTGCAGAGCCATTATTCTATCGCCCCAGCACAGTCAGCAGTTTTCACTGACCATATTAATAAGGACATTTTGAAAATACTCACTGTCACTGGGACCCAGGCAATACCATCTTGCCTTCACACGAAAATACTATTTTCACTCTAGTTTGAAAAATGTGAAGAAGCACTACTTTCAGAAAAATAAAAACAAACCATATCCATCCATCCATCCATCCATCCATCCATCCATCCATCCATCCATCCATTCATATTTACTCATTCAGCGCAAAATGAACATCTGCTGTATCAGAGTAATGCAGACTGAGAAGAATCAATATAAAACGACCTTTCAGAGAGTCAAGACTGGCAGCAGGCCTACGGAGAGGGGCAGACTTCGAACATGAAAACCTCTGACTTTCAAGAGGATATAGTAGAGAAACTGAATACAAAATGATTTGTTTTTACGTCTACCAACTCAAGTTTTATATTTTTCCACTTTTTGTTCCTCTCTCTCTCTCTCTGTACACACACACACACACACACACACACACACACACACACACACACACATATTATGATTTAATTTGGTCATTTGAGCACTCCAACCTAATTACTATGTTACTGTAAATAAGCATGATAAATTTCTTCTTGTTCAGTTTATCTTGTATGGATGGGCTTTTGTTTCAGCAACTGAAGACCACAAGGAAGCATGTTTTGAAGTAAGAGAATTTGGAACATCTCAGTTTTCTAATTCTGAAAATGGTATGACATTATGTTTTCTTTATATGTATGGTTGACTGATTTTTTTTTTTAATTTCTTCAGTTTCACTTAACATTAATTTACTTAAAATTTTTTTTATTATGGGATAGAGAGGGAGAGAGCCAGAGAAACATCTGCAGCCCTGCTTCACCACTCGCTAAGCTTTCCCCCTGCAGGTGGGGACGGGAGGCATGAACCCAGGTCCTTGCACATGGTAACATATGCGCCCAACCGGGTGCAATACCACCAGGACCCAACATTAAATATTTAACATTAAAATTTATGTAGATCTCTGTACACAGGGACATAACTGTATTTCTACTTTGAGGAACATCACTATGAAGATTATATAATGCTTATTTTGTATGTCTTGAGCCCTTTCAGACTCTGCACAGCCGTGAGGATGGTCACCAGCTGGCTAGTTTTCTTTTTCACATGTAGGCAGCTAGTAGATACATGCTGAATATCTTCCCCAGGAACTAAGGTGCAAACATCATTTTCCCTAGTTTGTCATTTGCCTTTTGATATTCTACAGTTGTTTCTTGGATGTAACTGAAAAAATATGATCAACTTATCTTTCTTTTCTTCAACCTAGATGTTTTGTCATATACAAACCCCACTTTTTAAAAAATATTTATTCTCTTTTGTTGACCTTGTTGTTTTATTGTTGTAGTTATTGTTGTCGTCGTTGGACAGGACAGAGAGAAATGGAGAGAGGAGGGGAAACGGGGAGAGAACGATAGACACCTGCAGATCTGCTCCACCGCTTGTGAAGCGACTCCTCTGCAGGTGGGGAGCTGGTCCTTGTGCTTTGCGCCACCTGTGCAAACCCCACTTTAAAGACAAATGCACTTATGTTTTCTCCTATAGTATTTATATAGACGCATCAAGTTGTCCATAGTGCAAACTGCATTTCTGCAGTAACTTTATTTTGTTTTGCCTCCATGGTTATTGCTGGGGCTCAGTGCCTGCATTATGAATCCATTGTTCCTGGAGGCCTCCCCCCCCATTTTGTTGCCCTTATTGTTGTTATTGTTACTATTGCTGTTGTTGTTGGATAGGACAGAGAGATGGAGAGGAGATAGGAGAGGAAGACAGAGAGGAGGAGAGAAAGAAAGACACTTGCAGACCTGCTTCACCACTTGTGAAGTGACCCCCCCCCCAAGGTGGGGAGCTGGGGACTCAAATCGTGATCTTTACACCAGTCCTTGTGCTTTGCGCCATATGCACTTAACCCGCTGTGCTACCACCTGGCCCCTCTGCAGTAATTTTAGTCGCCTCTTGTTGCTGCTGCTCTAGTGAGCTCTAGTGCTGCAAGTGTCTGCCTAGTGCCTTCTGTAGCACCATTCACTCCTTTGAGTAGTTGGTCTCTCCAAAAAAATTGTGCACTGCTGTAAAAAGTGATCTTGCATAGTTTTTGTATGTTTTTCTTGCTATTTAGTGCAATACTGGAAAGTTTGAATAACATCATGCATTTACATGAAGTACTAGTGGTGATAGAATTGCTCCCAAGAAGCAGGGAAAAGTCCTGACAGTATAGGAGAAGTTGTATGGCTTGGGAGGTAGGCCAGTAGCCTTGGCCCTCAAGGATCATCTACACTGTGAGAGGATCCCAGTGTTGACTTAATAAACACACACATTACCTCTCTTCTTTGTCTCTAAGTACGAAGAGATTCAAGGGCTTCTCTGAAGGTTTTGCTTGTTAAATCTGGCATTTGCTCACTTTAACAAGTAACTTAAAAAATAGTATTAGTAAGCACACAAAGTACAAAATGCAAGGACCAGCTCAAGGATCCTGGTTCGATCCCCTGGTTCCCCCCTGGGGTGGAGGAGGTGTTGCTTCACAGGCGGTGAAGCAGGTCTGCAGGTGTCTTTCTCTCCTCCTCTCTCCATTTCTCTCTGTCCTATCCAACAACAACAACAGCGTCATCAGCAACAACAGTGAGAAGATGTCCTCTAGGAGCTGTGGATTCATAGTCCTGGCACCAAGCGCCAGCGATAACCCTGGAGGCAAAAAAAAAAAAAAAAAAAAACTTGTTAGTGTTAGTGATTTAATAGTGGTTTCCAAGATTCTAAGATTATAGAAAATGTATAGCTCCACACCACACCTACTACCAAAGCTCTGTGCCTCATCGGAGTCCTCAGAGTCTCAGGGAAAGTTTGAAGTTGGACTACTTCTTCTAGGCTTGTTTTTTTTTAAAGTTCATGTTTTTCAGTTTTCTTTTTTTTCATTTTTAAAAAATACTTATTTTCCCTTTTGTTGCCCGTATTGTTTTATTGTAGTTATTATTGTTATTGATGTCATCGTTGTTGGATAGGACACAGAGAAATGGAGAGAGGAGGGGAAGAACAGAGAGGGGGGAGAGAAAGATAGACACCTGCAGACCTGCTTCACCGCCTGTGAAGCGATCCCTCCCCCTGCAAGTGGGGAGCTGGGGGCTCAAACTGGGATTCCTACGCCGGTCCTTGTGCGTGTGCCACAGTGCACTTAACCCACTGCGCTACAGCCCGACTCCCTCAGTTTTCTAGCTGCCACAAATGAATGAAGCCATCTCGAAGTTCTGTCATCTCTTTACCACTTCATTAAGCATGATCACTTCCAGTTCTATTCATTTTGTCTTTTTTTTTTAAGGATTTAAAAAAAAATTAAATACTTTTTTATATTTATTTATTTTCACTTTTGTTGCCTTTGTTTTATTGTTGTGGTTATTATTGTTGTTATTGATGTCGTCATTGTTGGATAGGACAGAGAGAAATGGAACGAGATGGGGAAGATGGGGGGGAGAGAAAGACAGATACCTGCAAACCTGCTTCACCGCCTGTGAAGTGACCCCCCGCAGGTGGGGAGCCGGGATCCTTATGCCGATTCATGTGTGCATAACCTGCTGTGTTACTGCCCGACTCCCCCCCCTTTTTTTTGCCTTCAGAGTTATTGCTGTGCCTCAGTGCCAGCACTATGAATCCACTGCTCCTGGCGGCCATTTTTTCCCATTTTATTGGATAGGACAGAACGAAATTGAGAGGACAGGGTGAGATAGGGAGAGAGAGACACCTGCAGACTTGCTCACAGCTTGTTAGGTGACCCCCCCTGCAGGTTGGGAGTTGGGGCTCCAACCTGGACCCTTGTGCCGGCCTCGTGTTCTGTACTTTGTGTGCTGGACCCATTGCACCACCACCCGACCCCTCCTTTTTTATAAAACTATTTTATTTATTATTGGCTAGAGAGAGAGAGAAATTGAAAGGGGAGGGGAGATAGAGACACTTGCAGCTCTGCTTCACCACTTGTGAAGCTTCCCCCCTGCAGGTGAGGACTCGGGGCTTGAACCCCGGTCCTTGTGCACTGTTATGAGTGCTTAGCCAGGTGCATCAGCAGCTGACCTTTGTTTCCCCCCAAAGGTAGTTTCTGTTGTCTGCCTTCCTGTCAGCAATACTGTCATATATAATTTCAGGTGTTTTTTTAACTCTGTTTTGCATACCTTACTTTTTGCTGGAAATTGGACATTCTGGAAGTCACATCTTAGCAGCTTTCAATACTTGCTGCTCCTCTGGGACTCACTGCTGGGTTGTGTTTAGTAGCAAACTGATTACTTTGGCGAACCCGCCTCCTCCCCCTCCATCCTTAATCCCTCAGAGGATGAAAATCTAGGCATTTCCAGTCACCCTAGGCTAGGCTAATAGTGGCTTTTCTTTTTATTAAATGCTAACTTTTATTATGGTTTATCAGACTGTAAGATTACAAGTATATAGTTTCATACTGTACACAAAACCCAAGTTCTGGGAGTAGGAAGATGACTTTTGGGGTGTGGGGGACATAGTTTCTGAGTAGGGCTTCCTTATCAAGCTTCACAGTAACCATCTGACACACTGGACTTGACCAAGAACATATGGGGTTCTTTCCAGCAGGATCACTGCACTTCCTAGGCGGTGGGTGACTTTCAGGGAGAGAGCCCTGGAGCAAACTCCAGTGATATTGATCCAGGGATGCTGGTCTTTGTGGACAGGTCCAGTAGAACTTGAGCACCTTCCTTTTTGTTTACATTTTATTTATTCATTTTATTATTTCTCTCTCTCTCTGAAATGAAAAGAAGGGGGAATCTGGGTGAGCAGCAGTACAGTCATACAGGTCCCAGTGCAGGGGGGAAAGAGGAATGAAAGGATTCATTCTTACCCTCCCCTCCGTTCCTGGTAGCATTTGAAATTAGCTGTTACCGACCCCCCCCCCCCCAATCGTTCTTGCTGACTTTCCCCTGGTTCCCTAAGGTAAAGTATGTGATCGCCTCCCTGCTGCTTTTCATCACAACTACCTTTGTTTTGGGGTGTCCTTAGGTCTGAGTGTCTCACACTCTGTTGCAGATGCATTTACTTCCTTTGGGAAGAGAACAGAAGCTGAGAGACCCCTTTAGCCAAGAATTGTTTAATTACAGAAGATGAAAAAAAATGTATTCTGCTTGGTGGGTTTATTTAAATACTTAGGTTTATTTTTTATTTTAACTTTTTTCTTTACACTACTTCTCCTCATCTGCTATCAGGTCAAAGTGGAGAAATTTATGTTATGATAGTTATAGAACTAATAGCCCACATCTGCAACCTTGTGAGAACTACTGTAACTTCCAATGGAGGGAATGGGGACACAGAACGCTGTGGTGGGGATGATGTGGAGTTATACCATTATTTTATAACTTTGTAAATCAATATTAAATCAACAAAATTAAAAACAAATAAAAGTAAATAAAGTAATGAAAAAATTCTGTCATCATCTAATAACTAAGTTTATTTTTATAGTATTGTTTTAAATTTTTATTTATTTATTTGATAGAGACAGACAAATTGAGAAGAAAGGGGGAGACAGGGAGAGAGACAGAGAGATACCTGCAGCCCTGCTTCACCATTCATGAAGCTTTCCCCTTGCAGGTAGGGACCAGGGGCTTGAACCAGGTCCTTGTGCATTTAGCCAGTTGTGCCATCTGGCCCCTATTTTTATATTATTCAACCACATTATATGCAGAGCGATTTTGGTAATATTTCTACCTTGAGAAACCATGGATTGTCTGTGTGTGCCTTAGTATAGATGTTTGTGAATTTCCACTGCTTCTGAAGGTAATTTTCTATCACTAGGAAATGTATGTACCTACTTGTGTTCTAGTAGGTATATTAGTCTTGTATTACTAGTGTGTGTGTTTCTTCTTATAGCTCCTTCAGTTTCTGTCTTTGGTGAATGATTCCTTAGTTATGTATATCACTCCATACCTATATCCTCATGACTTTTATACATCTTCACTGTGAATTGTTGTCATTTGATCTATAGGCTGTCAAAGTTTAAAGTGATTTTCATGTAAACTTTCAATCAGTCCAGTTATCCATTAAACTTATATTAATACGGTGTGAAACAGGGTAAATGTGATTTCCCCTACATTCTACTCTCACTTCCTCAAAGAGAAACAAAACCCCACTGTTTTATTTTCACTTAACAGTTACAAAGGATCTACCGATAGATTCGTTCGAAGAAGATTTTGAGAGAGAATTCTCATTCCTGAACAACCTTCTGAGTCCTGGCTCTTTAAGTACTAGTGAATTTAACCAAGAATGTCACACTGCTTTTGGGAGCCCCACTGCCAGCCTCATGTCCCAGGAGCCTTGTGTGGGGTCTGAGTCCCTTGCTGCTTCTTCTGGATTCCTTCCTTCCCAGCTCTTTGACCTTGGCCTTCATGCTGCTGGAGCTTTCAACAGTAAGTGCCAATGAAATATGCAATAACTGTGTCCTGCTTTATCTTTGTCAAGCAAAACTGTGTATTTTGATTCTAAAATCAACAAGGAGGTCAATTTTATCATCATCCTCGTCATTACTGTGTGATTGTTACTTGCCACCAGGGTTAACACTGGAGCTTGGTGCCTGCACACAACTCCATTGATCCCGGCAACCTTTTTTCTTCCCCTCTAGACAGAGGACGAGACAAGATAGGGAGAGAATGACAGAGGAAGAACACTGCAGTGCTGACCCACCGCTCAGGAAGCTTTCCCTTCTCAAGCACTCCCATGTTTGCCTGAGGCTTGAAATCAGGTCCTGCACATGGCAAAGTCGTAGTGTGTCCCGTGGGGTGAACCACCTGCTACCCCCAGCCCCTGCTCTGATTACTTTGATGAGCAGGAGAGACCACAGTTAGCTCTGCTTGGCTTTAGCGTGTGCAGTGCTGCGGATCTAGCTTGGGACACCATGCATTCAACTCAGGAGATGACTTCTAACAAGTACTAAATAAAGCTTGTAGTCAACACCAACCAGCTGGGGAAACAAAATATATATAATTGTTTTTTTTTTCTTGCCTTCAGGGTTATTGCTGGGACTATGAATCCACTGCTCCCAGAGGCTATTTTTTCCCTTTTGTTGCCCTTGTTGTTTATCATTATTATTGTTATTGCTATCATTGTTGTATAGGACAGAGAGAAATCGAGATGGGGAAGACAGAGAGGGGAAAGAAAGACAGACACCTGCAGACCTGCTTCACCGCCTCTGAAGCAACCCCCCGCCCCCGGCAGGTGGGGAGCAAGGGCTCAAACTGGGGTCCTTATGCCGGTCCTTGTGCTTTGCGCTAACACTCAGTCCCCTATTTTTAGTTATTTTAAAAAAATATTTTACTTATTTATTAGAGGAAGAACCAGACATCACTCTGATACATGTGCTACCGGGGATTGAACTTGGGACCTTATGCCTGAGAGCCCAATACTTTATCCACTGCACCACCTCTCAGACCACTATTTATTTAAACCAGAGTACTGTTCACCTCTGGCTTCTGGTAGTGCTAGGTATTGAACCTGGGACTTCAAGCTTTGGAGCCTCAGGCAGGAAGGTCTTGTTGCATAACTGTTATGCTACACTTATCTCCCCAGCCCAGATCTCTGGGTTCTAAGGGCTAGTGAAGTAGTCCACTTGCATAGTGCACATTTGTTTAAATTTTCCCATGCATGCAACCCAGGTTAGAGCCCAGCCCCTACCATACTGGAGGAAACTCGTCTTGTGGGACTTTCCCCTCTATCTCTCTTTCAATTTGCAACGTCAGCCCAGAACAGTAATGTCTCAGTGATTACAAAATAATAATAATAAATAATAATCTGTCAGAACTATTACTTCCCCCCAAGTTTAGAACTTCTCTTTTAAATTGTGTGTCCATTTTTAATTATTTCTTTATTGGGGGATTAATGTTTTATAGTCAACAGTAAATACAATAGTTTGTATAGGCGTAACATTTGTTTTCTTTTTTAATATCTTATTAATGAGAAAGATAGGAGAGAAATAACCAGATATCACTCTGGTACATGTGCTGCCGGGGATTCAACTCAGGACCTCATGCTTGAGTGTCCAGTGCTTTATCCACTGTGCCACCTCTGGACCACAGATTTCTCAGTTTTCCACATAATGTGTCTGTTTCTAATGTGTCTGTTTCTAATTGAATGTGTCTGTTTCTAATTGTTTACAACTTGTATATTTATTTCAAAACCATTTTGAAAACTTTAAGGAAGTCTCTAGCTGGGACTAAATTTAGGTGATTTGAGATATAATTGCAGATAAAATTTTGAGTGTAAATTCTTATATTGTAGAGTCTAATTTTGATACAAAGACCTTTCCTGGTTTTTCTTTGGAATTCTGGTTTTATTTCCTGGTCAGGGAGAGAACACTAGCGTGTGGTCTCAGACTTGCAAGTCCAGCATCCTCCTCTGCCTGGACACATTTTCTTTTCTGTCCCTTCCTATCTGATCAACAGTGGGTAACTGACCACACCCCCTCTCCCTAGGCTGGGCCATCCAAGGCGGGTTAGAGCTTCCTCTTTCACAAATTGGCCACCAGCCAGTGCCTTCACAGAGTCCAAAGAAATTCACAATATGTAAGTGATTTATGTTCCTTGTCATAACATTAGCAATTAGCTGAATATAGATACATTTAGAGAAGGACCCCCAGACTGAACTTTAAGGGATCTTTTTTCAGAGTTATTTTTTAAAAAAAATATTTTATTTTCTCTTTTGTTGTCCTTGTTGTTTTTCATTGTTGTTGTAATTATTGTTATTGATGTTGTCGTTATTATTATTGTTAGATAGGCCAGAGAGAAATGGAGAGAGGAGGAGAAGGCAGAGAGGGAGAGAGAAAGACACCTGCAGACCTGCTTCGCCGCCAGTGAAGGGACTCCCTGCAGGTGGGGAGCTGGGGGCTCAAACTGGGATCCTTACACCGGTTTTTGCACTTTGCGCCACATGCACTTAACCCGCTGTGCTTCTAGAGTTCTTTACTGGAGAAGGATCCCGCTCCCCACCTGTAGGGGATGGGGGGGCTGCTTCATGAGAGGTGAAGCAGGTCTGCAGTGTCTCTTTTTAACTTTTATTACTTATTATTAGATAGAGAGAAAGAAATTGAGAGGGGAGAGAAAGTTAGAGGGGAGAGGTAAAGCGGGAAGGAGAGGGGGCTGGGTGGTGGCGCAGTCGGTTAAGGATACATGGTACTAAGCACAAGAACTTGGTAAGGATCCCGGTTTGAGCCAATGGCTCCCCACCTGCAGGGGGTTCGTTTCACAAGCAGTGAAGCAGGTCTGTAGGTGTCTGTCTCTCTCCCTAACTCCTTCCCCTCTCAATTTCTGTCATAGCCAATAAAAAGGAAAAAATGGCCTCCAGGAGCCCTGGATTTGTAGTGCCGGCAGCAAGCCCCATCGATAACAACCCTGGAGGCAAAGTGGGAGAGAGGGAAAGAGGCAGAGGCCCCTGCAGCCCTGCTTCACCACTCATGAAGCTTCCCCCCTGCAGGTGGAGACCAGGGGTTTGAACCCAGGTCCTTGTGCACTGTAATGTGAGCACTTAACGAGGTGCACCACCACCTGCCCCCCATCTTTCCCTCTATCTATCCCTTCCCCTCTCAGTTTCTCTCAAAATAAAACAGAAAGGGAAAAAAAGGGAGGGAGGAGGGGCCCAGGTGGTGGCACACCTGGCTGAGCACACAGGTTACAATGCACAAGGACCCGGGTTCAAGTTCCCGGGCCCCGCCTGCAGGGGGGAAGCTTCATGAGTGGTGAAACAGGGCTGCAGGGGTCACTCTCCCCCTTCCTTTCAATTTCTGGCCGTCTCTATCCAATAAATAAAAGATAATTAAAAAAAAAAAAGGTTGCTGGGAGCAGTGGACTCGTAGTGCCCAGCACTAACCCTGGCAGAGAAGGACAGGGAGATACCACTTACTACCTTAAATTGTCCAGAGCAGTATTTTGTTAGGAACTAAAACAAAAGCTTGGCTGTCTGACTATGGAGAAAGGATTGAATAGAGAATGATGCATTCACCATGCCAAGCTGGTATTTTTAATGCAATGCCAGGGAATGAATGCACACCACTGGGTGAGCTCTCATCCCCCTCCCTCCCTTCCTCCTTCTCTCTCTTTTTCACAGCTCTGGCTTATGGGGTTGAACCTGAGACTTCTCAGAGCCTCAGAAATGATAATCTCTTACATAACCACTATGCTATCTCCCCTACCTTAGTTATTTAGGAGAATGAGACAGAGACACCACAGCACCACTGTGCCATCCGTAGAGTTCCTCTAGTGGCAGCCATGGGGCGTCAGGGCTTGTACCCCGAGTCTTATGCACGTTCAGCCTGTGCTCTCCTGGGGGTGGGCTATCTCCTGACCCCCAGCAATGAGCTAAATCCTGTACTGCAGTCATTTCCATTTTGTGTCATTTTGTTGATAATGGATAGATACTATCCTATCCTATAGGATGTCTGCATAAAGAATAGTTTGGGGGAAGGGGGTAAAGAGCATAATGGGGGATTTGGGCGGTAGCACAGTGGGTTAAGCACATGTGGCACAAAGTGCAAGGACCAGCATAAGGATCCCAGTTCAAGCCCTCAGCTCCCCACCTGCAGAGGAGTTGCTTCACAGGCGGTGAAGCAGGTCTGCAGGTGTCTCTCTCCCCCCATCTTCCCCATCTCTCTCGATTTCTCTGTCCTATCCAACAGTGATGACAACAATAACTACAACAATAAAACAACAAAGGCAACAAGAGAATTAATGTTTTAAAAAAATACATAAGTAAGAGCATAATGGTTATACAAAGACTCTTGAGACTGAGGTTCCAAAGTCCCAGGTTCAATCCCTTGCACTACTGTGAGCCAGAGATGAGCAGTAAAAGAAAAAACAAACAAAAAAACCCAACAGGCCCTGCTACCATGTACGAAGTACTTACTATGTTGTGTGTGCAGAAATGGTCCATGTTGTAACTACCATGTAGGGTATACACAGAAAACAAGCAGACTTGCTGTCTTACACGGTCATTTACTTTCTTTTTTTTTTCATTAAAATTTAGGAGTAAATTATTTTTTTAATTTATTTTTTAAGAAAAGATAAATTAACAAAACCATAGGGTAGGAGGGGTTCAACTCCACACAATTCCCACCACCCAATCTCCATATCCCACCCCCTCCCCTGATAGCTTTCCCATTCTCTATCCCTCTGGGAGCATGGACCCAGGGTCCTTGTGGGATGCAGAGGGTGGAAGGTCTGGCTTCTGTAATTGCTTCCCCGCTGAACATGGACGTTGACTGGTCGGTCCATACTCCCAGACTCTCTCTTTCCCTAGTAGGGTGGGTCTCTGGGGAAGCGGAGCTTAAAACTTTTTCATTGGAATTTTAAAGGTCCAGAATTGTTGCACGAGGACAACCAAGGACCTATTATATATATATATATATGCCTCTCACTCAGATTGGCCTATTTGTGTCCTTCATTGTTTGCTTGTAGAAACCAGTTTGGTTACTGTATTCTAAGTCATTGAGGCTGAACTAGTAGCCCTCTGTCCCTAAACACTTGAGCTTGCTGCACTGGGATACTTCTTCAGCGTCCCAAGGAGAGGTCTGTTCTGTAGCACCACTACAGCCAGGTTCTAAACACAAGAAGATTCCTTACTGTGTAGTGGCCCGGTGCACCTTAAAGACTGCTTGGACTTTTGAGTTGCCTTTTGACTGGCACAATCTGCTTGTCATGGTACAAAATGATGTTTTGTAACCCCAGAATTTCCTCCACAATTTTTTTAATTGGAATGGAAAACACATACAATTTGCCATCTTATTTCCAAGTGTACAGTTCAGTAGTGCTACATATTTGCACTGTAATGAAATGGACTTCCACAACTTGTTGGTCTTGGAAATTTGAAACATGTTATACAATACCCCTTAACATCGGCTACCCACTCCCTACCATCCCACTACCCACTAGTTATGTTCTGCTTGATAGCGTTCTTACCAGTTGTCTGGAATCTTTTATTTAAAAGGACATCTAATTTAAAATAATAAAAGTGATAAAATAATGTGGTTTCAAGAAGTCAAGATTCTATAATAATTTATTTCCTTTTTTCCATAGCTCCAGATAGTAGTAACCAGGATATGTCAGCCTGGTTCAGTTTGTTTGCAGACTTGGATCCACTTTCAAACCCAGATGCTATCGGACACTCTGACGATGAACTTCTTAATGCCTGACTGAAGTTGTCCTGTCACTCAGCCACCTTCAGACATCAGTCTGCAACATGCTGCGTTTGGGGGAAGGGAGCCTCTGCTCTAATCCAGACACAAACACATCTTGTTTGCACTTGTCAGCCCACTTCAAACAGTCAGGACCACATGTGAATAGATTCAGCATCTTTTTAATATCTTGGATCTGCAGCCATTGGTAACATGTGGAAACTATTAGAAATAATTAGAGTGTGAGCTAGATACCTAATTTTAAGGCAAAATAACAGGAATAAGCCTGTGGGTTGGAATTGGGCATACTTATCTGGAAGCCTTTAATGCTGAGGATTCTCTGTGTGGGAAAAGGGCAGCTGGTGTAGAAGTTAGGTTACAACTTGGGGTGATTTTTTTAAAATTTTCTGTTCTGGAAAATAGCATTAGACCCAGCTCAGTTTTGTCTTGAGTTAGAAAGACTTCAGAACTCAATTTACTTTCATGAAATCAGAGAAACTTGGTGCTTGTGTATTCCACTAGGAGGCTAAAATGCAAGAGTTGTCATTTCTCCTTCATACACAATCACGGGCACCTGTCGATTCCTCTATTGGATTTTTTACAGGGAAGTAACATGATGATTTGCTAAATCCATTCTCCATAGAAAAGGAGAAATTCCGCTCCCCTTTTCAGGCTACAAGAATATCCAAAGATGTTCCAGATGTGTAGGTGTCCTCCTGCTTGGTTTTTACATGTTGCTACAGAAACTGGCTTTTCCTGAAACACGAAGCAACTACCAACAGTAACCCTTCCTCTATGGCCCTTCTGCTGGAGTGAGGGAGACACCTTTCTGACCCTTTATCCTTATATATGTATGTTCATACTCACCTGTGCCCCTTGATAAGATTTAATCCAGAATATTTCCTGCAGCTACCAAAAGCTCTTCAACTCACTAAGGCAGCGTCTCATTTCTGCTACTTTTCCCCTCTCTGGTTGACCATTACCCCCGGCGTTCTGCATGTTGCTCCTGTGATCCTTAGAGGAAAGGCCTGGAGGGAGGGCTGTTCATGCTGATGTGCACACCTACTCAATCACATTCCATGCTCATTTTTTCTTGCTCATTCTTTAGTTTTGAGGCAGTTCTCCTGGTATCTTTTTATATTCTAGTCCTTTTATCTTCATAAGAAAACAACCAAGTTGGGGGTCTGACAGTAGCACAGTGGGTTAAGCTCAGGTGGCGCAAAGCGCAAGGACCGGCTCAAGGATCCCGGTTTGAGCCCCTGGCTCCCCACCTGCAGGGGAGTCGCTTCACAGGCGGTGAAGCAGGTCTGCGGTGTCTTTCTCTCCCTGTCTTCCCCTCCTCTCTCCATTTCTCTCTGTCCTATCCAACAACAACGACAACAATTAATAACTATAACAATAAAACAAGAAGGGCAACAAAAGGGAAAATCAATAAAAAATAAAAAAAGAGAAAACAACCAAGTTATTCACAGTAGTTCTTTAGAACTACTTGCAGTAGTTCTAAACAGATTTATGAAAGAATAACAGTGTTCAAGTCATTAAATATAGAAAAACTGTTTTTAGGAACAGACCAGAGGCGGCAAAATACAGTCCACCTCGCCCCAGAGCAGCCTGGCAGAACTATGACGTGAACTACCCACAGCTCTCCAGAGAGCCACCGGTGCGGATGGCTGAATGCAGGGTAGGCTTAAGAACCTTGCTCAGGGGCTGAAACACGGCCTCAGGAAAAGGCTACTGATTTTTTTTTTTCTTCTTCCATACTTATTCCAGTGATTTTGTATTTACTGAAGCATTTTCTTTTAAGCTCAGTAAGTGTGCCTAACTAACCTACACCAAGATGCAATCACTAAGGGTGGGTTACCAACACGTAGTCTAAATTCTAAGCCTGTGATGACTTTGCTCTCAACTTTGAGCACGTCAGAAATGCTAACTTGCTTCTACCACTTGTGCCACTTTTCACCATGTTTCATCACTACTACATCAGTTCAGGCATACTTGACTGTTTCCCCTAAACACACAAACAGCCTGTTGTCAGCAGTAAATAAAGACACTCCAACGCAGAAGAAAACCATGACAGCCTTCCCAAGCTTGAAGCCCAGACTCAATGTGAAGATTCACTGCCCTCAGTTTTTAAGGGGAAGAGTTCTCAAACACTGAAACATTCAAGGAATTTTATTTAAAAAATATATTTTATTCCCTTTTGTTGCCCTTGTTTTATTGTTGTATTTATTGTTGTCATTGTTGGATAGGACAGAGAAATAGAGACGGAGAAGACGGGGAAAGAAAGACACCTGCAGACCTGCTTCACCACCTGTGAAGTGACTCCCCTGCACATGGGGAACTGGGGCCTTGAACCGGGACTTAGACGGGTCCTTGTGCTTTGCGCCATCTGCTGCGCTACTCCCTTCAAGGAAATTTGTATTATCCAATTTTTAAGTTTTCTTTTTCAACACAGGACATGTAGTTGACCATTTAACCGGAAGTAACGTTATTTGCGTTACCAGCTCTCGTTATAACCTTAGTCAGCCAAACAAGCCCATTTTTGAGAAGTACCTTAAAATTTTTATTAAAATAAAAGTAACCTCATATTTTCTCAAGACTAGTTATTTAAGGATCAAGCATTAATTTAGAAGCCAAATAGAAGCCTGGCTATTTTACACAGGAATTACCAACATAGAAAAGCAAGCACAATACATATTCAGAAGGGAGTGAAAGAAACAGAACAGAACTGCTATTTGTCTAAATCAACCATAAAGAGACAAATTAATTAACCTGAGCAGCAAGCTCCTTTATACAGAGTGCGAGAAATACTGGTCTCTGTAATACCAGCCAAGAATCATCTAACCACAAGAAAGCTGCAGAATAAACTTAAGTTTGCCTGATCTATCACTTTTCAAGGGGCAAGAATGCCAGGGAATATGAAGACCTGATCAGTGTAACCGGATATTTTTTTTTTAAATTTCATCAGTTATAAAACATAACTCTTATTAGAAGCTGTATCTAAAAGGTTTCAGTATTTGCACAATGAAAAAGTGTATTTCAACTATAAATATTTCACATATATATCTTTACAAACTAATGAGAAGCATCAAGGTCTTACAAGTATATGAACAAAGGAACCGAATGTGTTCTGTCTACTTTTCTGAGCCTCTTAATAAAGCTTACTAGATGGTCTAAGATTTTTAAAAAAGCTTATTTCCTAAACATCCAATACACATTCAATTATGTATCTCCTTATTTAATGTTTGGGTTTCACACAGAACCTTAAGAGTAGCAAGAAGACTGAACTGATGCCAGAGAATGAACACTAAATTAAAGCAACTGATATCCTTGTGAGACTGGTTTTTACTCCCCATCTGACGTCATACAGAGGAACTTCGTGAGACCTGGGAAATAACAGAATATGTGCTTTATCCTCTTAATAAAATATAAAAAATCTGAAGCTAGAAGCAATAGCCAATGAAAACGTAACAGGGCCAGACAGGTAGTTCACCTCGTAGGGTGTCTGCATCGCCTTGGATGCAAGCCAGGTCCAAATGCTGGCACCACACAGGCAGGAGGTGCAGCTGTGATGGAGGGAGCTTCACTGCTGCAGTCTCTCCCCGGCTCAGTGAGGCAAGTGTCCCAGAGCAGTGAAATCATACATGTATGGGACCCCATTTCAGCCAATACCAAATATATATATGGAAATAAAAAGTACAGAGAGAAAAAGCATGACTTGTCAAACACAGGCAGGAGTACAAGCCAGCCAGCACTGACCCAGCTAGCCTGCATTTACTCCATAGTACTTCTGGGACCCTGTGTCTCCTTATATTGGATAAGCAAACAGCCCCAGAATCTTGACATGTAGAGATTAAGTTTGGGCAAAAATACCACCCTCAAAATATTAATTCAAGGGGCCAGGTGGTGGCACACCTGGTTGAGTGTACTTTACAGTGCACAAGGACCTGGGTTCAAGTCCGGTCCCCACCTGCAGGGGGAACACTTTGCAAGTGATGAAGCAGGGCTGCAGGTCTCTGTTTCACTCCCTCCCCCTCTCCTCTTCCTCTCAATTTCTGGCTGTCTCTATCCAATAAATAGATAAATTAAAAAAATAATAGGAAAAATGCCTTTTCCACAATAGGTTAAAAAAACTACCAACAATGGGAGTGCCAATATTTTCTGCCTCTCTTTTAAGATTTACTTCCCAAATGAAAGAAAATTATTTTCTTGAATGTCTGCATCTACAGCAATTAAGACCAAAAGAACTTGAATAGTTATGTCACTAACTTCCTTGTCTACAACGAGCGTTTAACCAGCTTTCTCTAGGCCCTCTGAACCAGTCTGTTCGCAGCTGAGGCAAGGATGAAGTCTTTAAGGGCAAAGACGCAGGTGACGGTGCAGTAGTATACATGTACAGCAATAACAGTATTTAATTCTGTTACAGATGAGTATCAGTGAGGTTTGGAAAATGGCTAATTTTTCATCTACAGGATAGATGAAATAAAATTATTACATTAGAAAAATTTGTGGTGGGCTAGATATCATAATGATTATACAAAAACACTCTCATGCATGAGGCCCATGTTCAACCACCCACAACATAAGCCAGAGCTGAGCAGTACTCTGGTTAAAAACAGTAACGTTGGGGGGCTGGGAGGGGGTGGCTTCACTTAGTGGTGAAGCAGGTCTGCAGGTGTCTATCTTTCTCTCCCTGTCTTCCCTCCTCTCTATTTCTCTGTCATATCTAACAACAAGGGCAATAAAAGTGGGAAAAATGGCCTCCGGAAGCAGTGGATTTGTAGTTCCCCAGCATAACCCTGGAGGCAAAACAAACAAAAAACAGTACCAGTGGTCTGGGAGGTGGCACAGTGGATAAAGCATTGGCCTCTCAAGCATGAGGTCCTGAGTTCAGTCCCTGGCAGCATATATACTAGAGTGGTGGCTGGCTCTTTCTTATTAATAAAATCTTTACAAAAAGAACCAAACATAGAAAGAAAAAATTAAAGTACTTGATATTACATAAGCTGTTAGTGTTACCCATTTTTATTTCAATTCAACACCATATACTTTACCAGGTAAAATGATTTAAAAAAAAAATTAGTTAAAAGAGAGAAACTGAAGGGAATGAGGAAGTAGAAAGGGAGGAAGAGGGAGTCGGGCGGTAGCGCAGCAGGTTAAGTGCAGGTGGCACCAAGCCAGGACCAGCGTAAATCTGGTTCGAGCCCCCGGCTCCCCACCTGCAGGGGAGTCGCTTCACAGGTGCTGGAGCAGGTCTGCAGGTGTCTTTCTCTCTCCCTCTCTGTCTTCTCCTTTCTCTCTGTTCTATCCAACAATGACGACATCAATAACAACAACAATAATAATTAAAACAATAAAACAAGGGCAACAAAAGGGAATAAATATTTAAAAGAAAGGGAGAAAGACACGGCACTGCTTCACCACTTGTGAAGTTTCCTCCTCCGGGTGGTGGTGAAGGGGTTTGAACCCTGGTCCTTGTACATTGCTCTACCAAGGACAACACCACCTGGACCCCAATTAAATTAATTTTATGAGACCATTTTCTGTGACCAAAAACCTTTGGCTTTATTAAGGAATAAGCTAATTTATCAAATAAAATGTAAAGGAGATGATAACTGTCTTCTTTCTAGTTTTGTAAGTTAAGCTAGTTTCATTTTCACTAGCCATTTGGCTGATGTCACTATCACCACCTTCATCATATAAGTAAGGAACCTAGGGTGAGGGAAACAGACTAATAGTTATGCAAACAGACTTTCCTGCCTAAGGCTCCAAGTTCTCAGGTTCAATCCCCCATACCACCATAAGGCAGAGCTGAGCAGTGCTCTGGTATCAAGTACAAACAAAGAAAAACAAAACAAAAAAACCTACTTTGAGGTTCAAAGAGATGGTTCTTGGCCCAAGAACCTGAATTTGCAGAGTCAGAAACAGCATCCCAGCTGAAGGCTTGGACTCAGGGCTTTGTATCTCTTCTGAATCATTAAAACTTATAAGAAATAGCCATTTACCACATGAAATAAAGATGGATGGCTATACTTGTGGTTTTTAACCCACATTTATTTAGCCCACATTTAGTAGGGCTAATCCATACTTACATATGAGAATCAAAGACTAAGCATGAAATCTGAGTAAAATACAAACTTCTGAAAAGACAAGTTAAAAAAAGAAACAAGAAACCAGTAAGTCCAGCAATTTGGAAATACTAATTAAAGGGAAATAGAAAAGCATGTTTTCAAAACTCATCTTTATATGAATGAATCCTCCAGACCAACCTAAAGGCAGGTAGACCAATACTTTTCAACTTGTTTGGATCACAATCCATAGTAAGAAGTCTTATGTTTTTACTTTACAACCTATTTGCATCTCAGTGCCTAGCAAGTCTTACAAAAAATGATTATGTGTGAATATGCTTGTTTTGTTTGTTAAACTATTTTTTGGGGGGAGTCAGGTGATAGCGCAGTGGGTTAAGCGCAGGTGGCGCAAAGTGCAAGGGTTGGCAATAAGGATCCCGGTTCGAGCCCCTGGCTCCCCACCTGCAGGGTGAGTCGCTTCACAAGCGATGAAGCAGGTCTGCAGGTGTCTTACTGTTCTCTCCCCCTCTCTCCATTTCTCTCTGTCCTATCCAACGACGACGACATCAATTACAACAACAGTAATAACTACAACAATAAAAGCAAGGGCAACAAAAGAATAAAAAATAAATATTAAAAAAAAAACAACTACTTTATTTTTGATAGTCAAAGATAAAGAGAGAACAGGAGACAAGGGGGGGAGGTGAGTGTGAGGTGGTGCACTCAGCTAAGCACACTTAGTGCAAAGTTCAAAGATCCAGGTTTGAACACCTGCTCCCCACCTGATGATTCACAAGCTGCAAAGTAGGTCTCCAGGTATCTGTCTTTCTCCCTCTGTCTCCCCCTCCTCTCTTAATTTCTCTGTCCTATCTAATAAAGTGGAAAAAAATGGCCTCCAGGATCAGTGGATTTATAGTGTCGGCACTGAGTCCAAGATTGTCCTGGAGGCAAAGAACTTTTAAAATCATAATTAATTGCCTGTTAGCTCATTAAAAAATGTTGGCTAGGTCCATTTCATCTAGTTTAAGATTCAACAGTTTGAAAAACAATAAAAACAAAAGGCTATTTTTTAATTATCATGCCATGCTCTAACGGGCTCAAAGTCTTTTTCAAAGTACACCTCAGGTGGGGGAGACAGCATAATGGTTGGGCATGAAACTCTTCCAAGTCCTGAGGCTCCAAAGGCCTAGGTTCACCCCCTACACCTCTATACTCCAGAAATGAGCAGTGCTCTGGTAAAACAAACAAACACATCTAAACTTAGCAAGGGAAAAGACAAAAACCAAACCTTGGTAGTGATATACATGGAAGAGATTAGTGAAGTTAATAGGAGCTGGTGATGACTATGCTTATTAATCATGGAGGAAATAAAGGAGACAACTACTGGGCGCTTTCGCTCATATGTGGAGTTTAGGGAATAGAAAGATGTGACTTTTTTAAAGGAAAAAAAGCTAAGACTTCATGAAAACAATGGTGGTTAACGGTGAGGAGGGTGTCACAGAACTTTGGTTATGGTGTTGAGCTATACTTCTATAATCTTATAATCTTGTAAAACAATATTAAATCAGATTTTAAAAAGTACAGAGAAAACAAAAAGCACTTCACAACTAACCATTTAAAAAGCAATCTAAAGAAAAGAATCCTGTGGTCTGGGAGGTGATGCAGTGGATAAGGCACTGGACTCGTAAGCATGAGGTCCAGAGTTCAATCCCTGGCAGCACATGTACCAGAGTGATGTCTGGTTCTTTCTCTCTCCCCTATCTTTCTCATTAATAAATAAATAAAATCTAAAAAAAAAAAAAGAAGAAGAATTTCTGGGGCCGGGTGGTGGTGCACCTGGTTAAGTGCACAGATTACCAAGCACAAGCCCCTGCTTCCTACCTGTGGGGTGTCACTTCACAAGCAGTGAAGTACGAGAGCATTTTGCACACGAGACTCGCTTATGTGGGAAGACCCAGAAGGTTCTACCGGACACTTCTGCCCTTTGGTAGCTAATATTAGCACCAACTTACTGGGCAGGGATCTTCTGGAATGTCTTAATGTTAGGATATCCACAGATGCCTTTGCAGAGCGTAAAACTCATTCCCGCGATACCAGGTCTATTCAGCACCCCCAATACTAATGCCACTGTTCGTAGCCAAACACTCCGCTTAAGCTGGCTTTCTAATGAGCCTGTCTGGGTGGAACAGTCTGCAGGGACTTTTTCTCCCTCTATCTCCCCATCCTCTTTCAAATTCTCTCTGTCCTAATAAAATGGGGGGAAAAAGGCCACCAGGAATGGTGGACTCAGTGCCAGCACTGAGCTCCAGCGACTGGAGGCAAAAAAAAGAAAATTATCATCATAGCTCTAAACACTTCTGGGAGATGTGTTTACTCAATGTCTAAAAAAATGGGAGGGGGACCCCCAACTTGGAGACCTACATTTCCCCCCCACTTGTTCTCTGTAAAGGCAACAGGAGAAAACTTCTAGCAGTTTTGAGTCTTTTGTGTAACTGTAAATCGCAATGTAAATACATGACACTATACAACACTCTCCCAACCTCTGATTTACTCACTCCCCCCCAATTTTTTTTTTTTTTTTTTTGCCTCCAGGGTTACTGCTGGGGCTTGGTGCCTGCAGCACAAATCCACTGTTTCTGGAGGATATTTTTTCCCCTTTGTTGCCCCTGTTGTTTTTATTGTTGTTTATCGTTGTTATTATTGTTGTTATTGCTGTCATTGTTGTTGGATAGGACAGAGAGAAATCGAGAGGAGGGGAAAACGGGGGCGGGGGGGGGGAAGAAAGACATCTGCAGACCTGCTTCACAGCCTGTGAAGCGACTCCCCTGCAGGTGAGGAGCCGGGGGTTCTATCGGGATCCTTATGCTGGTCCTTGCACTTTGCACCACGTGCGCTTAACCCGCTGCGCTACCGCCTGGCCCCCCTCAAAATAACTTTTAAAAGTTTTTATAACATGTTGATCAATTTTTATGAAACTGACTTCACTTAAAGGTGTCCACACTTCAGGTGACCATCTCTCGGTCGGCATCAGATGGGACATGGCTGCCAAGTGTTGCTGTGGAGACAGAGACTAAGCCCCTATCTGACAACTGCCTTCACATCTGATTTACTGTCAGAAAGGAAACACATGGCCGGCTTGACGAGAATGAATTTCTAAACAAAAAAGTCTCTAGATCTACTTTAGAATGAAATCACTCACCTAAATCTTAGCAAAAACATACGCACATTATCTTTCTGTGTACTTGTCTGCTTAGCCGTTACCACAAAGACCAGGACCTTAGTTCTACAGTCAGTGAAGAGTGGCACAGACATCTGACATTAATCACATAGCCAGTTATTCATGCAGACCCACTCCCCATCCCTTTCTGAAAATATACACCATTTATGGATTATGCTGGGGTAGAAGCATCTGAAAAGAAAATATGAATGAGACAATTTTCATAAAAGTACACAGGAGAAAACTCAAGAACAGACTTTATTTTTAACATAAAAGTTCTATTTTCTTGTGAGGCAGCAACAAGTGTTCAAATACAGGGAATACGTAAGTACATAATAACAATATCACTCTTGGAAATGCTGTTTTACTGGGATAATTTTGTTAGAAAAACAAAAGATAAAAAATTGCATTTTAAAAAAGATTTATACGGCTTCAACAGAGATGAGAAGAGGTAACAGACTTTAAAAAACATAAATTATATTTTCAACAGGATCGTGTAAACAAAAATATTGTTCAGGGTTGCTCTGCTTATCATTCATTTAGGCAGAAGTAAAACTTAACTTTAAAGTGCAGAGTTAGGTATTCTTAATTTCTTTAATGCAAATTCAGCACTTCCATTGGTCTGGTTCTGAGACTTCAAAATTCCAAGCATTAAGGAATAAATCTTAAGTTTACAAGAGTAAAGGAAATTCAGTAGTGGCAATTGTTCTTTTATTTCCTTTATAAAAAGAAAAACTTGAAAATCCTATCCTACTCTTGGGACATGAGAAGGCTATGAATTCTGCTACTATAACTTCTAGTAAAAGTTAATCACTGAAAAAGAAAAAGGAAGGAAAACACTCTCTTGTTGCCAGTGACTCCATAGTTAGCAATAGCACCTTCTAAAAGGCTGATTTGGCTCATCATAAGTTGAACAAACATTTAAAACAAAATGAAGAATCTACTTCCAAAGTAATTTTGGCATCATGCTCACCATATCAACCAAAGAAACAGAAAGGGTATTTTAAGCTGTTCACAAAAGTCATGACAGAAGACTCAGTCATGATCAGAAACAGTAAATGTTACCACAAGGATGAAGCTGTTTAAGGGTGAGAAATACTGACTAACAAAGTAAATAACCCGTGAGAGCTCTTTCTGCATGTTTCCCCTTTCTTCCTTTTGCCACCATGGAAGTATGTTTACTTAAAATGAAAATAAAAATTCCTCTCAAGCTATTCTATTTACTTTCTCAGTTATCTAGAGAACAATAAGATAATTAGGGAATGTGATTTTAGAAAATAATATGCATTCTACTGTCCCACTTAAAAAAAAATCAACCATCTGTAAACTAAAGATTAAAACTGAATGGACCTATGGTTAATATTTAAGACTGCAATAAAGCTTAGATGCTTAAAAATTAGCCCTTTGGCACTGGCAGTTATTTGTACCTTCTCCCCTCCCCCCACAATTTCTCCCACACCCAAAGGATGTTTGGTTGCCATGCAATTCATTTATCTCCTCAGAACCAAGCCTAATTAGACTAGAGGTTCTACATATGTAGACTTATAATATTAAACTTGTTCTTCCATTTTGATTTTAAATTACTTTAAACATATGTAAAACTCCATAGAAAGATGTAAATTAGACAAACAAGTATAACAAAGTGAAAAAAAAATTTTACAAAGTGGCATTCTAAGTGTAAAATGCCCTTGGTCATTTGGGATGCAGACAGAATTTCTTCTATGTCAGACAAAGAAAAGAACAAAAGACTTAACAAAATTCAAGTAATAAAAAACTTTGCCTTTAACTTCCTTCTCTACCATTTCACTAACTCCAGTTTTACCTTTTCTTTTGTAGTTCTGACAGAACAATTCTCAGTGGTAAAATGGTGATGTGAAAAGGTCTAACAAGAAAGCAAGGAAGTATGGTTCTAAAAAAAAAAAAACAACAACAACAAATCCAGCTAGCCAGAAATTTTAGAGCCCAAATAAGTTTCAACTGATTTAGAAGCAACAAAGAAGTAGTTCCAAGTAAATTCGTTTTGAATTGAAAAGACACCTAAATTCATTAGCCCTACCAACTGAAACTTGACACTTAGGCAAATGAAAGATTTATCTAATTTGCTAGGACCTCATTTTTAAATCCAGCTCCATTTTAAGCTTGTAATGGTGTATTTCTGATAGCTTAGATGTTTTAAAGGTGCACAATGAAATCCTTTCAGAGGACTTACTGCACCAGTAGGTTTAGTCTGAGGTGGTATGTCTGAACAAACCTACACATTAGCTTTTTAAACTGTATTTCTTTTGCAATTATTTACTTTTTTCCTTCCCAACATTATCTACAGAAACATTAAATTATTGCACCATAAGGTAATACATGAAGATTTTAGAAGGATGCTTTCTATCAATACTGTTTGCTGTAACTCATTTTTAAAAAGAGCTATTCCTTATTTTTACGACCACATACCAATATGAAATACTGCTGTCTCGTGATATTGGCAGTGATCTCTCTTAGGATGAGCCCAAATCCAAAACTGTCTGCATCTTTTAACAGTGTGTGTTGCTTATACTCCAAAGCTGTCTAGTGCATTCCCCCTCCCATGTGGAATGTTGGTGGGAAACCAGCAAAATCTGTGGGCAACATAGCTCGATGCCAACCATCATAAAGAAGATGTCAATCAATCGTGAGATTCTGTGACTATGGACTGCTATTCAATGGATTACACTCCTGGCAAACTACTAACCCTGACCAAATCCACAAGACAGTAACATCACAAAAGCAAAGGAGGAAACCCATGCACAGCCATTTTGGGATCTCTTGGGACTATGATACAGTGAAGATTAAAGGTAGAAAGACACCTGTGATAAAGAAGGGAGGCCACGTGATAAGTATTTCACAGAAGGGGCTCCTTCCTTACTCCTACTTAGAATCAACACTAGGCGGTTTCCTTTTGGCTTATTGACTTTTAAGTCAAATTCCAACGATGAGTGAAAACATAAAGAAAGCATTTGTCTTCAGACTATAATTTTTCTGACTACATGGTGAAATGTGTACAGGAGCAGTGAAGAAAACAGCAGTTTTTACAAGTATTCCACCTAGAGCACAAACTTCTGACATCAAGAAACATAAACCACACAATGTACTAATATTGCTTTTTATCTCCTTTTATATATACTTGTTCAATGCATTTACCTATCAATTCTGTTTGGGAGAAGAACATGGTCATAAGATTAAGACTGCTGGGGAAACGGGAAACGCCAACGATCCCTTTGGTCCCAGAGCTGAGAGCAACTGAGAAAAGCACATACCTAGAAAGGGAGACAAGAAACAGAGGCCACCAAAGAATCTTTTGAACATCCTATTTGCTATGTTTCAGAAAATGTAACATTGGTATTAGAAAATAGTCATTTTCATATAAAAGATGGTTCTTGCAGCATCATTCACATCTCCCTTCAAGAATCATGTCTTCAGGGATCAGCTTTTGTTTTTTTTGTTTCTTACGAAGTCTCACTTGAAAAACAAAAACAAACAAAAATAAACAAAACAATGCAACATTGGCCTTCTAAAAGTAAAGAATGAGACCCTTCTTGTTTCAATCAGTGCTTAAAGAAAAAAAGCAAAAACAAAACCAGGCTAAGCACTGAAGGTTGTTGGCCTTCGTGAATGAGCAGAGCTGTCAAAGGGCTGCTTTCTTTCCTTCCAGAAGCTGCACTGTGACATGTCACTGGAGAAAGCTGGAGCCTGTCAAAGCCAACTGGGAGTACATGATGCCGTCATAGTCTTGTGATCTGAAGACGGTTCTCCGTCTCCCAGGACAATGGTCGCAGCACCAGGACCTACCCTTCCGCTTCCTCAATTGGTTCTGGGGGTGGGAGGAGAGAGGCTGATGACATGACTGTACTTGTTCCTCGAGAGACTCGGTCTTGCTCTGGATTTGTTGAGAGGGAGGCCACAGCAATAGGCTGCAGCAGAGTGGTTGTCATGCCTGTGGTGACTGTCAGGCTGTGGCCAGAGCCCTTCAGGGTAAGATCTGGTGTGGGAAGGAGAGGCTTGAGGATACTGACGAGGCAGAAAGCAGAGCCGCTTTTTGGAATGAAATTCACCTTGTTTTTGTCAGGACAATAAAAGGCTGGAATTTCATGAAGTTGTTTTGGCCTAGACATAGAACAGACAACCCAATTTTTACAATCACAGAAAATTGGAAATAAGCCTTTAAAGACAATTTATAGTTACAGAAGAGGAATATTAACTCAGGTAACTAAGGACTTCAAGTGCAATGGAGCAAAGCAGAGCTCAACCCCAGCCAACTCATGTAGCCCAGGTGCTAGGGCACCACGTATACAGAATCTCAATGGAAACCTGCACTCAACATGAATTTCCCAAACAAAAGCAAACCTAGATTGTTTCTGCCTCCAGGGTTATCACTGGGACTCAGTGACGGCACTGTAAATCCACTGCTCTTGGCGGATACCTTTTCCATTTTACTGGATAGGACAGAGAGAAATTGAAAGAGGAGGGGGAGATAGATAGAGACAGACACCTGCAGACCGGCTTCACCGCCTGTAAAGCATCCCCCACCCCCCACAGGTAGGGAGCTGGGGCTCAAACCCAGATCCTTGTGATTTGTACTATGTGTGCTTACCAGGTGTGCTATCACCTGCCCCCAAACCTAGATGTTTAAAGATAAAAATGTGCCTCTAACACTTTTCTAAATTCCAACATTTTGAAGGAGGAAGGCATACACTGTCCATACATTGTCCATCTTTTGCTAAGTCCACTCATGCACAACTGAACTCTAGTAGGCTATGAGTTTCCAAGTGCTCTGAAAAATCTACTGGAAGCTAATTCTTTAACCATAATGAGTTTTTGAGTAACATAATGTAAATGTGAAATCAAGATACAACTAATGGTAGTCCTTTCCTTTTGAAAGTTTCTACTGGAGCCAAATCTTTTGCCAGTCCCCCCAAGAAATGTTGAAAACTAGAATAGTTGGGGAAAAGTCTTAATGGTTTACTACAGAAATAAAAATATGAAAGCAAAGGGTCTGAAGAGGTATGGCAGGTAGGTTAAGTGGGTGAAGGGATTAGATTTCTGTTAGTGAAGCTGACATAGTGTAAACTGATGCAGAATCACAATGTTCAAACTTAAATCATATGCCTGAAACCCATATGCTACAGACCACTATAAATAAAATGATCTTTTAAAAATTAAGTTACTGAGCCCTGGCGAGCTCAGCGGGTAGGACACCTTCTTTGCCATGTGCGTGACTCAGGTTTTGCCTCAGCACCACACGGGAGGTGTGCTCTGTCTCAGCGAAAAAACAGTAAGACTGCACATGTATTAGGCCCAGCCCAATCTGGCCCTGGGAAAACTCTTAGAGTGACATAAAAATACCACAGATTTTTTGTTTGTTTTGTTTGAATAGTTTCTTTATTTTATTTTTGAGAGAAATGCAGAGACAGAGAGAAACACCAGAGCACTGCTCAGCTCTGACTTACGGTGGTGCAAGGGATTGAACCTGGGATTTAGAAGCCTTGGGCATGAGAGTCTGTTTGCATAACCATTATGCTATCTCTCTCATCCATAATACCACAGATTTTTTTTTCCTCCAGGGTTATTGCTGGGCTCGGTGCCTGCACCATGAATCTACCGCTCCTGGAGGCCATTTTTTCCCCTTTTTGTTGCCTTAGTTGTTGCAGCCTTGTTGCGGTTATTATTGCCATTGCTGACGTTGCTTTGTTGTTGTATAGGACAGAGAGAAATGGAGAGAGGAGGGGAAGACAGACAGAGAGGGGAGAGAAAGATAGACACCTGCAGACCTGCTTCACCGCCCGTGAAGCGACTCCCCTGCAGATGGGGAGCTGGGGGCTCGAACCGGGATCCTTACGCCGGCCCCTGCGCTTTGCGCCACATGCGCTGAACCCGCTGCGCCACCGCCCGACTCCCAATACCACAGATTTTTAAAAATAAGCTAGGAAGGGGACTGGGCGAGGAGGAAAAAGGTGGGAAACAAGTAATTCAAGATTCGGGTAGAAAAAAAAATCATAGGATCATCTCGTAAGATATGGTTCTCGTTTCTCCTAATTGAGTGAATCAATACTAGAAAATGCAATGTCTGCAACAGATTCAGGCTGGTGAATAGCATGAAACAGCATACAAAGAGGTAGACTAAGTCCATTAAATATACAATTCTTAGCATGAGGAAGGTGCCAGGTACAGAACTGCATTTCACTATAATCGTCTACTTTATATTCTTCTTTTTAAATATTTATTTACTAATGAGAGGGGTAGGAGGAAGAGAGGAAGAATCGGCATCACTCGTGGTACACGTGCTTCGGGAGACTGAACTCAAGGGCCTCATATTTGAGAGTCCTACGATTTAGCCACTGTGCCACCACCTGGGCCCACTCTACTTTGCATTCTTATGCGCTTTACACATTTAAAACCATTATCCAGACAACACGTGGGTTACCTCAAAACATCCATAAGCTTTACCAAACCATGAGAGCAGTCACAGTACAAAAATCATGAAGAAATTCTCCAAGAGAGAATTTTATCCCACATGGGATAAAAAGTGCTAGAATAAGAGTTCACCTGGAGAGTGCAGCTAGTCGAGACCCTGCTGTGCTGAAAGCATGGCTGGTTCTGTGGAATCTTTCCTCTCTCCCTCCAGCGCTCTATTTGAAAAACAGTCGCTTCAGTAATGAAGTCCCAATGGTGTTAAAAAACATAACAAAACAAAAAAAAAAACACACACATCTGTGCATGGCTAGGAAGATAGTTCAACTGGGAGAGCACAGAACTCATGCCGAGGCTTGGTGTGAGGCCTACGCTGCATGTACTGGTGTGTAGGTTCTGGCTTTTCTCTGTGAAACATTATTTATCTAACATGAAAAAATAAAACCTCTGGGGGCCAGGTGAGGGCAAACCTGGTTAAGTGTACACAGTACCATGTACAAGGATGTGGGTTCAAGCCCCTTCTCCCCACCTGTAGGGGGAAACTTTACAAGCAGTGAAGAAGGTGTCTCTCTGTCTCTCTCCCTATCTTCCCTGTTCATCTCATTTCTCTCTGTCCTAGCAAATACAGAAAAGGAACAGAAAAAAAAAAAAAAGGCCACCAGGAATAGGGGATTCGACGTGAAGGCACTGAGCCCTAGCAATAAGAAATAAAAATAAAATCTTTTAAGAAAAAGGCTCATAAAAGGCTTGTGAATCATCTGTGGCTCAAGGGAAAAGGAAGAATATAGTGGGAAGAAGACTTCCAAAGGAAGTGGAATATGAGCTTGGATTTAAAGAATGGGTAAACACCTGACACAGGAAGTAAGTACAAAAAGAAAATAGGGGGTAGATTTCACTGATTCAACTGTGAATAAGATCACAAATAGCCTAGGCAAATATAATGATTCAAGGAAAGGACATCATTTAAAATTGCTTTATTGGGTACTACTCTTTAAAAAATATTTTTAAGGGAGTTGGGTGGTAGCCCAGTGGGTAAAGCGCACATGGCATGAAGCGCAAGGACTGGCGGAAGGATCCTGGTTTGAGCTACGGCTCCTCACCTGCAGGGGGGTCGCTTCACAGGCAGTAAAGCAGGCCTGCAGGTGTCTGTCTTTCTCTCTCCTTCTCTGCCCCTCTCTCTCCATTTCTCTGTCCTATACAACAATGACGACATCAATAACAACAATTATAACTACAACAATAAAAAAGGGCAACAAAAGGGAAAGTAAATAAATTTTAAAAAATTTAAAAAAATTTTGTTGGGGGGTTGGGTGGTGGAAGCGCAGTGTTAGTTAAGCACAGGTGGCACAAAGCACCAAGGACCAGAGTAAGGATCCTTGTTCGAGCCCCTGACTCCCCACCTACAGGGGGGTGGCTTCACAGGTGGTGAAGCAGGTCTGCAGGTATCTTTTTCTCCCTCTCTCTATTTCTCTCTGTCCTATCCAACAATAACAGCAGCAATGGGAACAATAACGACAATAAAGGCAACAACAATGGCAACAAAATGGGAAAAAAATGGTCTCCTGGAGCAGTGGATTTGTAGTGCAGGCACCGAGCCCCAGTTATAACCCTGGAGGCAAAATAAATAAATACTTTTATTTATTTTGGATAATGGTAGAGAGAAACTGAGAAGGAAGGGGAGAAAGAAACCTGCAGTAGTGCTTCACTGTTTGTGAAGCTTCCGCCTACAGGAGGGGACTGAAGTCTTGAACCCAGCCCCTTGCACTACTCTTTATATAATACAATGAAAACTTAATATATGGTGGGGGTACATAGCATAATGGTTATGCAGGCTGACTCTCAAACCTGAGAATACAAAGTCCCAGGTTCAATCCTCCACACTTCCATAAGCCAGAGCCGAGCAATGCTCTGGTTAAACAAACAAACAAACAAACAAACAAACAAACAAACAAAACCCCCCAGCAAATTGATATAGCAATTGATAACTGGGCATGTTACTGATAAGAAGAGCAAATTTCTCTCTACTTATACTACCTGAGCACTATTTAAAAAAATTCCTTAAGATACAAAGTTGAGATTATATTTTTGTAACTAAAAAGCACTGGAGTTAATTTTTTAACACAATCATAATTTTCATTTTTATGTTACAAAAAGCATTGTTCAACTTTTTCTTTCCTATTTTTTCTTTTTTTTCTGCTACCAGGTTATTGCACAACAAATTTACCACTACTGCTGTCACCTATTATTCCCACTTCTCTCCTTCCTCATTTTCTTCCTCCCTCCCTTTTTTTTCCCCCTTTATTTTATTTTACTTTATTTTTTGCCTCAGGGTTACTGCTGAGGCTCAGTGCCCGCACTACAAATTCACTGATCCTGGAGGCCATTTTCCCTATTTTGTTGCCCTTGCTGTTGTTGTTGTTGTGATTATTGCTGTGGCTGTTGGATAGGACAGAGAGAAATAGAGAGAGGAGGGGGAGAGAAGGACCCCCCCTGTAGGTGGGGAGCTGGGGGCTGGAACCGGAATCCTTGTGCTGGTCCTTGTGCTTTGCACCACGTGCGCTTAACCTGCTGCAATACCGCCTGACACCCCCTTCCTTCTGATGGAGACAGAGCTTGAGAGAGAAAGAGGGAAGAGAGATGGAAAGAGATAATTCCAACAGCACCAGGGAATGAGGGCTTGAAGCTAGGTCCTTGTGCAGGATAAGCATGTGCAACTCTACTGTGTTGGGCATTAGCCAGCTCCCCTGCACTGCTTGATACTATGGCCTATTTACATAATCATTGTTTTGCCTGAAAGATCCCCACCCATGCCTGTAGGGTACATTAATTCCCTCCAGCTTTCTACTTTCCCAGAGTGCCTTGTTTTCTCCACCCCCTTTCCTAGCCAATCCTGTTCCTGACTTGCCACTTCCGTTTTTTACCCTATGAAGCCCCCTGCTGTTCCTGATTTCACTCTCTTTCTCTTCCCAGTCCGACCTGGAGAAGGGCTGGCGTGCATAGTGGGAGGCGGCCATTTTGCTAGCTCCACGGGCCTAAACCTACTGTTCTCACACCCGACTCTGGGGCGTCAGCATCAATAAAGAATTGTATTACCACGCCACCAGGAGTTCCTCGTCTCTATTGCCCCGGTGAAGCTAGCTCAGCACTGCTAGTTGTGCCAAACTAGCTCCAGCTAATCACTTTTTTATAATCACTTCCAAATGAGTATTTTAAAGAAAAGATTTAAAAATTGATGTAGGAAAGCAAAATTCTGGCATATGTAGTGCTGGAGACTGAACCTGGGCTTACTCATGTAAGTCCTCTGTTCTATCTTTTACTATCTCTTGGGCAATGAGGAGGTTTTTAAATAATTTGTTCGAGGATATCTTGTTAAAAATGACTCAACTCAAACAAGATCAGAAGAGAAAACACAAGTAGAACCTGAACTGGAATTGGCATGTTGCACCAAAGTAAAAGACTCTGGGGGTGGGGGGAGAATACAGGTCCAAAAATGATGACAGAGAACCTAGTGGCGGTTGTATTGTTATATAGAAAACCGGGAAATGTCACGCATGTACAAACTATTGTATTTACTGTTGAATGTAAAATATTAATCCCCGAATAAAGAAATTTTAAAAAATGATTGAACTCATATGGTTGCTTATTGACAAGGATGAAACCTCACATTTCTAAAATAGAAATAAACTCCTTGACTGTTTTCATGAAGACACTCCTATATTTCACAGAGAAAAAAAAAAATGTAATCAGTAGTCACTTGCCTAAATACTACCCAGATCAAGAGAGAACATTAACAGGGGATAGGGAGGAGGGAAAGAGAAGAGAAACACCCCCAAACCTTTCTATCTCATAATTTTTAGTCACTACCCAAACCATCAATAGGAACACTCCAATAATTCTAAGAGTTAATTTTTAGAAGCTTATCATCAGGAAAAACATCACACACTACTGGTGTATATACAACCTGTACTTATTCTAAAAGAAGTTGCAAGCATTAATATGACTTCAGAGCTTCAAATTAAGACGATACACACAAAAATAGAAACCCCAGAATTAGTTTTAAATTTTCCTTTTTCTTAAGAATTTATTCCAACAGGATTTTCTGTCAAAACAGATATGACTGTTTATAGATGCCTCTATGAAAGGGATGGAGGGGACCAGTCCAGCCCCTGCTACCCATCAGGAGTGGTGAAGCAGGTCTGCAGGGATCCATCTTTCTCTCTGCCCTCCTCCCTTCTCCTCTTTTCTTTTCTTTTCTTTTCTTTTCTTTTCTTTTCTTTTCTTTTCTTTGCCTTCAGGGTTACCACTGGGGCTCGGTGCCTGCACTAAGAATCCATTGCTCCTGGAGGTCACTTTTCCCATGCTGTTGCCCTTGTTGTAGTCGTTATTGTTATTAAAGCTGTTGTAATTGTTGGATAGGACAGAGAGAAATGGAGAGAGGAAGGTAAGACAGAGAGAGGGAGAGAAAGAGACACCTGCAGACCTGCTTCACTGCTTGTGAAACAACCCCCTGTAGGTGGGGAGCCGGGGGCTCAAACTGGGATCCTGACTCCGGCCCTTGCACTTTGTACCATGTGTGCTTAATCCACTGCTCTACTGACCAGCACCCCCTCTTCATTTTTCTTTGTCCTATCTAAACAAACAAATAAATAATAAAGAAACAAAAAAGAAAAGAAAAATGGCCACCAGGAGTGGTAGATTCATCATGCAGGCATCGGGTTTCAGCAAGAAACTCTGGTGGCAACAAAAATAAATAAATAAATGGGATATCCGGTTTGTATACTTATAAACATTTTCATAATGATGCAAGAAGGGGCCAGGTGGTGGTGCACCTACTTAAGCACACACATTACTGTGCAAAAGGACCGAGGTTCAAGCTCCTGGTCCCCACCTGCAGGGGGAAAGCTTCACAAGTGGTGAAGCAGGGCTGCAGGTGTCTTACTGTCTTTTTCCTCTCTACCCCTCTCCTCTCAATTTCTTTCTGTCTCTATCCAATAATAAAAATGAAAAAAAAAAAAAAGACACAAGAAAATCTTTGGTATCTTTTTTGAAAAGCATATTTTTACCTGTTTCATTTCAAACATAAGAAAATAGTAATCTTACGCTAAAACAGAAGGGAGTTAGAGGACTTAGGAAGAGAGGTAAGGAGGAAGAAAACAGCCCAGGACCATGTGTTGTTCTATTTAAAAATGGGGATGGAGGAGACAACTCTTTCAGTAGAGTACATGACTCATGTGTGAAGTCCTGGGTTAGAGCTCGAGCACCTCACGGTAGTACCAAGGACAACCCTGGGGAGGAGTCACATGGATGATGAAGCAGTCTCTCTTCTTTTTTTTTTTTTTCTTTTTTTCTCCTCCAGGGTTATTGCTGGGCTCGGTGCCTGCACCATGAATCCACCGCTCCTGGAGGCCATTTTTCCCCCTTTTTGTTGCCCTAGTTGTTGCAGCCTTGTTGCGGTTATTATTGCCATTGTTGACGTTGCTTTATTGTTGGATAGAACAGAGAGAAATGGAGAGAGGAGGGGAAGACAGAGAAAGGGGGAGAGAAAGATAGACACCTGCAGACCTGCTTCACCGCCCGTGAAGCGACTCCCCTGCAGGTGGGGAGCCGGGGCTCGAACCGGGATCCTTATGCCGGTCCCTGCGCTTTGCGCCACGTGCGCTTAACCCACTGCGCCACCGCCCGACCCCCGCAGTCTCTCTTCTTTAAGACCTTTAATAAGAGGGGTGGACAGGGAGTCACTGAGTGGTTCTGTGCATGAATGAGTCCTGAGTTAATTCTTTGCAGCCACATAACAAAAGCACTGTCACAAAGAAAAAGAAAGCTGTGATAATCTGAACTCTAAGTAAGGTCAAGGAGGATCTTGGCTTTGTTAAAGAGCACATCATGGGGCTCAGCAGTGGCGCGCCTGACAGTGTAGTGTGGAGGCCACTGCACACAAAGACCTGGGTTTAAACCCCCCAGTCTGCAACTGCAGAGGGGAAGCTTCACAAACGATGCAGCCTTGTACAAGTGTCCCTCCTTTTCTCTCTTTCTCGCTCCCTCTATTTATCTTTATTGGGGGGGGGAGGTACAGTGGAATTACTGGGAAGGTACTGAGACCTAGCAATAACCCTAACGACAGACAGACAGACAGACAGACAGACAAGTAACATTTCTCAAGTGAAGAAGGGTGCATGGTCATGGCATACACCCAAATCCAACTACCTATTTTCTTTCATCCACCTTACTCCATCCCATCTGGCCCCTGCTCTTTAGGCCAAAGTTACTACCATTAAGTCAAAAGGAAAGATTCAGTATAATAATGCTTAGAGAATGACTTATTCATTCATTCATTCATTTTCACCAGGGCACTGCTCAGCTCTGGCTATAGTGGTGTGGGGGACTGAACTTGGGGCTTCGAAGCCTCAGGCACGAGAGTCTCTTTGCATAACCTTTATGATATATATCCCCTACCCCTCTTAGAGAATGATTAAGGGCAGCTAGTTTTTAAAAAATTAGGATTAGCAGGGGAGTCGGGCTGTAGCGCAGCGGGTTAAGCGCAGGTGGCGCAAAGCACAAGGACCGGCATAAGGATCCCGGTTCAAACCCCGGCTCCCCACCTGCAGGGGAGTCGCTTCACAGGCGGTGAAGCAGGTCTGCAGGTGTCTATCTTTCTCTCCTCCTCTCAGTCTTCCCCTCTTCTCTCCATTTCTCTCTGTCCTATCCAGCAACGACAACAATAATAACTACAACAATAAAACAACAAAGGGCAACAAGAGGGAATAAATAATAAAAAAAAAAAAAACTAAGATTAGCAGCCCAATGGAACACTGCACTTCTTGAAAGCATGAGGTTCAAACCCTGGCGTCATATGTGCTAGAGTAATGCTCTGGTTTCCTTTCTCATGTTAAAGTAAGTCTTCACAAAAAATGAAATTAGGACCAATAATCTACTCTTGTTCTTCATGTCAGTAGGTCTAGTAAGCTATGCTCTACATTTGACTTAGCTAGGGCAAAACACACACAACATAAACACACACCTTTGAATACCAGGTTTGTTTTGAGTACCATCTTTTGACATTAAATTCAACTTTAAGTGACTCACTATAAGATCATTGCTGTTAATTTACTTTTAGAATTTAGATAAATGTTTAAAAATAAATAGGCCTGTGTACCACATAACCTTTCACCAGTTAATTTTTTAAAATATTTATTTTATTTATGTATTCCCTTTTGTTGCCCTTGTTGTTTTATGATTGTAGTTATTGTTGTTGTCATTGTTGTTGGATAGGACAGAGATAAATGGAGAGGAGGGGGAAGACAGAGAGGGGGAGAGAAAGATACACACCTGCAGACCTGTTTCACCGCTTGTGAAGCGACTCCCCTACAGGTGGGGAGCCAGGGCTTGAACAGGGAACCTTACGCCAGTCCTTGTGCTTTGCGCCACCTGCGCTTAACCCACTGCGCTACAGCCCAACTCCCACCAGTTAAATATCTAATAAATGGTGCACTTTCATTTAATGGTGCAGGAATCAAGCTCAGGGACTCACACCTTTTTTTTTTCTTTTTTTATATTTATTTTATTTATTCCCTTTTGTTGCCCTTGTTGTTTTATTGTTGTAGTTATTATTGTTGTTGTCATTGTTGGATAGGACAGAGAGAAATGGAGAGAGGAGGGGAAGACAGAGAGGAGGAGAGAAAGATAGACACCTGCAGACCTGCTTCACTGCCTGTGAAGCGACTCCCCTGCAGGTGGGGAGCCGGGGTTTGAACCGGGATCCTTATGCCGGTCCTTGTGCTTTGCGCCACCTGCGCTTAACCCACTGTGCTACAGCCCGACTCCCGACTCACACCTTTTAAGACCTGCATGCCGACCACTGAGTTACCTCTCCAGCTCCATGTTTAGAGGTCTATTTTCTAATAATAGATGAATAAAACAGCAATTGTTAGTTTTACCTTATTTTTCTTTCTTTTTTACTTATTTTCCCTTTTTTGCCCTTGTTTTTCACTGTTGTTTTTTTATTGTTGTTACTTATGTCGTTGTTAGATAGGACAGAGAGAAATAGAGAGGAGAGGAAGACAGAGAGGGTGAAAAAAAGATACCTGCAGACCTGCTTCATCGCCTGTGAAACGACTCCCCTGCAGGTGGGGAGCCAGGGGCTCGAACTGGGATCCTTAGGCTGATCATTGTGCTTTGTGCCACCTGCACTTAACCCGCTGCGCTACCGCCCGACTCCCTAACTTTTATTTATTTATTGGATAGAGACAGAAATTGAGAGGGAAGGGGGTGACAGGATAGGCGACACCTGCAGGTGTCGCCTATCCTGTCACCCCCAGCCCTGCTTTACCACTCACAAAGCTTTCCCCTTACAAGTGGGGACTGGGGGCTCGAACTCAGGTCCTTGAGCACTGTAACATATATACTCAACCAGGTGCACCACCACCCGACCCCATCTTCTTTTCCTATTTTTTTTAATAGAAAAAAAAATTTTTAATTATCTTTATTTATTTATTTGGATAGAGATAGCCAGAAATTGAGAGGGAAGGGGGTGATAGGGAGAGAGACAGAGAGACACATGCAACCCTGCTTCACCACTTGTGAAGCTTTCTCCCTGCAGGTGGGGGCCAGGGGCTTGAACCCAGGTCCTTGTGATTTATCTTACTTTTCTTTAAAATACACACACACACTCACACACACACCACACACATCCCTTTTCTCTATAAACAAATAGCGTAGAGGTATAGCTCAGATACTGTCCTTACTTTTTTTTTACCAGAGCACTGGTCAGCTCGCTCATGGTGGTGTGCGGGATTGAACCTGGGACTTTGGAGCCTCAGGCATGAGAGTCTCTTTGCATAAACATTATGCTATCTACCCTCCGCCCTGTCCTTACTTTTTTATTTCTCCCAAATTCAATAGTCTTAGGCCGATACCATAGGATGTCAACTTACATGTCAAGTGTTAACTCAAAGTCATTTTTAAGACAAAATTCAAATTACTTTGGAACCAATCATTTTAGTAAAGCTTAATTACTGATGAGTAAATCAAAAAGCTCAACTCAGAAAGTTCCATTTGGAGCATATGCATTTTTATTTAATAGAATGAACCTATTTCACAAGAATTATTATGAAAGGCCTTTGTGGGACAGATTATTCAGAATGTAGGTTATGTGAGGTTCACATGCAGGAATAAAAGGAGACCCTATTTCTAGTAACTCTGAGACGTTTGTGGAAAAGATAAGCTGTATGAAGGGGACGAGACTGGAAAAAATACCTACACAACGCATTTTAGGTTTTATGGTAGGAACAAAGCAGATGGATAACTCTTAAACTTATATCCCAGTGGTGTCTAAGTACTGTTGTCATATCCCAAAATGTTCACACCTAGTCTCACACATAGCTTGAACCAGACACCCTATGCTGCAATACTTTTAGAGAGAATTTTGAATACTTTTTCTTACATTATTTCCACCCCAGTAACATGACTCTGCAAAGTAATAGAATTCTATATGTTGTATTGGCAGACAGAATATTTTTTAAACTATTTAAAGAACTAAAGATCAAAAGGAGACAAAAATTGAGAGTTTTATCCTTAAAAGGAAAACACTGGGTAAGATCCATGGTCTATTTTGAATAAATACCCACAGAGCCAAATTCAAGGTCTAACTGTTGATTGTACATAGGTTCAAAAATAGCAGCCAGAAGAGACACACTGGGGACAACTGAGGACATGTAAGTACCTGAACAAGCCTGTGGATATTCTTTGGTGTAATAATGGCATTGCGGTTAAAATGTGAAGTGGACATTAAATGTATTTAAGAGTAAGTGCCATAATACCTGCAGATTTCAAACTGTTCAGCAAAAACTACCACCACCACCACACAAAGCAAATACAGTAAAACCTAACAACTACAATATATAGGTGGCAGGTATGGTGGTTGCCACATTACAACTTATTTAAAAATTCTCAGAGTAAAAGATTTGTTTGGCAGGAAGAGGGAATACTTACGAACATTCCTCAAAGACTTTAACTCTTTCACAGCCCTCAGGCGGTTCCCTTTTGAACATGTAACTGTTGTTAGGTTTTGGTGAGGTTGCATATTTGGGTAAAGGAGAATTGTTCCCATTTTCTGCAATAAAAGGTACAATGAGTCATTAAGAAATACCACTACATTGATGCATAACCACATTGTCTTTAAAAGTTCTTGGTTTTCTCCCCAGCACAAAGTATTTGAAGTCAGGAATGCTCAATAGCTAACATAATTCCTAATAAAGAGCATTAATTTTTATGAAACAAATGAATAAACAAAAAAATCTTTACTTATTTAATACTTAAAATCAGCATGGTCTAGAGTTGTATGACTTAACCTTCAGCATTACATACTGGTCTATCTTGCTACTCAAATTTGAGTTATTTCCATTCTTTCGTTGCTATTGTTGTCACCATGGCTTCACCACTATGGTCAACTTTTTCAGACAGAAAGATGAGACAGAGAGAGACAGAGTTCCATGAGAAAGAAGGATGTCACACCAATGAACCTTCCTCCCGTGCGGGAGGAGCCCAGCTTGAGCCTGGGTCATACACGACAAAGCAGGCACACTATCAAGGTCAGATATCTTGCTGACCATGTCGGGTCTAGTCTTAACATTACAAGTGACCAAAACATTTCTTCCTTGGCTGTGTATCATTCATTCTTGGCCTGCTCTTCAGGATTTCACTGTGATCTCTCTGCTCCTCTAGTTATAATCTCTGCTCTATGTAAACAGAATCATATGCACACTGTACACCAAACACTTCTTTTTGCTTCTCTCTCTTACCAAAGAGGTCCTTCTTTGCTCCCAGAGTTACCTTTCAAGTCTGGTTTTAAGTGTTTGAAACCTTTCAAACTAGCCCTGTCAAGGGGAACATATATTTACTGAAGCATTCCTGTTTAGTGCTGATGTCCTTATTGTATTATAATAACTTAAAATTCTTGTTATGCTGTGTAAGTGTTCTAAATTCAGTGCCAGCTAATCTACTAGTTGTAGTACTATTTTTGTTTATAAAAGAAATCCACAGGTGCTTAGTCACTAGTCTCCAAAGTCAAAGCACACAAAATTTGTGAAGTTCTTACATGTTATTAAACTAAAAAGTAGGAAATTCAGGAAACAAAGGGCAGATTTTGAGTAATGATGGGCCTCTTTTCTCCTGCATAGTGCTTTTTGAACACTGAGAACAACAGGAGTTGTACTAAATGGTTTGCAGTCACTATTCCTTTCAGACATTATAAAAACTTTAAGAAAACAGACAGTTACACAGGTTCCTGACAAGAAATACATGACTAATCAAAAGATTTAATTCAGCCCACTAGAATCACCTGAAAGCACAAAAACCTCCTGGTGCCAGAGTCATGCTTTAACAGGACTAGGGTATGTGTCTGGAAAGCTACATTTCATTTTACCTATGCACTGGCAAAAGAAGGTGTAAGTAACAACAGTTTGCAATGCTTGAAGTGATTTCTTTAAATCTTATGTTTTCTTCATTTGTAAATCTCAAATAATTTTGGTGGCTGGTATGGTAATGGCCATTTGTAACACTTTAGGGTTTCCCACACAATACAAGTAAGAGGACCTAAATAAATAACCACTAAACTGAGCTGGGAAACATACAAATAAATGTTTTGTTGCTATCAAGTAGATATAGCAGGATCAGCTAACAATATATTACCCTCTTAGAGGTAGATCTAAAGTCATATATATTTTTAAAAGGGTAAGCATATTACTATCTAGTATTCAAACTGCTTATGTTTCCAAATATATAAACAGCTCTTCTACCTTTTACTCAAGATTTTCCTTGAACACTCATTTTGCATTAATATAAACCATCTGACTTGCTATAAATACAAAAACACACACACAAAAAACATGGGACTGGATGGTAGTGCACCTAATTGAGTGTACACAGTAGCAAAAGCATGGACACGGATCCAAGACCCCATTCCCCATATACAGTGGGGAAGCTTCAGGAACAGTGAAGCAGTGCTGCAGGTCTCTCCTATCCCCACCCCACAAATTCTGTCAAGGAAGCAGGGGTTGGAGGTAGTTACTAGGTCTCGGGAAGGGGTGCTAGGCCCTGGGGACTGGGAGATGATTCACTCAGTAGACCGTACATTTTACCATGTGTAAGGACCCAGGTTCGTGCACCCAGCCACTCATGGGTGCACTGCACAGGGAAAACTTGAGAAGCAGTGGAATGATGTTGTGGCATGTCTCCTCTTTCTCTCCATCTCTCACCTTTTTATTTTTTAAGAGAGTTCACTGGAAACAACAGGATCTCCCAACAATCAAAAGCTAAGACGAAACTTTCACATTCAATTAACAAGCAGTAAAAGCAGCAAGGTAGAGTCGGGCGGTAGCGCAGTGGCTTAAGTGCATGTGGCACAAAGCGCAAGGACCGGAGTAAGGATCCTGGTTCCAGCCCCCGGCTCCCCACGTGCAGGGGAGTCGCTTCACAGGCGGTGAAGCAGGTCTGCAGGTGTCTATCATTCTCTCCCCGTCTTCCCCTCCTCTCTCCATTTCTCTCTGTCCTATCCAACAACGACTTCAACAACAACAACAATATGTACAACAACAATATGTACAACAACAATAAAAAAACAAGGGCAACAAAAGGGAAAATAATTAAAAAAATTTTTAAAAAGCAGCAAGGTAGTAGAGAACAAAGTGCTTTTCAGGACAACTTCAAATCATTTTTCAAAAAAAGATTTTTTTTTCTTCTTACTAATAAGGAACTTTGCTAATACAGGTGCAAAAAGAAAGGTCCAAAAAAGAAAAAAATCCCATAAACTGGGTGGAGGGTAGAGAGCATAATGGTTATGCAAACAGACTCTCATGCCTGAGGCTCCAAAATTCACATAAACTTGCCCAGGTAGGTCATCACCTAAGTACCACAAGAAAACCAACCTGTCCTCCAAAGTTTTTCTCATGGCATGTGGAAAGGAGAGAGCATTTCCTAAGAAAGAAAGGGAAGCCAGAGCACCATCTGACACAAGACCCCCATAAGCCTGGGGATCCAGCTCAAGAGTCTCCGTGCACATGTCCTCCACTCTACTGGCGAGCTGTTTCTCTAGTTGCTCCACCATTTTAGTCCATTTTTTTTTTTTGGGGGGGGGCTGTGTCTTTTTTTTATTATTATGGTAAGATATAATACCTCCCTCACACATTATACCTTTATCTCTGGGATCAACAAGCAGGTCATCAGCTGAACAAGGGCTCTCCTCACTCCCTTCATTGGAGATGGTGAGGAATGACGTGGGGGACACAGACTGAGAGCGGCTGCTGTTGTTGCTCCCCTTCTCTGCCCCTCCAGGGGTCTGTGTGTCAATACTGCGTGTGCTGCTACTTCTCTGCACAAGGGGTGGAGGTGCACGATGGCCATCTGGAATATCCTGTGGCTGTAATAAATTTTAAAAAGACATGTACAGTTAATAACTTTGAAAGTCATAAAATGTACCCAACACCAACCTTTCTTGTCCTAGCACACCCACAAACAGAAATACCTCACATATATGGCTTAGTGAGAAAGGAACACTTATGTTCCTGCCTACTTGGTATCTTGTCTAATCTGAGTCCCCTGCTACACACTGAGCAGCCTGGGTGAAAACCTGTTTTTCTAGGGTCATTGGGCACACAGCCAAGTGGTCAAAGTTTGGTGAATGATGAACTGAACTGAATTCTTACTCTGTGGTAGATTTCATTTTACTTTTGAATTATAAAGGGGATAGGGGAGAAAGCATGGTTATGCAAAAGACTACTTTCATGCCTGAGGCTCTGAAGACCCAACATCAACCTCCAACACCACCATAAGCCAGAGGTGAGCAGTGCTCTGGTAAAGAAAAAGATATATATACATCCCAACATATATATATACACACACACAAACACACACACACCTGTGCCATGTAAGAGGTCAATCTAGATGTGACATTAGGTTTCCCAGTAGGAGGGACGTATAAACTAGTGGATTCGATGACAGGCCTTGTTACCTTCTCAAAGTGCATGTATGCCTCACTTGGCAGTGCAATCAGCTGCCTCTAGACTTTTGGCTTGTGTCCCTTTTTTACACCGAGGACAGATTCCCCCACAATGAGGTGCAGATGGATACAGGGAGCTATATCCATCTGCACCTGTGCTAAGCTAACCTTAAAGGAGAGGAACTTAAACCACATCTAACTACCTATTTCTTTCTTTTTTTTTTAATATTTTATTTTTTAACATTTTATTTATTTATTAATGAGAAACATAGGAGGAGAGAGAAAGAACCAGGCATCACCCTGGTACATGTGCTGCTGGGGATTGAACTCAGGACTTCCTGCTCCAGAGTCCGATGCCATATCAACTGCGCCACCTCCCGGACCACCTAACTACCTATTTCTTCTTTCACTAATGAATGAAACTTAAAATATACTCTGTGACATAGCTTTCAATATAAACAGGAAATTTTCTCACCATATATTACATATGAACCATTCTTTATGTTTGTTTATTTTAGTTTGTTGTTGTCACTGACAGGGTTTCATAGCTCCAGGCTATCTTTTCCGGATAGAAACAAAGAGAGATAGAGACAGAGGGAGAGGGAAAGACACTACAGCACTGAAGCTTCCTCCAGTGCAGTGGGGACAGGCTTGAACTTGGCTTATGCACATGCCAGAGCAGGTACATTATCCAGGAGAGCGATCTTTCTAGTCCTGTAAGAGTCTTTCTTATCTGAATTATAGGAATGATTGGGAAGGGTAAATGAAATTGCACTTCATAATGATACAGTCAATCAAACAGTAGGTGTCAAACTATACAGAACAGGTAAGTTCATGCTTAGAAAGTTTCCATGTCACCTTCCTCCCCAGCCTCAAATTAGTAAGCTGTATGTTTGTTAAATGGAATAAAGTATAGCAAATGAGAAGTGTACTGCCTGTCTAATGATTTTTTAAAAAAATATTTATTTAGAAATGAGGCCCCACACCTATGGACATCTAATCTTTGACAATGGGGTCCAGACTATTACATGGGGAAAGCAGAGTCTCTTCAACAAATGGTGTTGGAAACAATGGGTTGAAACATGCAGAAGAATGAAACTGAATCACTGTATTTCACAAAAATATTGTATTTACAAAAGTAAATACAATATTTTTTATTTTGTATTTTGTATTTACAAAAGTAAATTTTGTATTTACAAAAGTAAATTCCAAGTGGATCAAGGACTTGGATGTTAGACCACAAACTATCAAATACTTAGAGGAAAATATTGGCAGAACTCTTCTCCACATAAATTTTAAAGACATTTTCAATGAAACGAATCCAATTACAAAGAAGACTAAGGCAAGTATAAACCTATGGGACTACATCAAATTAAAAAACTTCTGTACAGCAAAAGAAACCACTACCCAAACCAAGAGACCCCTCACAGAATGGGAGAAGATCTTTACATGCCATACATCAGATAACAGTTTAATAACCAACATATATAAAGAGCTTGCCAGACTCAACAACAAGACAAGACAACAAATAACCCCATCCAAAAATGGGGGGAGGACTTGGACAGAATATTCACCACAGAAGAGATCCAAAAGGCCGAGAAACACATGAAAAAAATGCTCCAAGTCTCTGATTGTCAGAGAAATGCAAGTAAAGACAACAATGAGATATCACTTCACTCCTGTGAGAATGTCATACATCAGAAAAGGTAATAGCAGCAAATGCTGGAGAGGGTGTGGGGTCAAAGGAACCCTCCTGCACTGCTGGTGGGAATGTTGGTCCAACCTCTGTGGAGAACAGTCTGGAGAACTCTCCGAAGGCTAGAAATGGACCTACCCTATGATCCTGCAATTCCTCTCCTGGGGATAGATCCTAAGGAACCCAACACATCCATCCAAAAAGATCTGTGTACACATATGTTCTTGGCAGCACAATTTGTAATAGCCAAAACCTGGAAACAACCCAGGTGTCCAACAACAGATGAGTGGCTGAGCAAGTTGTGGTATATATACACAATGGTATACTACTCAGCTGTAAAAAATGGTGACTTCACCGTTTTCAGCCGATCTTGGATGGACCTTGAAAAAATCATGTTGAGTGAAATAAGTCAGAAACAGAAGGATGAATATGGGATGATCTCACTCTCAGGCAGAAGTGGAAAAACAAGATCAGAAAAGAAAACACCAGTAGAACCTGAAATGGATTTGGCATATTGCACCAAAGTAAAAGACTCTGGGGTGGGTGGGTGGGGAGAATACAGGTCCATGAAGGATGATAAATGACATAGTGGGGGTTGTATTGTTAAATGGGAAACTGGGAAATGTTATGCATGTACAAACTATTGTATTTACTGTTGAATGTAAAACATTAATTCCCCAATAAAGAAATAAATTTAAAAAAAAAAAAGAAAAGCCAGAAAAAATATTTATACCCTTTTGTTGCCCTTGTTTTATTATTATAGTTATTGTTATTGATGTCGTCATTGTTGGACAGGACAGAGAGAAATGGAGATAGGAGGGGGAAGACAGAGGGGGAGAGAAAAAGAGACACCTGCAGACAGGCTTCACTGCTTGTGGAGTGACTCCCCTGCAGGTGGGGAGCTGGGGGCTCGAACCGCGATCCTTATGCTGGTCCCTGTGCTTTGCGGCTACCTGCACTTAAACCACTGCGCTACCGCCCAACTCCCCTAATGATTTTTAAATATAGATCAACAACAACAAAATAAGATTCTGTTCAAGGATCTAGATTTAAGTCACATAAGTCATCTCTACGAGATGTAAAAATATGAAAACATTTCATTGTTGCTCAACAAACAATAGTGGTCTTGGAGGTGGCGCAGTAGACTCTCAAGCATGAGATCCTGAGTTCTATCCATGGCAGTACATATTCCAGAGTGATGTCTGGTTCTCTCTCCTCTTCCTATCTTTCTCATAAACAAACAAACAAACAAATATAATCGGGGGGGGGGGGGAGAAACAATAGAGAAAACAAAATGTGTTATTTTTAGTCATTAGAAAAGTTAACATGTAAGAATAATTTTAAGAGACAAGATTACTTACTATAAGTTGTTCTTCCTTTTCCCCAGTCTCTTTAATTATTATCTCGATCTCTTGATTCAATCCTTCCACACTATTCCGAAACCGGGAGCCTGTAGATTTGGTGATGGGAATTACTGGAATAAGTGCACTCTTTGGAACTGGAGCCTTAATAAAAAGTGGTGAAGCAGGAAAGAAAAGAGAAATCTGTTAATTCATAGGGTTCTAACAAGGAAGTAGAGCATCTTATTGTGTTTTCCTGCTAAAAGACTTGAGAGGTATAATAACAACTATTAAAAATTTTTATTATTAGTGGTTTAGCACTGGCTTAAATATTTCTCTAAGATTCACAGGCATATATGTGCACATGTAACTCACCACAGTCATCCCCAAAGTCCTGTGTTTCCACCCCTCTCACCCCAAAACCACCAAAGTTCTCAAAAAGTCTAAGAGACAGTTCAGTTACTAAACAAGTTATTTAACTATGATGTTCTCCACTTACAAGTGAAAACATCCTGTAAGTGGTCATTGTCTTATATCTCCACAGTTCCAATCATTTTGTCCCTAATGATACAACCTCATCTTTTTAAACTGTAGTATGATAATTCATTGAATATATACCGCATAAAAATATTGTGTCTTGAGGCTGGTTGTTGGTGCACCTGGTTAAGCGCACGTTACAGTGCACAAGGTCCTAGGTTCAAGTTCCCAGGCCCCGCCTGCAGGGGGAAAGCTTTGCAAGTGGTGAAGCAGTGTTGCAGGTGTCTCTCCCTCTCTACCACCCCCCCCATCTCAATTTCTGGCTGTCTCTATCCAATGAAAAAAATAAAGATAATAAAAAATATTTAAAAGGCACTACCTCAATGAAGGCTTTGATTATCACACACAGAGAAATACTGTGTTCTTATTCATGTGATCTCATTCTAGTGTTGAGCATTCCCACATAGGTGATTTTTCTTTTTTTTTTCTTTCCTCCTCCAGGGTTATTGCTGGGCTCGGTGCCTGCACCATGAATCCACCGCTCCTGGAGGCCATTTTTTTTACCCCCTTTTGTTGCCCTTGTTGTAGCTTCGTTGTGGTTATTATTATTGCCCTTGTTGATGCAATTTGTTGTTGGATAGGACAGAGAGAAATGGAGAGAGGAGGGGAAGACAGAGAAGGGGAGAGAAAGATAGACACCTGCAGACCTGCTTCACTGCCTGTGAAGTGACTCCCCTGCAGGTGGGGAGCCGGGGGCTCGAACCGGGATCCTTACGCCGGTCCCTGTGCTTTGCGCCACATGCACTTAACCCACTATGCCACCGTCTGACCCCCTTGATTTTTCATTTATCAAGGGTTTCTCTATTTTTTGTTTTTTTCAGAAAAAGATGTAATTATTATCCTTATTCAGAAAAAAAAACTGATCTAGAATCAGTTATTAGTCTAGTCTTGAAGCAAAATTAATACTTACCACTAACACTACTGTATTTTACTATCGACTGTAAATCATTAATTTCCTCCATAAAAGAAAAAAAATTTATTACTAACACTTTTCTGCCACCAATATATTAAAGCAATTGCAGAAGTCAGACTTCACACCTTCTGCACCCCATAAAGATCTTTGGTCCATACTCCCACGGGGATAAAGAATAGAGAACCCTCCAATAGAGGCACTAGGATATGGAACTCTGGTGATGAGATTGTGTGGAAATGTACTCCCTCTTATATCACAATCTTGTTGATCATTATTAAATCACTAGTAAAAAAAAAATAAAAGTAAGTAAAATATTGCTTTTTTCAAAATAAGTTTTTTAAATCCATAAATCACTGTTTTGAATATGCTTTTGGACAACTTTGTCATAAAAAGTAGCTCATACTTGCTCAGAGTTTGTGGTACCCAGACCCTACCTGAGACTGGTTAATAGCTGCATGGTTGCCGTGGAATGGAGACTGTCTTTCTTTCTCTCGGTGATGTCTGCTGCTGTGTTTACTTCTCTGCAATTGCTGGCGGAGTTTGGCGATCTGAAAGAGGAAAAATAAAAATCTATCAGTATTCCCCATACTACACAAAACAGACCTTCATGTAATAAACATTAAAATCCAGTTGTAAATATTTTGAGATTTTTAAACCACATCAAAAACTTAATTGTGAGCGGGGGAGACAGCATAATGGTTATGCAAACAGACTCTCTTGCCTGAGGCTCCTAAATCCCAGGTTCAATCCCCCCCCCCCCACCACCACCACCATAAGCCAGAGCTGAGCAGTGCTCTGGTGTTTGTGTGTGTGTCTCTCTCTGCATCTCTCTCAAAATTAAAATTAATAAAAAAAATTTTAAAGACTTAACTGTATAAAACTTACAAAACAGATACATACATACATGTATCATTTAAAGAGAAAATCATTTCCCAATATTATTCTGAGCGTTCAGCCTTTCCAAGTACTAGATGAAGCTTTTTGTATTAACAATGAATTGTTTTATAGTCATTATTAATTAAATAAAAAATAAGAGTAATTCTCTCATTGCTCATTTTATAAAGGGCAATATTTTCTTTATATTTAAAGTTCATTTTAGAAAATCACATATCTAACTATTACCAGCTCCAGGATTTATTTCAGAATAATTCAGGGCCAGGAGATGGCTCACCACCTCCTAAAAACAGACATATTTCACTATGTGCTAGAAACTGAGTTCCAGCCCCTGACACCACATGGGAGCACAGGCATGACACTGAAGGAAGCTCCATGATGAGACAGAGTGGTACTGTGGCACCTCTCCTCTGTCTCTCCCTATCTGCAATGAAAAAGGGGAAATGTCCTCCAGGAGCCATGGATTTGCACAGGAATGAGGTCCCAGTGGAGGGGGAAAAAAAAATCAATTCAAGTCATATAATACATTCAGATACAATTTTTAAATTACAAATACTACAAATATATCCCAAATATATCCATATAATTTTTCTATTTTATTTATGTATGTGCATAAAATGCAGATATAATTATGGTCACAGAAAATTACCATCATAGCACAAGAATATAATCAAAGTGGTTACAATGGGTGTGAATGTGAATTTGTTATATTACTACAACTTTGTACTTCTGATACTTCTATCAACAGGTCTGGATTTTCATTAAATAAAGACAAGAGGGAAGGTGCAGCCCAGATGGGCAAATAGAGAAGCCCTGTGTTTTCCTTCCCAAGCATCAGCAACAAAACCATAATAAAACATGGAAAATTCTGCATAAAAATGGACCTTCACAGCAAAGGACAAAGCCACAGCATCCAGGTGAGAGGGTGTATTTCTGGTGGGTAGGGGTGGGAGGGAATGGAAGCAGTGATGACCCTCCCACCCCTACCCACCAGAAAAAAGTCTATTCTCATGACAACAATTCACAATATGTAAAACTTTATTCCAGTGGGTGGGGGGACAGGGTGTACTGAATTCCTAGTTTTCCAGTCCTACTACAATTTTGTGTTTACAACGTTACAACAGAGGGAAATGGGCAGTTTACTAACAGCAGCCCTGCTGGGTTCCATATTGGAATTCAGTCTCCATAGTTACAAGATCAGAGGGAAAAGGGAGAGAAAAAAACCACTGGGAGAAATGTGCCAGCCCACATCCTGTTATATTCTGCTTCCTACCATTTCTAGTGTGCCAGCACTGTTACTAGTTGGAATGAAGTCTCAACCAAAAATCATATTCCTGTCCACTGCAACCTACAGGCTGGACAGCACTCACAGCCTTGGACTTTTCATAGACCATCAAATAATAAGACAGGAGAAAACCCAAACTGTTAAGCAAAACAGAAGGGGCCCAGGTGGCGGTGCACCTGGTTAAATGCACACAATACTATGTGCAAGGAACCAGGTTGGAGCCCCTATTCCCCACCTATAGCAGGGATGCTTCAAGCAGGGAAGCAGGTCTGCAGGAGTCTATTCTCTCTCCCTATCTCTGTCTCCCTTCTCAATTTCTCTGCCTTACTGTAGTACCAGCACTGAGACCCAGCAGTAACTCAGGAGGCAAAAACAAACAAACAAACAAACAAACAACTAGACAGGGGGCCCAAGAAAGTGTGAAGTGTGTGCATACAACTTGAAGCACTCTGGGTTCAAGCCTCAGCACTACATGGGAACACCGTATTTGGTGAATAATGTTATCTTGTCTCTTCTCTAAACTCTCCTCACACCTAGAAAAACAAAACCAAACAGAAAAGATCAGGATGGGCAGGTACTGGTAGTACCACGCTGTTCAAGACCCTTGCTCAGTACTTAGTGCCAATATTAGAAGAAAAAAACAAGTGCATAGACTTCCCTTTTCAAATGCATGTATGTGTCACCCCCCCCCCCATATCGTCTTGAGTTTGAGCTAACGTTGGCTCACAGGACTACAAAATGCTCTCTAAGTTAAATTCATCCTACCCCATTGACTACCCCACTAAAACACTGCTATCCCACCACAGTCCACTTGACCCCTATCCCACCTTCTGCCTGTTCCCTTACATTTCTCTTAACTTCCTCCTTATGTTTTTTCAAATCTTTATCTAACCAAAATAAATATTTTCATGCTACTATTTCTCAAGTAGGAATACTTGTTGGGGAGAGGGGGCAACAATACAAGTTGATATTTATGCTGCCCCAAAGTAACTAGCTGATGAAGAGACCACATTTTCTCCCTCTTCTTCCCTTCCCTTCCCTTCCCTCCCCTCTCCTCCTTCTTTTTTTTTTTTTTAATATTTATTTATTTATTTATTTATTCCCTTTTGTTGCCCTTGTTTTATTGTTGTAGTTATTATTGATGTCATCGTTGTTGGATAGGACAGAGAGAAATGGAGAGAGGAGGGGAAGACAGAGAGGGGGAGAGAAAGATAGACACCTGCAGACCTGCTTCACCGCCTATGAAGCGACTCCCCTGCAGGTGGGGAGCCGGGGTTCGAACCGGGATCCTTATGCCGGTCCTTGTGCTTTGCGCCTCCTCTTCTTCTTCTTCTCCTTTTTTTTTTTTTTTACTGCCACCAAGGGTCATTGCTGGGTCTTGGTGCTCCTGGTGCACTCATTTTCTTCCACTTTATAATTTTTGCTTTTCCCCTATTATACTTGACAGGACAGAGAAGGGGGGGGAGTTAGAGAGAGAGAAAGAGAGACACCTGAAGACCTGCCTCATAGCTTGTGAAGCATCCCTTCTGCAGGTGGGGAGCAGCAGGAGCTTAAACCTGGGTCCTTGAGCATGGCAATATGTGTACTTAACCAGATGCACCACTACCCATCCCCCGAGACCAAGTTTTCACATCCTGTTCCTTGGAATCATTTTCCTGACCTCCTTAAGTTGATCTGTACTGCCCCAGGATGCTGAACGCTTATGAGAGCCTTTCTTCTTTTCAGCGTATTCTTCAGCCCATGCACTCTCTGTCTGTAATAGAAAAAAGGAAGGAATAGTTAGTGATAATCAAGTGTTTAGCAGAATATGTAACATGTGTGACAATATGGATGGAATTGGAGTGCATGAGACTATATGAGAAATACTGCATATCTCACTGATATGTAGAATCTTAAAAAGGAAGGAAGGTTCAGAACAAGAACTCGGGCTGGGAACACAGCTCAGTGACATGGAATAATAATTATATATATAAAGAAATAAGCTACAAAATCAAGCAACCTATTTGTTTTAAAGGATTAAGCACTGTAACCCTTCATTTGTTATACTCAGTCTGCTTAAAAAACAATAGACGGTGGCAGGCAGTAGTGCATATATACAAGGCCCTGCTCCTCACCTGTAGGGGGATGCTTCACAAGCAATGAAACAGGTCTATAGGTGTCTATATTTCTCCCTCTCTGTCTCCCTCTCCCCTCTCAATTTCTCTCTGCCCTATCCAATAAAATGGAAAACACACAAACAAATGAACAAAAAAACAATAGATGAAGTCAATGGCTTAGAGAAATGTGAGCTAACAAATAAAGACAACAGTGAATTGGTATGGCATGAAAAAATGTTTAGGTATTTTAGAATCCTAGGTTTAACAATGACAAACAAAACTATGGAGATGTAATTTTGGGGTAGGGTAAATAGCATAATGGTTATGCAAAGAAACTCTCATGCCTGAGGCTCCAGAATCCCAGGTTCAATCTCCCGCACCACCATAAGCCAGAGCTGAACAGTGAGTGCTCTGATAAAAAAATAAATAAATGGGGGGGGGGGTATAATTTTGAGCTTACACTATCAGAGCCATCAGATTCAGATTTCAAAAAAAATTTTTTTTAATATTTTCTTTTCTTCTAAACATGTTCTGATTTTAGCCAATAGACCAAGGCTTTATACAAAATATCAATACTTGTTTTTTAAAAAAGACAAGGTTTTAAAAATGATTCCACCATGAAGATAAAAAAAAATTAGTATTGCTTTATCCATCAAACATATACAGTATGGTGTTTGTGGGTTTTCTACTATAAATTTGAGATTCTCCCAAAGTGGGAAACAATCTCTAACAATCTCTAAAACTTATCGCTGCTTCCAGTAATTCAACTCTATTAGTCTAATTCATCAAATATTCCATTTTATTAGGTTTTAGTCACAAATCTTACAAGATTTCTACACTCAGATCACAATTTCAAGTCAATCTATAGATTGGAAAGAATTTAACAAATTACTAGTTAAGCCCAACTTTTAAATAGTAAAAATGGTCTTTGAAATGTTTGAGTCCTGTGGCTGGGTGGTAGAAAACCTGGTTGAGTGCATGTTATAATGCGCAAGGACCAGATTTGAGCCCCTGTCCCCACCTGTACAGGGAACCCATTGCTAGTGCTGAAGCAGTGCTGCAGGTATCTCTGTCTTTCTCCCTATCACCCCCCACCTCAATTTCTAGCTGTCTCTATCCAATAAAGAAATACAGATTTAAAAAAAATGTTTGCATTCTCAGAGAACATGACATGGTTTTTTAAGAAAAACTTTTTCTGTTTTATCCAGAATAATGAAAGAAAATAACCCTTCCCAAAAAAAATGTTTCATATTTTTGATTTAGGGACATAACTGAATTTATATATTATTTTTCTATGTTTAAGGAAACAAAAACTCTAATTATAAAATATGGGAAATGGAAAGGCGGCAAAAGTTGGGATAATATAGTATTAAGCTGTATACTAAACTCTAAAGCAGAAACAGCCTATCTCCTTTGTAGGCAATTAATCTTGTAGACCACACAGCCCCCGCTGGCAACAGTGGGCTAGACCACTGCTGAAGCACTGACTACACGTTCACAAGGATGCACAATGTCTGAAACAAAAACAAGAACACAATACCAGGGGCCAGGCAGTGGTGCACCCAGTAAAGCACACATGTTATCATGTGTGAATACCCAGGCCCAACTCCCTGGCTCCACCTGCAGGGGAGAAGTTTCATGAGTGGTGAAGCAGTGCACTTCCCCCTACCGGCTCAGTTTCTCCCCCCACCCCGTCTCTCAGTTTCTCCCCCCACCCCGTCTCTCCTAATTATTTATTTATTGCAAAGAGTCAGAAATTGAGAGGAAGAGAGAGTCTACAGAGAGGGAGAGAGACAGAGAAACACCTGCAAGCCCTGCTTCACCACTTGCAAAACGTTCCCCCTGCATGCAGGTGGGGAGCGGGGGGGCTTGAACCTGAGTCCTCACACACTGTAATATGTGTGCTTAACCAGGTGTACCACCACCTGGCGCCTCACTGTTTCTCTACGTCCTATCAAGTAAAATAAAACAAAATTCCAGTGCAAACCATTTGAGGAGAAGAACGATGATAAGCCTACCTGTGTAGCCTTGTCCTTCATGCAAGGTGCAGCCTGGCTATGACTGTCACGAGGCCAGTGCCCCGCAAGGTACGGAGCAGCGAGGGTATCCAGGGAGGAAGTGCGCCGGATAATACTAGAGGGGCTTGAGGGAGGTGGTCGTGTTTTGTCACCTAGATTTAAGACAAATATAGCTCCTTTTAAAAGAGAGTAGGAAGGAAACTGTAGAAATTAAGAGTTAAATTATGTAGTTCTCTAACCTAACTACAAAAATATGTAGTAAAATGGAATAAACTATTTATCCACACATGTTTGAATGAATATCCAGGGAATTATATTGAGTAAAGAGTATATCTCAAATGGGTATATATTATTGCATTAATATAACACTTTTGAAATGACATGAGAAACAACTTAAAAATTAATGGTTTCCAGGAAGTAGGGTAGGTGAGGGAAAATGAAGTGATGAGAGAAAAGCAGATGTGGGGGCCGGGTGCTGACGCACTGGGTTAAGCGCACCATAGTGTGAAGCGCAAGGACCTGTGCAAGGATTCTGGTTCCAACCCCCGGCTCCCCACCTGCAGGGAAGTCGCTTCACAAGTGGTGAAGCAGGTCTGCAGGTGTCTATCTTTCTCTCCCCCTGTCTTTGCCTCCTCTCTCAATATCTCTCTGTCCTATCCAATGCAGAATAAAAATGGCCTCCAGGAACAGTGGATTCGTAGTGCAGGCTGAGCCACAGTGAAAACCCTGGAGGCAAAAAAAAGAGAGAGAGACGCAGATGTTAGCCAGTGGCAGCACGAGAAACCCTCATGAGAAGGAGCTACTCAGTATCTTGAAGTGTAGAACATATACAGGAAATTAAGTAGTACAGCATTCAGCATACCTGGGTTCAAATAAAATTGGAGTAAGTGATCAAAAGCAGTGAATGACACAATACCAATATCCTTACTGTGATACTGCACACCAAAATTATATTAAAATGTCACCACATAGGGAAACTGGGCAGCTTTAAAAGACATAGATTTTATTTATTTATTTTACCAGACTGCTCAGCTCTAGTTTATGGTGGTACAGGGGACTGAATCTGGGACTTTAGAGCCTCAGACATGAAAGTCTCTGCATAGCCATTATGCTATCTACCCCCATACAAAGACATAGATTTTATAAAGCAGATTGTAACGAACCATTTTAAATTGGCTGTAGGACCTATAATGAAAAAAAAAAGAACCTATAATCAAAACCACCATGTATGAAAAACATCTTTCCAATATTAAGGTACAAAATTTGTTTAAAAAAAAAAAAAGAGCAAAGGTATGGGAAGTCAAAGGTAATACGGAAAAAAGAACCTATATCTCCATTGTTTTAATTGAATAAAAGAGGAAGCTCAGCTAGTTTATACTTTAAATTTTTTAAATTAAGAGTTAAAATATTAAACATGAATACATGTGTAAATAACAATGCCATCCTGCAAGTTCTAGAGGATATCTTCCTCTTCTTATGGCCACATATGAACACACTTAAAAGAAAGCCCTATTTTATTAAATTATGTCTTAATAAGCATCTTGCATAGTTACAAGAATAAAAGTTCAGTTGTTGGTTATGTGACTCATGTAACAAAAGATTCAATTCTGTTAAGATAATAGTTGCAACAGCTGTGTTGCTAATAATCATAAAAAGCTGTTTCACAGATACATAATTTGCTCTCAGAATGGCACAATTATTTCACTAAAGCAATGCCTAATTGTTACAATGTTAATCATTGCTGCATAGTCTGTTTTACAGTAAACAGAAAGTGTAGTATATATACACAAGTTCAAGAAGAATATATATAGAATATATATGCAATTAGTATATGTTTATGATTTTTCCTTAAAAATTAATCGTTTAAAAATATTTTTATTATTATATAGAGACAGAGAAACGGAGAGAAGAGGATGTGATAAAGAAACAGAGAGACACCTGCAACTCTGCTTCACCACTCTTTCCCCCTGAAGGTGGGGACCAGGGGCTTGAACTTGGGTCCTTGCACATTGCAATATGTTCATTTAACCAGGTTCCCCCTCAAAATATTAATCTTTCCTCAAGTAGTAAGAAAGCTGGGGTGGGGTAGAAAGTGGGTCACACTATATAAATTGATATATATATTTATTAAAATCAAAATGCTAAGGGCCACCTGGCAGTTTTCTTTCCCAACTATGATGACCATTCTGTCACCTGCCAGTGCACTAAAAAAACCTGATGGATCAAATTTCCTTCTAGAGATTTTAATTATCAAAGAGTTGACCTTTTATACTTTTTCTGTTAAAGGATGAGAGACTTTATTTAAAAGAAGCCTGGCTAGAGGTGTGGGAACTACTGCAATGGGGTCTTGCATAGGGAGGACTTGATCTTGTGAAAATGTTTTTGCAACTTTGCCACCTTAATTTTTTTCTCTCCTTTTCTTCCTCTTCAGTGAAATTGAAATGGACTCTCTGAGGGATAGGAAGGACAAAAACTAGAGGAGATAACACATGTGGTTACGTGATTATGTAAAAAGACTTCCATGCATAAGGTGCTGAGATTCCAGGTTCAATGCTGGCACCACTCCACCAAAGCTGAGCAGTGCCCTTGTCTCTCAAAGTGCTAGTTGGCGTTTTTTTAAAAATATTTTTATTTATTGGATAGAGACAAAGAGAAATTGAGAAGGGAGAGGGAGGGGGAGAGGGGGAGAGGGAGAGAGGGAGAGAGAGAGGGAGAAAGAGAGAGAAAGAGAGAAACAGACATTTGCAGCCCTGCTTCATCACTTGTGAAGCTTCCCTCTATAGATGGAAATCAGGGGCTTGAACCCAGGTCCTTGCACACTGTAGTGTGTGAGCTTAACCAGGTGCACCACCACCTGGCCCCACTAGTTGGCTTTTTAACCAGGTCTCCTGAGACTATTAGATTTTTCTACAAGAAAATGGAGAATAGGAAATTTATATTGACATGTCAAAACATTTAACATATTTTCTCTTTTGAATCTTTCTATAACCCCCTTGTGTTAACACATACTAAGAGTCAGTGTCTGAAGGTCTGTAAACCAATTCTAAGTCCTGAAAACTAAGAAAGTCACTGCTACAAAGAGTCCGATATATATATATATAGCATTCCATAGTTCCATGTTAGAGTTACCAAAATTTGACAGGATTTAGTGCGTAATTATGAGGAAGTTTAAGAAAGGAGAGGAAGCCTCATGACTGAAGTATGATTTAAAGATTCTCAATCTCAGTCCACAGGAACAAAGGCTGCATTTATTAGAAAGTCAGAAGAAGGGAGCTGGGTGGTGCGCAAAGCGTAACAACCAGCGTAAGGATCCCGGTTTGAGCCCCCGGCTCCCCATTTGCAGGGGAGTCACTTCACAGGTGGTGAAGCAGGTCTGCAGGTGTCAAAAAAAAAAAAAAAAAAAAGAAAAAGAAAGTCAGAAGAAAACAGAATTCACAAGATCCTTCACGATCTCACCTCTTTTTTTCTTTTTTTGCCTCCAGGGTTATCACTGGGGCTCTATGTGATACTACGAATCCACTGCTCCTGGAGGTCATTTTTTCCCCCATTTTATTGGATAAGACAGAGAGAAATTGAGAGAGGAGGGGAAGATAGAGAGGGGGAGAGAAAGACAGACACCTGCAGACCTGCTTCACCGCCTGTGAAGTGACGCCCCTGCAGGTGGGGAGTGCGACTCAAACCCGGGTCACTGCGCATCCTACTATGCGCACCACCAGCTGGCCCCCATGATCTCACCTCTCCAGTCTTACTTCCCTGATTGTCCTAGTTGAATCTCTACCATGCTGAACAATTTGCAGTCCCTAACATGTCTAAGTTAACACAGCTAATTCATGTCTAAACTTTCAATCGTCTGTTTAGATAGCTAAACTGAAATTAAAATATCATCAATTCAGGTGTTAGTTCTAGGAAATCTTCCTTTTAAAACAATCACTCAAAAGTGCTGGTTGGTGGTGCACCTGGTTGAGTGTACATCTGTACATTACAAACATGCCAGGACCTGGGTTCAAGATCCTAGTCCCCAACAGCAGGGGGGAAGCTTCACAATTGGTGAAGCAGGTCTGCAGGTGTCTCTCTGTCTCACTTGCCTTCCATCTCCTTTTTAATTTCTGGCTGTCTCTATCTCATAAATAAAAAAAGATTTAAAAAAAAAAAAGTCACTCAAGCCCAAGAAACACATCAACGTGGAGGCTGAAAGTCCTCCTGTGTGCTGCTATTTGCAGGTTTCGCTGAAGTGACTCCTTGACTGTCCTGGTGTGCTCCAACTAGTGAGATTTTGGAAGGCAGGAATTTTCTCTCCTGACATATAGAATTTTCTCAGTACCTGACATATAGAAGACATCTCCTAAATAGAGACTACACCAAAATTAATTTTCTTGGTTAAGTGAGATAATCTAAACCTAAAGTAAAGAGAATTAAAAAGAGATCCAGAAAATGGTTTCTAATGGTACTATCTTCTACTGAAAAAGTCAAGTGCAAATTCAGATGCTCTTTTGTTAATCTAAAGTAAACAAAGAGTACTATACGGTTTCACAAGCAATCTAAAAAAAAGTCAAACTCAGTAAAAGCAATTAAGTAATGCCAAGTTTTTTTGGGGGGGTAAATGGGACGGGGCTGATGAAAACGTACAAACTTTCAGTTATAAGATGAAATAAACATCTGGAAAAAAAAAAAGGAGGTCTGAAGGTTGAATGTATAAAACAGTGACTACAGTCATTAACACCATGCATATTGTGTAACTGAAATTTGGTGACGTGTGCAGTAAGTCTGGAAGAGAAAACTCCTTTCACATCAACATATATGTATCAAATCTTCAAGAGGTATACTTTAGCTTACAATTTCATTTGTCACTGTTACCTCCATGCCATAAAGGAAAAAATTAAAAAAGAAGAAAAATAAAACAAAGCAAAGGTTCAATTTTTCTTTGTCCTTTAAAAGTTAAGTCTTGGGAGTCGGGCGGTAGCGCAGTGGGTTAAGCGCATGTGGCACAAAGCACAAGGACCAGCATAAGGATCCTGGTTCGAGCCCCGGCTCCCCACCTGTAGGAGAGTAGTTTCACAAGCGGTGAAGCTGGTCTGCAGGTGTCTATCTTTCTCTCCCCGTCTTCCCCTCCTCTCTACATTTCTCTCTGTCCTATACAACAATGACGATATCAATAACAACAACTATAATAACTACAACAACAATAAAAAACAAGGGCAACAAAAGGGAAAATAAATAAATATAAAAAAGGTAAAAAAAAGTTAAGTCTTAGGGGTTAGCAAAAAAAATAAATGAAATAAATCTTTCAAGAAACTACAGCAGGGTGTAGTCTTAAGCTTTGAGTCTGTGCCTTGGGCTCTGAAGTTTCAGAACTCAACTATCTGCACCAGTTAAACTGGTTCCTCAGTAGTTTCAGTGGCACCTGCAGCCATCCCAAACCATGACCCCTAGGTGTTACATTACAAAGGTCTACAGATCATGTAAGATTTAGGTATTTGTAGAATTTGAAAAGGTACTGTTTAGAGGCCGTTATCTCCTAATATCCACACATTTATTTAAAAAGCAGAAGGAATAAACTAAGTATCCACGTGTTCAGAAAAGAGAAAAAACATTTCAAGTTTAAAAATGAAATCAGTATGTAAGACTAAAACTATCAGTACCAAAAATTTCTTCAATAAGACATGCTGTTCCACTGCTTTTTCTTAAATTGTTTCTAAAAAGAAGTCCACTAGCTTCTTTATTTCTCTGTACATTAACTGTCATTTTTCTTTTTAAAATTACTTTTTATTTTATTTTTATTTATTATTGAGTAGAGACAGAAAAATTGAGAGGGGAAAGAGAGATAGAGAGTTAGAGACAGAGAGACATCTGCAGCTCTACTTCATCACTCCTGAAGCCTTTCTCCCGGGAACCAGGGGCTTGAACTTTGGTCCTTGGGCACTGTAATGTGCTTAACCAGGTGACCACGACCTGGCCCATAAATGTCATTTTTCTCTGACTGATTTAATCACTGGTGTTTAGGAATTTGGCTATGGTAAGCCTCAGCACAGTCTTCCTTGTTTATCCTGTTTGGGATTACTGGACCTCCTCAACACTAGATCTCCTCAATCGGTAGGCTGATAGTGCTTTTAAAGTCAGGACATTGTTAAACAGTTTCCCACAAAAGTTGTTTTTTTCTTTTCTTTTTTTTAAGAGAAAGGCATCTAGACAGAGTGAAAGAGACCATAATAGGGCAGGGATAGATAGCTAGAGGCTCCAAAGTCTAGGGTTCAGTCTCCTGCACGACCATAAACCAGAACCGAGCAGTGCACTGGTTAAAAAAAAAAAAAAATGAGGCGGTAGCACAGCGGGCTAACCGCACATGGCACAAAGTGCAAGGACCAGCTCCCCACCTGCAGGGGAGTTGATTCACAGATGGTGAAGCAGGTCTGCAGGTGTCTATCTTTTCTTCCCCATCTCTCTCCATTTCTCTCTGTCCTACCTAACAATCACCAATAAAAACAATAACTACAACAACAATAAAACAACAACAGGGACAACAAAAGGGAAAATAAATAAATATAAAAAAAAATTTTTTAAAAGAGAGACCAAAATAGAAAAGCTTCCTCCTGGGGGGGGGGGGGCAGGTTACGACTTGGCTCAAGGGCAGGGTAACACAGTACCCAGGTGAGGCTATTTTACCAGCATGTTGTGTTTCTTGGCTGTTCTACTGATTTACTCATTTTACCGGGGGTTTAGGGGTTTACAGTATAGCTCTTGACACACGGATACAATATGTTATTTTACTGTGATAGGTATCTGAAAGACACTTCCCCCAGAGCTTAGATATTGTCACCATCACACAGCAGGACCCAACACCGTCTCTACCATATCCCTTCCCTCTGTCCCCAGTCCTTTGCTTGGCTGCAATAGACCACACCCAGTCCAAGTTTCACTTTGTATTTTCCCTTTCTTCTTGTTTAAGTTCCATATACAAGTGAGATCACCCAGTTTTTGTCCTTTTCTTTTTTGGTTTATCTCACTTAACATAATTCCTTAATTTTCAGCTAAGAGAAGACTTAAGATATGACTAAGATATGACTTCATTTCTCTTTTTAAAGATTTTATTTATTTATGAGAAAGATAGGAGGAAAGAGAAAGAACCAGACATCACTCTGGCATATGTGCTGCCAGGGAGTGAACTCGGGACCTCATGCTTGAGAGTCCAAAGCTTTACCACTGTGCCACCTCCTGGACCACATGACTTCATTTTTAAGAGCTGTGCAGTATTCTATACCACAACTCTCTTAGTCAGCTGTTTGTTGTTGGGCATCCAAGCTGCTTCCAAGTTTGAATGACCTCGAATTGCATTGCTATCAACACATGTATACAGAGATCTCTTCTGACAGGTGTCTTTGCTTCCTCTGGATAAGTTCCCAGGAGAGAAATTGCTGGGACCCAGGGTATGTCTATTTGTAATGTTCTGAAGAATCTCTAGGCTGTCTTCCACAAGGGCTGGATCACTATGTAATACATTCCCACCAGCAATGAAGAAGGGTTCCTTTTTCCCCACATCCTTAGCAATGCCTGTTTTCTGTCCTTTCTAACATGACATTCTCACAGATATAACGTAGTATCTCATTACTGTCTATTTGCACTTCTCTGGTAAAGCAGTGACTGAGCATTGTTTCATATCCGTTGGCCCTCTAGCTCTCCTCTTTGAAGATTCTGACCATGTCCTCTTTCCAATTTTCATAATTTGCTGAGTTTTGTGGGTCCTTTATATATTCTGGCTATTAGTCCTTTATCTGATGTAGGTGTGTGAAGCTCTCCCATTCTGTAGGGTGTCTCTCGATTCTTTTGATGGTTCCCTTTGCTATGGAGCTTTCCAGTCTGATGTAGCCCCACTGGTATATATAAAATCTTTATTTATTTATTGGATAGAGACAGCCAGAACTCGAGAGGGGAGGAGAGGGGAAGATACAGAGGGAGAGAGACAGAGAGACATCTGCAGCCCTGCTTCACCACTCATGAAGCTTTCCCCCTGCAGGTGGGGACCAAGGGCTAGAACCTGGGTCCTTTTACACTATAACATGTGTGCTAACCAGGTGTGCCACCACCTGGCCCCCACTGGTTTGCTTTTATTTTCTTGCTGTTGGACTTAAGTCTGCCAAGACATTTCTGAAACATAGATCATGAAGTGGCCTGTCAGTGTTTCCTAAATATTTAAAGGTTTCCTGCCTAATATCAATGTCTTTGATCCACTGGGAGTTAATTTTTGTGCATGGTGATATGTAGTGGTCCAATTTCATTTTTCTGACAATTTGAATTCAATTGTTCCAACATTTGTTGAAGATTCTCCTTTTTCCATTGAATGTTCTGGGGCTCCCTGTCAAAAATTATTTGTCCAGGTGCTGGGTGGTGGCACACCTGGTTGAGCACACATGTTGCAATGTTCAAGGACTGGGTTCAAGCTCCCAGTTCCCACCTGCAGGGGGAAAGCTTCACAAGTGGTGAAACAGTGCTGCAGATATCTCTCTGCCTCTCTCGGATATCTGGCCGTCTCTATCCAATAAATAAATAAATAAATAAAAATATGAAGAAAAAATTATTTGTCCACAGGTGTGGGGGTATGTTTCTGGGCTCTCAATTCCATTACACTGGTCTATGCATCTATTTGGTACTACTACTAGGCAGTTTTGATTACAAAAGCTTTGCAGTGTAACTTGTGGTCAGGAAGTGTGATACCCCTCCATCCTGTTTTTTTCCAAAAGATTGCTTTTGCAATCCTAGGTTCTGTTTGTCTTTTGCCTCCAGGGTTATCGCTAGGGCTCAGTGCCTGCACTATGAATCCACTGCTCCTGGTGGCCATCTTTTTTTCACTGTTGCTGCTGCTGTTGTTGGATAGGCTAGAGAGAAACTGAGAGGAGAGAGACCTGCTTTGTACCATGTGCGCTTAACACAGTGTCCCCCACCCCCCAGGTAAACTTTTGTAGCTTTAATTCTATGCCCTTGTAGAAATTTGATGGGATCTTGATATGGGTGACATTATATCCGGATATGGTTTAGGGAAGGATAGTCATTTTGGTGATGTTAATTATTCCATCCCATGAGCACAGTGTATCTCTATTTCTTTGAACAATCACTCATTTCAGTGAACACGTCTTTTTTTTTTTTTGCCTTATCACTATATTGAGGGGTTAAAGGCTTATAGTGGAATTGTTGACACAACTGTAAATTTTCTCATCTCACTATGATAGGTGTCTGCAAAACATTCTCACCTCCAACTCAGGTCCTTTTCCACCATCACGCACCAGTTTCCTTCATGCCCTACTTCTCTAGAATCCTCTGCTTTGGTACAATACACCAAACTGGTCCGAGTTCTACTTTATGTTTCTCCTTTCTGTTCTTGTTTCTTAAGTTCTGTGTATGAGTGAAATTGTCCTGTTTTCATTCTTCTCTTTTTGGCTCATCTTGTTTAACATGATTCATTCCTACAAGCTCCATCCAAGATGAGGTGAAGGAGGTGATGTCACTATTCTTAATACTGAAGCAGTATCCCACTGTGTAAATATACCACAACTTTCTTAGTCACCTATTGTTGGGACACCTGAGTTGCTTCCAAGTTTGGACTATTACAAATTAAACTGCTGTGAACAAAGGTGCACACAGATTTCTTTGGATGAGTGTGCTTCTTTCTTTTATTAAATTTTTTAATATTTATTTATTTTCCTTGTTGTTGCCCTTTTTTTTTTTATTATTGTTGTTGTTATTGATGTCATCGTTGTTGGATAGGACAGAGAGAAATGGAGGGAGGAGGGGAAGACAGAGAGGGGGAAAGAAAGATAGATACCTGCAGACCTGCTTCACCGCTTGTGAAGCGACTCCTCTGCAGGTGGGGAGCCGGGGCTCGAACCAGGATCCTTACACTGGTCCTTGCACTTTGCGCCACTTGCGCTTAACCCACTGTGCTACTGCCCGACTCCCTGGTGTGTTTATTTCTTTTTTTTTTAAATATTTATTTTATTTATTTATTCCCTTTTGTTGCCCTTGTTGTTTTATTGTTGTAGTTATTATTGTTGTTGTCATTGTTGGATAGGACAGAGAGAAATGGAGAGAGGAGGGGAAGACAGAGAGGAGGAGAGAAAGAGACACCTGCAGACCTGCTTAACCGCCTGTGAAGCAACTCCCCTGCAGGTGGGGAGCCGGGGTTCGAACTGGGATCCTTATGCCGGTCCTTGTGCTTTGCGCCACCTGCGCTTAACCTGCTGCGCTACAGTCCGACTCCCTGGTGTGTTTATTTCTTTAGGATATATCCCCAGGAGAGGAACTACCATGCTCATAGGGCAGATCCACTTCTAGCTGTCTGAGAGTTCTCCAGACTGCTCTCTATAGGGTTGAATCAATTTACATTCCTACCAGCAGTGGAGGAGGGTTCCTTTATCCCTGCAACCTCGCCAACATTTATTATTACTGTCCTTTCTGATGTATGACATTCTCACAGGAGTGAAGTAGTATCTCATTGTTGTCTTTATTTGCATTTCTTTAACCATCAATGACGTGGGAGCATTTTTTCATATATCTGTTGGCCTTTCAAATCTCTTCTTAGGTGAGTATTCTGTTCATTATCTTTATTGTTGTCTTTATTTGCATTTCTTTAACCATCAATGACGTGGGAGCATTTTTTCATATATCTGTTGGCCTTTCAAATCTCTTCTTAGGTGAGTATTCTGTTCATTATCTTCTCCCCCATTTTTCGATATGTTGTTGCTGAGTTTGATGAACTATTTATATATTTTGATTATTGATTTTTTGTTTGATGTATGACATCTTCTATTCTGTAAAGTGTCTCCCAGGCTGGTGGTTCCTTTTGCAATGCAGAAGCTCTTAAATTTGATGTAGTTCTACTCATGTTTTTGTATTCCTTGCAACTGGCCTTGAGTCACTGAAGATGCCTTTATTTTTTTAACTTAAAAATTTTTATTAGTGATTTAATAATGCAATTATATGCTAACAAGGGTACAATTAAACACATTTCCCACCACCAGAGTTCTGTGTCCCATCCCCTCCATTGGAAGCTTCCTTATTCTTTATCCCTCTGGCAGTATGGACCAGAATTCTTTATGGGGTGCAGAAGGTGCAAAGTCTGGTTTCTGTAATTGCTTCTTACTAGACATGGACATTGGCAGATGGATCCATACCCACAGCCTATTTCTATCTTTCCCAAGTTGGGTAGGGCTCTGTGGAGGTGAGACTTTGGAACACACTGAGCTTTTTTTTTTTTTTTTTTTTTGTCTCCAGGGTAATTGCTGGGGCTTTATGCCTGTACTACAAATCCACTGCTCCTGGAGGCCTTCCCCTGATTGTTACTATTTTAATAGGACAGAGAGAAATTGAGAGGGATGGGGAAGATAGAGAGGGAGAGAGACAGAGAGACACCTGTTGACCTGTTGACTGGCTACGGAAGAAGGGCAAACGCTAGAAGAAGAAGAACTGCTCCTCTGGCAGGTGAGGAGCTGGAGTTTTTTTGTGAGTCTTTGTCCTTCATACTATGTGCACTTAACCCATTGTGCCACCACCTGGTCTTCCATACTGTATTTCTTTTTAACTTTTATTTATTTACTGGATAGAGACAGAAATCCAGAGGGGAGGGAGAAATAGGGAGAAAGAAAGATAGACACCTGCAGCACTGCCTCACCATTCACAAAGCTTTTCCTCTGCAGGTAGCGGGTGGAGGCTTCAATCCAGGTCCTTGTACATTGTAATATGTGCACTCAACCAGACATGCCACCACCAGGCCCTCTTGAAAACGCCTTTAAAGATGGAAAAGAGTTCTTCTAATGTTTTCCTCTAGATATGATGGTTTCTGGTTTAACATCCAAATCCTTGGTCCATTTGGAGTTTACTTTGTGCATATTTCAATTCACATTTCCCAACACCTTTTGTTAAAGAGACCCTCCTTTCTCCAGTTAGTATTTTAGGACCCTTTGTCAAAAAGTAGGAGCCCACAGGTGTGGGATTGATTTATTTATTTAGTTTTGTTTGCCACCAGAGTTACTGCTGAACTTCAGCACCTGCCTATACAACAAATCCACCGTTCTTGGTGGCTATTTTTTTTTCCTTTCCTTTATTTGCTAGGACAACAAGAAATTAAGAGAGGAAGGGGAAATAGAGAATACAGACACCTGCAGTACTACTTCATCCCTCATGAAACTCTCCAGCCCTGCAGGTTAGTATGTACTCAGTCTGGTGTACCACTACCTGGCCCAGGAGTACTTCCTTTGTTAAGTCCAGTCCTAGATACTAGGAAGTTTACTGCTATAGTATAGTTTTGCTTCTTCTCTCTTTTATTCCTTTTCCTTGCTTAATAACTATGGCTAAGACTTCCAACACTATGTTGAATAATAACAGTGACAGTGGACTGCCCTGTCTTGTACTTGACTGAAGAGGGAAAGCTTTCAGTTTCTCACTATTGAGTATGATGTTGGCTGTATCAGTTTGTTGTATAAAGACTTGACTAGTTTGAGGAATTTCTCATCTATGCCCATTCTTTTTAACGTTTTGGTCATAAAAGGATGTTGAACCTTGTCAATGGCTTTCTTTGCTCTGCCTCTATTGAAATAATCATGTGATTTTGTTGTTTTCTTTTTGTTGATGTGGTGGATCACATATAACCAATTTGACATCCCTGGGATAAATCCTACTTGATCATGGTGTATGATCTGTTTCATGTATTGCTATATCCAGTTTGCCAGCATCTTGTTTAGTATCTTAGCATCTACATTCATCATGGATAACAGCCTGTAGTTTTCTTTTTCTGTTTTGCAGGCCTGTTCTGTTTATTTTAAAACAAACAAGACACATTTTTTTTAGTATTTACTTATTTATTTAGTGCCAGAGCGCTGCTCAATTCTCAGTTATGGTGATGCTGGAGATGGAACCTGGGACCCTTGGTGCCTCAGGCGTAAGTCTGAATGAAAAATAATATATTTTTAAAACACTAGGGAGTCAGGGTAGCGCAGCAGGTTAAGTGCACGTGGTGCAAGGACCAGTGTAAGGATCCCGGTTTGAGCCCCCAGCTCCCCACCTAAGAAACTACTTTATCTGCTGTTACTACTCAACCAGTAATTATTTTTTAAAATTATTTTTCAGCTCTGGCTTTTGGTGATACAGGGGACTGAACACTTTGGTGATACTAAGAGCAGGTAAGTCTTTTGCATAACCACTATGCTAACTTCCTCACCCTCCACCTAGTTTTTTTTTAAATATTTATTTCTTTCCTTTTTGTTGCCCTTGTTGTTTTTGTTGTTGTTACAGTTATTATTACTGTTATTGATGTCATCATTGTTGGATAGGACAGAGAGAAATGGAGAGAGGAGGCGAAGACAGAGGGGGAGAGAAAGATAAGACACCTGCAAAACTCCTTTGCATCACCTGCGCTTAAACCACTGCACTACCGCCCGACTCCCCAAAGCTCTTTCTCCTATGAAATTCTGCCCAGCAATTTTTCAGGCATGTCAACCTCTCTGAACTAGAATCTCATGGAGGCAGTGAGACAAGCCCTAACAAAGTTCCTCCTGTCTACACCATGCTTTGAAATGTGTCTTCTGGCAGAAACCCAAGGCAATTAGAGTGCTCAACTTACTTATTTCCCCTTTCTCAGGAATCACATTTTCATGCTGCCTATTGTCCAATCTCTAAAATGAGCTGTTTGGTATCTTTTACCCTTTTTTCTCATTGTTTATTGTAGGAGATTAAGTTCTGAAACTGTTTTCCCAGCACAGACAAGAGTGAAAGTCTCTTCATGTCCAAAGTAAACTCATGTGATTCCTGATGTGTCATGGAGAAGTATAAAAAAATATCCTTAGTGGTGCCAGGCAGTGGTGCACCCAGTTAAGCACGCATAGTACTAAGTGCAAGGACCCAAGCAAGGATATGGGTTCGAGTCCCCAGCTCCCTACCTGCAGGGGGGGGCGCTTCACAAGTAGTGAAGCAGGTCTGCAAGTGTCTCCCTTTCTCTCTCCCTCTCTATCTGCCCTACTGAATAAAATGGAAAAAATGGCCACCAGGAGCAGTGGATTTATAGTGCTGGCACCAAGACCCAGTGATAACCCTGGAGGCAACAAAAACAAAAATAAAATGTCCTTAATGAGTTGTTTTATTCATAAAATAGTTTTTGAGGGGAGTCGGGCTGTAGTGCAGCGGGCTAAGCGCAGGTGGCGCAAAGCACAAGGACCGGCATAAAGATCCCTGTTCGAACCCCGGCTCCCCACCTGCAGGGGAGTCGCTTCACAGGCGGTGAAGCAGGTCTGCAGGTGTCTATCTTTCTCTGGCCCTCTCTGTCTTCCCCTCCTCCCTCCATTTCTCTCTGTCCTATCCAACAACAATAATAACTACAACAATAAAACAACAAGGGCAACAAAAGGGAATCAATAAATAAAATATTAAAAAAATTATAAAAAATAGTTTTTGATTAATCAAAACTACATAAAGATGAAACAGCTAAATACAATTAATCTAAATGAACAATTAAAAATATATCAGATATTGTACCAATGTTGCTTTCCATACATTATTTCCTTTAAACTGCAATATTTGAGATAAGGTTTAAACTATTCAATAACTTTTTCTTAAGCACTTCTAAGTTTATACTTTCCTGGGTACTGACTTAATATTGAGAACAAAAAACCAAAATGCCTAATTGTTGGGAATTTACTATCATTCATCTCATCCTACATGACAAGGAAACTGAGCTTTGGAAATGTTAAATAATGTGTTTTTGTTTCACAGTAAAAGGCAAGAGCCAAGGCTCTTTAAAACTAGAATCTGAGCAAGATCTAACCTATTACATTAGAAAGCCTCTCACAAAACCCATAGTCTAGTGAGAAATAGAGATAACGAAATGCACACGCAGTATGATAAACTGTAAGAATGGTGTGTGTGGGGGGAGGCAGTAGCGCAGCAAGTTAAGTGTACATGGTGCAAAGCATAAGGACTGGAGTAAGGATCCCGGTTCAAACCCCCGGTTCCCCACCTGCAAGGAGGTTGCTTCACGAGTGGTGAAGCAGGTCTGTAGGTGTCTGTCTTTCTCTGTCCCTCTCTGTCTTCCGCTCCTCTCTCCATTTCTCTCTGTCCTATCCAACAACAATGATATCAATAACAACAACAATAATAACCATGACAATAATAGAGGCAAAAAAAGGGGGGGGAATGGCCTCCAGGAACAGTGGATTCATAGTGCAGGCACTGAACCCCAGTGATAACCCTGAAGGCAAAAAAAAAAAAAATATTGCTATGTCCCGAGTTAAGTGGAGGACCTATGAAACACCTCAAACTTGTATTATAAACAAGGAAAGACCTGATGACAGATTCAACTTTTCCTAATTGAAAAAAAAGCAAATAGGGACTGGGTGAGTGGTGGTGCACCTGGCTGAGGGCACATATTACAATGTTCAAGGAAGGACATGGGTTCAAGCCCTCTGCCCAATGATAACCACCATTGTTCAGAGTCACAGAGATAGCTTAACTTATTTTCCCCTGCAAGCTGATGTGTTTCAATTTTCTATATTCCACACATGAACATTCTGCTCTGTTTTGTCTTTGACCAGAATCACTAGATCCAGCTCATGTGCAGGGAGGGTATTAAGCCAGGACAGGAATACCAGGAGGTGGGACCAACTGGGAGTCATCTCAGGTAATGACTACCTCAGAGGTCATGTCTCTAAGAACAGTGACTGTCGGGTAGTGGCGCACCTGCTTGAGTGCACATATTATAGTGCGCAGGGACACGGGCTCAAGCCCCTGGTCCCCACCTGCAGGGGGAAAGCTTTACAAGTGGTGAAGCAGGGCTGCAGGTGTCTCTCTGTCTCCCCTTTCCTCTCAATATCTGGCTGTCTCTATCAAATAAATAAAGATTTTTAAAACACTTGTTCCTGATGCCAACAAGATGCTGACCAGACTTCCCTGGACAGACGACCCCATCAATGTGTACTGGAGCTCCACTTCCTCAGAGCCCACCCTACTAGGGAAAAAGAGAGGCAGACTGGGAGTATGGATCGACCAGTCAACGCCCATGTTCAGCAGGGAAGCAATTACAGAAGCCAGACCTTCCACCCTCTGCAACCCACAATGACCCTGGATCCATACTCCCAGAGAGATAGAGAATGGGAAGGCTATCAGGGGAGGGGATGGGATATGGAGATCGGGTTATGGGAATTGTGCAGAATTGTACCCCTCTTACTCTATGGTTTTGTTAATGTCTCCTTTCTTAAATAAAAAAAAATGAAATAAATAAATAAATAACTTGAAAAAAAAAAAAAGAAAGAGGTATGACTAAGGTGTCAGAGATACAAATGAGTGATACTCAGGGAGAGAAGAGATGCCTCAAACAGCAGAGGTTTTCTGAAACAGATGGCATTCAGCTCTTGCAAATGAAAACAGACTGTGATAAAGCAAGAACAGGTATGGCAAAAAGAGAGAGAGAGAGAGAAATGGTGAAAACTAGTTTCTAGGCTCTACACGTACCTTTACAGTGATTGAAATCAAAGAAATCATGCAACATACAAAAGGGTCATGAAATGGCCAAAGCAAATTTTGAGTGCTATAGCAGAGATTTTGAGCTTTGGTCACAGTAAGGAAAATGACATCTTAAAATAAAATTCACAACAGCAGTATGGCTAGAAAAGAAACTAAGGGGAGTTGAGGGGCACTGGGGACCCAGCTACTGCCGTGTGGTAAAGGAATATTCAAGTGGATGGTGAGTGGTAAGTACAATACCTCTCACAGACAGATACTATCTATGCCCACATGACAACTCTTTAGTAGATCGTTACTGCCCTAACAGAACAAAAAAGAAAAAGCATGAGAAACTGACTGAGGAAGATCTTGCAGATAGCTACTGTGACAACCCAAGTAATCAAGGCAAGTAGGACAAACAAACACTCAATATCTCACAGCAATTCAAGGGCAGCAGCACTACATCTAAGCGTAGTGTGTGAATACTGAAGAGGGAGAGAAAGCAGACAGAGAGCGAGATCTGAGGCTATTAGATTCTACTTAAATTCAACCTTATCAGTTATTTTGCTAATTAAGTATTTGTGTTCTGGACCTCACTACTGAATCTGTGATAATAAATGGGGGGGGGGGGGCATGAGGTGGCTAAGCACACACATGACAGTGCACAAGGACCAGAGTTCAAGCCCCTGGTCCCCACTTGCAAGGGAAAACCTCACAATTGGTGAAGCAGATCAGCAGGTGTCTCTCTCTCCCTCTCTACCTTAACCCTCCCCTCTCAATTTCTGTCTCTATCCAATAATAAATTAATTAAATTAAATTAAATAAGTAAATCAAAGCAAACAGGGTTGTTGCTGACGATGAACTAAGATGGGGCATGTGCAGTCACGAACTCGGTTGAGTGCATGAACTAGCAATACAAGGACCGGGTTGGAACCCCCACTTCCCACTTGCAAGGCGTCTGCAGGTGTCTAACTTTCTCTCTTCCTATCTCCCCTCCCCCTTTCAATTTCTCTCTATCCTATCAAGAACAAATAAACAAACAAACAACAACAACAATAAAAATCAAGCAAAAAACAGAAAGGAAAAAATAAACACTGGGAGTGGTAGATTCATAGTGCTGGCACCAAGCCCTACTGGTAACCCTGGTGGCAATACTAGTAAACAAACAAATGATTAAATAAGAATGTTTATGTACAGAGCCTGGACACAGTAGACTAGCACCTATCATCATTATGACTTCCCCACATTTCATGTTAGACAACTCAGATATAATTAGTTCAATTTCAAATTTGATAGTTACAGGATATCAAGGTCAGACCTAACACACACAAAATGTGCACACAAAAATGTACAAGAATATTTTAGAGTTCTGTGTCAGGAGGAATTTAGAAGTGCTCTATGTATAAACAGGCTACAGCCAGGGGTGCACAGTGGATGAAGTGAGAATGGAGTGAAATCGAAAGAAACAAGAGCATTTCAAGAAGAGAGAAATGTTTGGGAAAGAAGCTGCCTCTGGACTGCTGTGAAGATTAAATAGAAATAATAAAATAAATAAAAAATAAATAAAATAAAAATATATAAAACACTACATATTATTTAAGAAACATTTCAGTACAACTAAGTCAAGGGGCCAGGTGGTGGTGCACCTGGTTAAGCACTCGCATTAAAGTCCCAAGGACCCAGGTTCAAGCCCCCCCCCCACATGCAGAGAGAAAACTTTCCAAGTGGTGAAGCAGGGCTGCAGCCTGCTTTCTCTCTTCCCCCTCCCTCCCTCTATCTCCCCCACCTCAATTTGTCTCTGTCTCTATCCGTAATAAATAACTTTTTAAAAAAAGTCAACAGGTATAAGTCTCACTCCTAGACAGTCTGAGACACGAATAGGAAGTAAGTGAGCAAACAGACATCAAGCTGTAAGAAAGGTTTCTTATAAAGGGAAATAAAGTCAAAGCTTCACAAAATGGAGTAAGAGACGAAGCTGGTTTTCATTCATCACTCTAAAGCAGGCACTACCAACTTTTAATGCTAAATTTAAGTCTAAAACAAACAGCAAGAGGAAACGCTCTGTGGTGAAACAAGAACTGAGGCCTGCCTCTAGCATACACAGCATCAGCCAGCTGTAACCAAAGTTCATGTACTTCACAGCTCCTTATGGGCTCTCATTTCAGTCTCTCACTCCTCTTGAAATCAATTTTTTAAACCACAATAAAATAAACAGATTCATTTGTAACCAATAGACACAGACTTCAAAGACAATTTTTTAAACTACAATAAAATAAACAGATTCATTTGTAACCAATAGACACAGACTTCAAAGACTCACAACAGAAAAAGGAAAATACAGGGGTCCAGGGCAGTGGTGCACAGGGCTAAGCACACACAGTGCAAAGCCCAAGGACCTGTGCAAGGATCCTGGTTCAAGCCTCCAGCTCCCCACCTGCAGGGGGGTCGCTTCACAAGCGGTGAAGCAGGTCTGCAGGTATTTATCTCTTGCCCTCTGTTTCCCCCTCCTCTCTCGATTTCTTTCTGTTCTGTCCAAGAAAATGGAAAAAAATGGCTGCCAGGAGCAGTGGATTTGCAGTGCAGGAACTGAGCCCCAGAAATAACCCTGAAGGCAAAAAAAAAAGAAAAAAAAAAAAGGAAACACAAAGTAAGATAGTCCCAAAGGTGGTGCAATGGGTAGTGCTGGATTCTCAAGCATGAAGTCCTGAGTTTGATCCCCAGCAGTGAATATGCCAAAGTGATGCTCTGGTTCTCTCTTCCGCTTTCACTGAAATGTATAAAAAGTAAGCAGAACTTAATATAAGTTTCACACTTCAAAAGATATTTTAGGATCTTAGTACCAATCAGTGTACTGTATTAGTGAACACTATCTGTTAGCTTCAGGTCTTTCCTCTGCGTTAGACATACAACTGAAACCATCTACCAGTTATGTCCAAAGAGGTGGACTACAGAGCAAGGCTGGACCTTCATTTTGATTACCCTCTCTCTTCATTCTCCTGTGGTGCCCACCTCTGGTGGCATTTATCCGATAAACACTGAGTACCTGTTACACAAGTAGCAATGACCAGAAGAGAATGTCTCTAGCACCGGGAAACTTATATTTCAGTAGGAAAAGTGAGGCCACAAAACAAAGTAATGTTAGGTGCTCGTTAACAGAGAAATAAAGTTGAGCACAGGTACTGGGGCGAGGGGAGGGCATGCTGTATGGGCTGCCTTCTTACACATACGATAGAGGAGAACTGTGCCAGGAGATGTGCAGTGGATAGAGCACTGGACTTGTATATGGAAGGTCTTGAGTTCTAGTACAGGCACTACATATGCCAGAGTGATGCTCTGGTTCTCTCTCCTTCTCTCCCTATCTTGTGTTAATAAATAAATAAAATTGTTTTATAAGAAGAGGACTTTCTGGTAAGGTGAGACTAGAATAAAGACCTGAGAACAGATACAGGTAATGGAAGAGACAGATCTAAGAGTTGGGATGCATTGGATCGACCTTCTCGTGGTGCATCCCATGAGTACCCATTCATCGGGGAAACTGACGATCCTTCCTAGCCGACTGAATCCACATGGATCCCAGTCACTTTCAAAGCCAGCAACAAGCAGCTCCTGACAGCTTTCAACCTGACGCTGTTGACTGGCTACGGAAGAAGGGCAAACGCTAGAAGAAGAAGAAGCTAAGAGTGATCAAGGGAGAAGAGCAAGTGAACAAGCCCTGAGGCAAGAATTTTGTTGGTCTCCTAAAAACCACTGAACTTTTCCCCTTCCTGTAACTCTCCAAAATAAACTCTTAAATTTTACCAAAACCATATCTAATAATTCCTTTCTCTTTATACCCAGTACCACCATCCTGATTGCAGATTTTGTTATCCATTGCTTTAAAAACTGAAGTGGGGGGGGGGGGGGTCGGGCGGTAGCACAGCGGGTTAAGCACACTACCAGCAAAGGTAAGGACCAGCATAAGGATCCCAGTTCGAGCTCCCGGCTTCCCACATGTGGTGGAGTTGCTTCACAGGCAGTGAAGCAGGGTTGCAGGTGTCTATCTTTCTCTCCCCCCCGTCTTCCCCTCCTCTCTCGATTTCTCTCTTGTCCTATCCAACAACAAGCGACAACAACAACAATAATAACTACAACAACAAGGGCAACAAAAGGGGGGGGAAGGCCTCCAGGAGCAGTGGATTCATGGTGCAGGCACTGAGCCCCAGCAATAACCCTGGAGGCAAAAAAAAAAAAAATGAGTAGGGGGCGTCCGGCATTAGCGCAGCGGCTTCAGTGGACATGACACAAAGTGCAAGGACCAGTGTAAGGATCCTGGTTCGAGCCCCCCGGTTCCCCACGTGCAGGGGGTTTGCTTCACAGGCGGTGAAGCAGGTCTGTAGGTGTCTTTCTCTCCCCCTGTCTTCCCCTCCTCTCTCCATTTCTCTCTGTCCTATCTAACAATGACAACATCAATAACAACAATGAAAAACAACAAGGGCAACAAAAGGGAAAATAAATATTAAAAAAAATTAACAGCAAAAAAAAAACAAAACAAAACTAGAGTAGGAGTGGGTGGTGGTGTGGCATGTAGAGGTTAGTGCACACATGGGGGTGGAGATTGGCATAGTAATGCTTCAGCTGCCTCTCTTTTTTGCTCCCTCTCTAGCTCCTCCTTCCTTCTCAATTTCTCTGTCTCTATCAAGAGAGAAAGAAAGAAAGGGAGAAAAGAAGAGAGAAAGAAGGAAAGAAGAGAAAGGAAGAGGAAAGAAAAGAGAAGAGAAAAGGGACGGACCACTAGGAGCACTGCATTTGTAATGCTGTGCAGGCACAGAGCCCCAGCAATAACCCTGGTGGCAGTAACAGCAGCAGGCACATGCCTTGCATGTATCAGGCACTAAGGTTATTCCCTGGCACCATTTATGAGATAGTGGAGTGATCTGGTCTCCTCTTTCTCACACAAAATTAAAAAATTTTAACCCAGGGCTACTAAGATAGCTCACCTAGAAGGATGCCTGATTTTCTTTGCATAGACCTTGTCTGTTTCTTTCTTTAAATTTATTTTTATTATCTTTATTTGCTTATTGGACAGACAGCCAGAAATTGAGAGGAGGGCAGAGATAGAGAGGCACCTGCAGACCTGCTTCACCACTCATGAAGCTTAAAGGTGGGGGCTGGGAGCTCAAACCTGGGTCCTTGTGCATTGTGTAACGTGTGTGCTTAACCAGATGCGCCACCACCTGGTCCCCATGTCTATTTCTTTCAACGTGAAAAAGTCAGCCAGAATGGCAAAGACCCAGCAGACTCCTTACTATGCCTGCACCTCAGTTCTCTCTTGGGGGCACCAGGACAGACGATGGAGGAGTGCAGGAGTTTCTCTCTCCTCTCCCTCCTTCTCAAAGCAAATGAAAAAGTGGGTTAGAGAAAGTTAACTGTCACTCCCCATTATGGCATAAAAATAAAAGCTAGAAAGTGTGCTTTATATATATTAAGCTGTGAGTTTCATTCCTGGCATGCAAAAAAAAATTTTTTTTTTAAGCCAGGCCCTATGGCTTACTAACAGTCTGATGGGGTAGGAAAGTTCTGAACTGCAATCAAAAACTTAATGAGTCCTAAGAAAGGAGAAGTACAGATTAGTCAGGAAGCTTGTGAAATATAAAGTGTCATCAAGTTCAGACCAAAGAATGAGCATGAAATACTTGGAGGAAGGAAGAACTCTTTAAGCCAAGACAGACAGAAAAGGGCTCTTTTGCTCAAGACAATGAAATATGGTCAATATGGTCAGGCCAGAGAGAAATATGACTGAAACTTCCTTTCTCCTTATTCTGATGAAGGCCTACTTTTTTTTTTACCCCTTTCTCTTTTCCCTCCCTTTTAGGTTGACTTTTGTTATTTTTTTAATATTTATTTATTTATTTATTTATTTATTATTGGATAGAGACAGAGAATTAAGGGGGAGTGGGCGATAAAGGGAGAGACACCTGCAGCCCTGCTTCACCACTCATGAAACTTTACCCCTGCAGGTGGGGACCAGGGGCTTTGAACCGAACCTGGGCTCGTGCACTATGTGTTTGCTTAACCAGGTGTGACACCTCCTGTCCTTTTAGGTCAGTGCGGGCACTACGAATCCACTGCTCCTTCTGCCCATTTTTTCTGTTTGTTTTTACTGGACAAGACAGAGAGCAACTGAGAGAGGAGGAGGAGATAGAAAGACACCTGCAGACTTGTTTCACCCCTTGTGAACAGACCCCCTGCAGGTGGGGATCTGGGGGCTCAAACCTAGGTCCCTGAGCTTTGTGCTATGTGCACTTAAATAGGTGCACCACCACCCAGGGCCTGTAGTTCAACTTTTAAAACACAGTGTCTATGATCCAAGAGGTGGTGCAATGGATAAAGCATGAGGTCCTGAGCTCAATCCCCGGCAGCACATGTATCGGTGTGATGTCTGGTTCTTTCTCTCTCTCCTATCATTCTCATTAATTACACACACACACACACACACACACACACACACACACACACACACACACACACACACACACACACACATCTAGTGTCATCCCCAAAAAACTTACCCAACACTTTCTGTCAAATATATTTTTTATATTTCCTGCCTAGGAAGTATGATCCTCAAAGGCAATGAATTTATTTATATATTGTTTTTTGCCTTCAGGGTTATGGCTGGGACTTGTTGCCTGCGCTACAAATCCACTGCTCCTGGAGGCTATTTTCTTTACCTATGTTGCCCTTGTTGTTTATTGTCATCGTTGTTATTACATAGGACAGAGAGAAATCAAGAGAGGAGGAGAAGACAGAGAGGGAGAGAGAAAGATAGACACCTGCAGACCTGCTTCACCACCTGTGAAGTGACTCCCCAGCAGGTGGGGAGCCAGGATCCCTGAACCGGCCCTGTGCTTTACACACTGTGCACTTAACCCACTGTGCTGCCACCCGACCTCCAAGAATTTATTTTTTAAAAAGATTTTCATTTATTAATTTTTAAAGATTTATTTACTAGCATGAGAGAATGAGGAAGGAAGAGAGGAAGAAAGCTAGAAAGAGGGAAGGGGAGGGCAGGTGGTGGTGTACTAGGTTAAGCTCACATAGTATGAAGAACAAGGACCTATGCCAAGGAATCGGGTTCGAACACCCAACTTCCTTTTTTTTTTAATGTTTTATTTATTTATTAATGGATAGAGATAGGAGACCTGCATCCCTGCTTCACCACAGATGAAGCTTTCCCCTTGCTTCCTCACATTGTTTCCAAAGGACCGGGCCTTGAACCCAGATCCTTGCGCATTGTAGTGTGCACGCTTAGCCAGATGCAGCACTGTCCCAAGCCCCCAACTTCCCACCTGCAGGGGGGATACTCCACAAGTGGTAAAGTATGTCTGCAGGTGTCTTTCTCTCTCCCTGTTTGCCCATCGCCTCTCAATTTCTCTTTGTTCTATCCAATAAAAATGGAAAAAATGGCCACCAAGTGGATTCGTAGAGCCCAGCGATAACCCTGGAGGAAGGGGGGGAGGGGCGGGGACGGGATGGGACGGGGACACCAGAGAGGTACGTCTGATGCTGGAGATTGAACTTGGGACCTTATTCCCCCAAGTTCAACACTCTAACCATTTATGGCATCTACTGGGCTATAAAATGACTTTTTTTTATTTATTTTATCATTTGTTCCCTCAGCAACTAAAAATCTTACCTAGTATATAGTAAGCCATTCAATAATTGATGAATTAGGACAAAGTGACAGGATGGAAAACAGAGAGACACAGATGAAAGATTAAGGAATTAAGATAAAGTATCCTGAAAACATCTTAATCTTATAGATGGACATATAAATTCTAGGTCACTTAGAAATTTAATCCTGATTATAGTCATTCTGGTTAGTTTAAGTAAGAATGTCTTTGGCAACCAAGTCGGGTGGTAGTGCAGCGGGTTAAGTGCACGTGGCAGAAAGCTCAAGGATCGATATAAGGAAACCAGTTTTAGCCCCCAGCTCCCCACCTGCAGGGGAGTTGCTTCACAGGTGGTGAAGCAGGTCTGCAGGTGTCTTTCTCTCCCTGTCTTTCCCTCCTCTCTTCATTTCTCTGTCCTATCCAACAACAATGGTATCAATAACAACAACAGCAATAACTACAACAATAAAACAACAAGGGCAAGAAAAGGGAATAAATAAATATTTTTAAAAATAATAAACAAACAAATAGATAAATAATTTCTGACTAGGGAGATAGCTTAATGGCTATGCCATAAGGCAAAGCTGAGCAGTGGCCAAAATCTCTCTCTTTTTTTTTTTTACAAAGTAACTTTCACAAAAAGCAAACTGGGAAATTTCAGAGCAAACCAGCTTTAGCTCCACTTCACCACCATGCACAAATAAGTAAACATTATCTTCTCCTGGTACTTTGCAAGACTTATTTTATTTTATTGTACTCCTAGCAATAGGAAGCAATTTTTTACAAATTAAAAACTCATAAATTTCCAACAATATGGGACTGAAATGTCTGTTGGGAAGTAAGCATTCACACTGACATATGATTGATATAGAAAAGTGTGTATTTTTAGAAATACAAAAATTTTTCACCATTTCATTTTTTTCAATCATGTGTTTTGAAATTTTTAACAACATAATATATTTGTGTCTATCAAATCAAGATGTGGGTTTAAAAAAATATTTCCATCTAAAATGCTGTTGGGGGGGCTGAGCAGTGGCACACTCAGATTAGAGCACACCGTACTAGGTGCAAGGACCTGAGCTAAAGCCCCAGCTCCCACATGCAGCAGGGACACTTCATGAGCAGGGAAGCAGGTCTACAGGTGTCTCCTTTCTCTCTCCCTTCCCCTCTCAATTTCTCTATTCTATGGAATAAAATAGAGAAAAAAGAAGAAGAAAATGGCTTCCAGGGGCGATGGATCCATCGAGCCAAGCCCCAGCAATAACCCTGGAGGGAAAATGAAAAAAAAAATGCTATTTTCTATTTCCAACCTGTTTCACAAAATTTTCTTTTCAGTCTATGTACCCTCAATGCTTCTTTTAAGAGAAAAGACAATCCTATATGAGAGAAAGGTGCTTCTTACAAGCAAGAAAACAGGAACTCTGGGTACACATTTGGCCTTATTTTTGTATTCTTGCAATCATCCAGATTCATATTCTTTAGTAAGTATTCAACGATAGTTAAACTGTATTATGCATTATATAATACTGTGACAAGATTTGAAGAGACAGACCTTGAAATTAAACAGACACAGACCAAAATCCTGCACTTAGCAAACCTGAAGTTCTAAATCACTGAACTCTCTGGGTCAGCATATTCTCGCTTCTGAAATGGCAACAAATGCAGTCTAATTTGGGGGCATGCGCACAATGCGAAAGGCATGGAATCAAGTACTAATTTTTTTCTTTGCTGATACAGAAATAAAGAAGATCCACTGCTCTACAGTAAATTTATGTATTCATTCATTCATTTTTAAAAAAATTTCTTAATATTTATTCCCTTTTGTCACCCTTGTTGTTTTACTGTTGTGGTTATTATTGTTGTTATTGATGTTGTCATTGCTGGATAGGACAGAGCGAAATGGAGAGGAGGAGGAGAAGACGGAAAGGGGGAGAGAAAGACACCTGCAGACCTGCTTCACCACCTGTGAAGCGACTCCCCTGCAGGTGGGGAACTGGGGCTCGAAACGGGATCCTTATGCCAGTCCTTGTGGTGCACTTAACCCACTGCGCTACTGCCCGACTTCCTTATTCACTCATTTTTACCAGAGTCCTGTTCAGCTCTTACTTATGAGGTGCGGGGAATTGAACCTGGGAGTCTTCAGAGCCTCAGGCATCACAGACTCTCTGCATAGCCATTATGATATCTACCCCTGCACTATAATACATTTAGATCATGTTTTAGATGATTTTCTTAGAAATAAAACTTTAGGTCAAAAGAAAGTCATTACTAATCACTTTAGAAACATAAAGGGTGATTTAAAAGGTAGGTGGGGTGCTAGTTCAAGGGACAAGCAGAAGAGCACAAACTTTATATAATGTGCGAGGCTTAGGGTTACAGTCGGAGCACCAAAGGGCAACACCCCAGCCAGCATCCCTGGCCAATGGAGTGATGCCACGGTGTCTCTCTCTCTGCCTCTCCTCTATCATTCTCTTGCTCTTTCTAAATAAAAAGTGAAACACTAGGGCCCTGGAGGTAGCTCAGCAGCGTCTCACATGTATGAGGCCCTGAATTCAATCTATGATATCACATTAAGAAATATGGAGGGGCTACTCCCAAAAAAAACACTGTTCTAAATGTTGAGTGATTTTTTTTTTTAACTTCAAAACATAAAAAGCAGGCTGGGGAGATAAAATAATGGTTATGTTTGAGGCACCAAAGGTCAGTACCACTATAATCCAGAGTTGAGAAAAGCTCTGGTAAAAAATAAAATATAGGGGGAGTCGGAAGGTAGCGCAGCGGGTTAAGCACAGGTGGCACAAAGCGCAAGGACCCGTGTAAGGATCCCGATTCCAGACCCTGGCTCCCCACCTGCAGGGGAGTCGCTTCACAGGTGGTGAAGCAGGTCTGCAGGTGTCTATCTTTCTCTCTTCCTGTCTTCTCCATCTCTCTCCATTTCTCTGTCCTATCCATCAACGACATCAGTAACAACAGCAATAATAACAACAACAAAACAACAATGGCAACAAAAGGGAAAATAAATTTTAAAAAAATTTAAAATAAAATAAAATATAGGAAGTCAGGTGAGCACAGTGGGTTAAGTGCAGGTGGAGCAAAGTGCAAGGACCAGCGTAAGGATCCTAGTTTGAGCCCCTGGCTCCCCACCTGTAAGGGGCTTGCTTCACAAGCGGTAAAGCAGGTCTGCAGTTGTCTCTCTTTCTCTGTCTTCCCCTCCTCTCTCCATTTTTCTCTGTCCTATCTAACAACAACATCATCAACAACAATAATAACTACAACAATAAAAAACAAGGACAAGAAAAGGGAATATTTAATAAATAAATAAATAAAATATAATAGGCAAATGATAACAGAAATGCCCCCTTGAAAATAAATTATTAGAAGATGGGGGATGTGGCTCAGTAGGTAGAGTACATACCTTCCATGCCTGAGGTTCTCGGTTCAGTCTCCAGTACCACATGAGGGCATCAAGGACAGGAACAAGTGGATTGTGAAGCAGTGCTTTAGCCTATCTCCCCCTCTTTCTCTCTACCTCTCCCCTTCTCTGAGGAAGTGACAAGTAGTTCAGTGACAGAATGTAGCAAGGGCTTCATCTGGACATTGATACATGCCTCTCTCTCTCTCTCTCTCTCTCTCTCTCTCTCTCTCTCTCTCTCTGTGTGTGTGTGTGTGTGTGTACTAGCCAAACACAACCCAGAGATTAGGGTATCCAAAGTGAGAGAAGTGAAGGGATTTCCAAAGAATTTCCAAGGCAATAGTTGTGCTACAGACCTACAGAGCAGTGAGCCAACTTAGAATAATCAACTCCAAGCAAAAAGTGACAAAGCGGGACCTAGAAAGCAAAGCCGGAGACAATAAAGTGCAGGGCCTCAATGGACTGTGGTCCATCACAGCAGATGCCAGGGACCCAAAAGTGGAAAGAGGGGTAATAAAGGGAGGTTGAGGACCTAGTGCCCCATAAGGAGGATGACAATCTGGTAGAGGCTGAAGTCTGATACTGATCTTGAGGAAATATGAAATTGTATCCCTGTGACAACCACAAATCTGTAAATCAACTTCCTCTATAAAGTAACAGTGAAGTTGAAAAAAAGAAAAAAAGGGGGGGGGGCAAAAACCCACAACCCTAATGTTTTGAAATATTTAAAAATAAGTCTATTGTCTAAAGTTTTAGTGACAAATTTCTAACAGGTACACAACAAACCAAATTAAAAATCAAGTTTATCTTCAAGGAGCAAGAAAACTTATAAAACATGTCATCTTACCATGTCACAAGGTGCTACCATAAACAATATTTATGTAATAATTTAAACATTATTATGGGACAAGCAAAACAGCTCAGCTGGGAAGGTGCCCACTTTGCCATGTGCACGACAAGGTTTTTAGTCCAGCCATCCCACACTGGGCGAAGCTCCAGTGCTGTGATATCATTTCCATCTCTCCCTCTGTATCTCTGTCTCTTCCTTTCTGTCTTTTATTGTCACCAGGGTTATCACTGGGGCTCAGTGATGGCACTACAAATCCACTCCTCCCAGAGGCCACTTTATTCCCCCCGCCTTCTATTACACTTGATAGAACAGAGAGAAGTTGAGGGAGGAGTAAGGAGGGAGAAACATACATACCAGCAGACTTGCTTCACCACTCGTGAAGTGCCCACTACAGGTGGGGGGTGGGGCTGGAACCCTAGTCCCTGTGCATGGTAATATGTATGCTTAATTGGCTGTGCTACCACCTGGAGCCCTCTTTTTTCATCTGAAAAGTTAACCCAGACCAGTGAAGGGGGGGGTAAAATAAAAAATAAACAAAACATAATGATTTATTAAAGAACTACAACTATAATAGAATTAGAAATGATGTCAATAAATGACCACCCTACACACAGCAATATTACTATTAATACATGTTAAAGTGACCATCCTACCCAGAGCAATATAGAATTAAGGCAGTCCTTATCAAAATGCCAGTGACCAAGTAAAAGACTCTGGGGTGGGAGGGTGGGGAGAATACAGGTCCATGAAGGATGATAAATGACACAGTGGGGGTTGTATTGTTAAATGGGAAACTGGGGAATGTTATGCATGTACAAACTATTGTATTTACTGTTGAATGTAAAACATTAATTCCCCAATAAAGAAATAAATTATAAAAAAAAACGCCAGTGAATTTCTTTCAAGTAGTAGAATAAATGCTACAAAAGTTTATCGGGAATCAGAAAATAACATGGAATCATGAAAACAATCCTGAGATAAAAAGAATGGTGGCACCATAATTCCTAACTTACAATTATATTTCAAGATTTATAACTCAAATTATATGGTACTGAAACAAAAAACAGAAAAGACAAAAACAAAACCAAGAAAACCCTCACTCCTACAGACAACTAATTTATAACAAGGGAACCCAGAATATTAAGTGGAGAGTGAAGAGTCTTATCAATAAATGGTAGTGGCAAAGTGGGTTGAAGCCTGCAGACGAATGAAACAAGACCACCCTATGTCAACATGCACAAAAGTAAGCTCCAAATGGAGTTAAGATTTGGATATTACATCAAATACATAAATCAAAACATTAGCAAAACACTCCGTGTTTGCTTCACAAACAAGTTTTTAAAAACATTTATTTATTCCCTTTTGTTGCCCTTGTTGTTTTATTGCTGTATTTATTATTGTTGTTGTCGTTGTTGGATAGGACAGAGAGAAATGGAGAGAGGAGGGGGAGATGGGGAGAGAAAGACACCTGCAGACCTGCTTCACCGCTTGTGAAGCGACTCCCCTGTAGGTGGGAAGCCAGGGGCTCGAACCGAGATCCTTATGCTGGTCCTTGAGCTTTACGCCACCTGTTCTTAACCCGCTGCGCTACCGCCCAACTCCCTAGAAACAAGTTTTAAGACTTAAGTCTGACAGCAAATAAAGTAAAACCAAAAGGAATCATCACAGAAACAAAAAGACAGCCAACTGAATGGGAGAAAATCTTGACATATCATACACCAAAGGCCTAATAATCAAAATATATAAAGAGCTCATGAAATGCGGCAACAACAAAACAAAACAAAGAACTCCATTAAAACACACACACACAGGAAAGGGACATGGACAGAATCTTCACCAAAGAGGTCATCTAGACGGCTAAAAACATGAAAAAAAAAAAGTTTCAAGTCCTGATTATCGGAAAAAAGTAAGTAAAAACAATAATGTGATACCACTTCACATCTGTGAGGACAGCATATGTTAGAAAGGACAGAAATAACAAGTGCTGATGAGGATGTGGGGAAAAAAGAACTCCTACTGCACTGTTGGTGGGAATGTGAGTTTGTTTAACCACTGTGTGAAACAGTCTGGAGACTCCTAAGAACATCAGAAAGGGACCTGGCCTGTAATCCAGCAGTTCTGCTATCAGGAATTTATTCAAAGAAAATAACACCACTGATTCAAAGAGTCTGCAAATGTCTCTGTTCATAGCAGCACTATCTGTAATACCCAAACGTGGAAGCAACCCAGATGCCCAGTGGCAAATGAGTGGCTGAAGGCGCTGTGGTATATGAAGTGCAATGGAGCACTACTCAGCTATAAGAAGTGACGACATTTTCTCCTTTGCCACATCTTGGACGGAACTTGAGGGAATTGTGTTAAGTAAGATAAACCAAAAGGAGAAGGATGAATACTGCATGATCTCACTTATAAGAGGAATTTAAGAAACAAGGGAAGTGAAAACACAGGCTGATACTTGGACTAGGAGTGGTTTGCTGTAGCCAAGTGGGAAACAGGGATGGCATGAAAGAGGGAATTGACGATGTCTGGGACCCAGTACAGGATGCTGGAGGAAGAATTAAGCCAGCAGTAGGAGTGGTGTACAAACACCTAGTGGAGGGAGATAAGAAAGCATAGTATACTCAGGCGGTACCAAAGTGGTTAAGTGCAGGAGGCACAAAGGGCAAGGACCGGCGTGAGGATCCCAGTCCGAGCCCCGGCTCCCCATCTGCAGGGGGGTCGCTTCACAAGCGCTGAAGCAGGTCTGTGGGTGTCTGTCTTTCCCCCATCTTCCCTCCAGAGATTTCTCTCTGTCCTATCCAACAACAGCAGCAGCAGCAGCAGCAGCAGCAATAACAATGGGGAAAAGCTGTTTCTAGGAGCAGTGAATTCATAGTGTAGGACCCAGTGATAACCCTGGAGGCAAAATAAATATTTATATTTATTTATTAATGAGAACGATAGGAGGAGAGAGAGAGAAAGAGAAAGAACCAGACATCACTCTAGCACATGTGCTGCTGGGGATTGAACCTCATGCTTCAGAGTTCAATGCTTTATCCACTGCGCCACCTCCCAGGCCACATGTAAATCATTATTTCTCTATCAAAACAAATTTTAATGAATAAAAACACTAGAATGATTTAACTAAGTAACAACTGTAACTATAATAGAAAACTTAAGAAAGATGACAATAAGGAAGCTAAGTCTGCATCTATTCTGCAGTAGGAAGTTCCTGTAAAATCCATTACCATTGTTAAATACAGACTGAAGGAGCAGTGCCAGTATATTATTCAGAAACATGTAAGTAGTGACCTGAAGGTGGTGCACTGCCTTAGGTGTTGGACTTGAGACCATGAGGTCTTGGGTTTAGTCCCCAGAACCATATAAATATGCCAGTAATGTTCTGGCTCTTCTGTAAATGAACATGCAGGAACAGGCACACCAGGCTAATTGCACATGTTACTATGCACAAGGCCCAGGTTTGAGTCCCCACTCTCCACCAACAGGGGGATGCTTCACAAGCAGTGAGGCAGGGCTGTAGGTGTGTCTTTTCTTCCCCTCTCAATTTCTGTGTCCCATAAAAGAAAAAAATGGCTGTCTATGAGAAACCTGGATGCAAAAAACAGAATGAGAGAGAGAGAGTGTGTAGAGAAAGAGAGGGAAGGAGGAAAGAGGAGTGAAGGAAGAAGGAGGGTGTAGGTAATACTAAACCATTCAGCACTGGGTGTGGCTGTTTCAGGGCTGGGTGGAGGAGCACCCTGTAGAGCACACACGTTACTATGCATGAGGATCTGGGTTCAAGCCCTTGGTCCCCACCTTCATAAGTGGTGGGGCAGTATTACAGATGTCTCTCCTTTCTCTTCATCTCTCTGGCTCTCAGCTTCTACCTAAGAAAAGGAAATGATCACTGGAGTGGTGTCATCATGCAGGCAACCAAGCCCTTGGTTGGGGGGGTGAGGGGGCAGGAGGAGGGAGCAGAAAGAGGCTGTTTCTAATGGATAAGAAAGTGGTAGTGGAGATATAGGCAGAAGGGGACTGTTATTTGATCAAGTTTAGTGCTTTCAGACATTTTCAAGTATGTACATATAATACAATACAATTGAAATTTAAAACTATAGCATCAAGGGCGAGGTAGATAACATGATTATGCAAAAAGACACTCATGCCTGAGGCTTCAAGGTCCCAGGTTCAATCCCCCCTGCACCACCATAGGCCAGAGTTAAGCAGTGCTCTGGTAAGAGAAAAAAAAAAAAAAACTATAGCAACAAGACAAACATCCTGTTTTCTCTTCAAGGAGTTTGGGGGTGGGAGTAGCTGGCTTTCTCAACTTCCTTCCCTTCTATTGTTATCTGTCATCTTAACCACTTGAGATGGGCCCCCATTCTCAAACTAAGACATGTGCCTTGTTGTTTCTGAGGCTTCCAGACTTTACCAAGTGCTACACACCACTGCCTCTCACATTTTCCGTGGCCTTTCTCCTTCTACTATTTCCATATTGTCTTGAACTTACGATCTTTCCATCTGTGAATTCTTTCCTGAAACCTATAAAATGTTTAAATTTTCCCCATCTTACAAATAAATAAACCTTAGCCCAACTCTTCATACTAGTCACGTTTTTAAAGGTTCTTTTAAAAAAAAATTATTATCTTTATTTATTGAATAGACAGCCAGAAATTGAGAGGGTAAAGATAGAGGAGGAGACAGAGAGATGCCTGCAGTCCTGCTTCACCACTTGTGACGCTATCTCCCTGCAGGTGGGGACCAGGGGCTTGAACCTGGGTCCTTGCGCATTATAACGTGCACCCAACCAGGAGCACCACCACCCAGCCCTGCTGACTTGTTGCTTTTTTTATACTCTGCAAGAGTCATTTATGGGGCTGGTGAGTCAGCTCAGCCCACCAGAGCACAAACTTGGATGCTGACTCTCAAAAAGTATCAATTGGCCAAAATTCAAGCGTCTATTCTCCAGATTCAGTTTGCTTATTCTTTTCACAGAATTTGAACATCTCTTCCTTCAAACCCAATTTTTCTTGGCTTCCTCAACACTACTGTACTATTTCTATTATATTTGTAGGCTTCTTTGCTGGATCTTTCTTTCCACTTGTATCTTAAAACACTTGTATCTTCTTTCTTTCTTTCTTTTTTTTTTTTTAACCAGAGCACTCCTCAGCTCTGGCTTATGGTGGTGCCGGGGATTGAACCTGGGACTTTGGAGCCTCAGCCATGAAAGTCTGTTTGCATAACCATTATGCTATCTACCCTCCCCTTTTTTTTCTTTTTTCTTTTCTCCAGGGTTACTGCTGGAATTCAATCCCTGCACTACAAATTCCCTGCTCCATTTTTTCCATTTTTGTTGCCGTTGTTGTTATTGCTGTTGTTGCTGGATAGGACAGAGAGAAATCAAGAGAGGAGGGGAAGACAGAAATGAGGAGAGAAAGACACCTGCTTCATTGCTTTGTAGCAACCACCACCCTGCAGGTGGGGGGGGGCTTAAACCGGGACCCTTACTTGCACCGTGTGTGCTTAACCAGGGGCAATACCGCCTGGCCCCCCAAAACACTTGTAATATTTCAGAGTTCTAGGCTCAGCAGCTCTGAATCATCTTACTATCCTAGTAATCAGTCAAGTAAAGGCCTAGCAAGAAGCAAGTTTTAAGTGAATGCTTACTGAACTGACAGTAATGAGTCTAAATTTTTTGCCCCCAGTTCAAACTGCACCCAATTTCCAAGAGTGTATTTGCCACCATATAGAAAATTGCTTGGATTTCCTGAGAGATCAAGCAAAATATGCCCCGAACTGTGCTCATTTGTTCCTGCCAAAAAACTGCATTTGACAATGTGCTGCTTATCTCATTAATATTGCCAGTAACACCCCAACAATAATCCTCAACTCCCCCTTTCCTATAGCAACATCCAGCAAAGTCTCCTCTGTTCTTCCTCACCCCATTCTCACTGCCACTGCAGCTAGTAAATCCAGGTGGCCAGTGTCTTTTAGCAACTGCCAGTCTCTAGGATCTCCCCCTCTTAAATTCAAACTACTCATCCTAAATAACTACAGATTCTAGACATGACCTGAATATAGATGAAGAGACTAATAATCAACTTTGTTTCTTTCTTTTATTCCACAGGACAGAGAGAAATTGAGAGGGGGAAAAAAAGACAGAGAGTGAGAAAGATACCTGCAACACTGCTTCACCACTCATGAAGCTTCCCCTCTCCCCCTGCAGATGGGGACTGGAGGCTCAAACCCAAGTCCTTGCACATGGTAATATGTGTGCCCAACTGGGGGTGCCACCACCTAATCCTCTGAATTAAATTTCAATGTTTAAATCTTTGGATGATGATGACAAAAATCACAAATGGTTAATATTAAAAGATTTCCTGTGGCACAGTGGATAAAGTGTTGGACTCTCAAGCATGAGGTCCTGAGTTTGATCCCTGGTAGCACAGGTACCAGAGCAATATCTGGTGTCCAGTCTCTCCTATCCCTCTCACTAATAAATAAATAAAACTTATTTATTTATTTATTACCTTTTGTTGCCTTTGCTGTTTTATTGTTGTAGTCATCGTTGATGCTGCTGTTGTTGGATAGGACAGAGAGAAATGGAGAGAGGAGGGGAAGACAGAGAGGGGGAGAGAAAGACAGACACCTGCAGACCTGCTTCACTGCTTGTGAAGTGACTCCCCTGCAGGTGGGGAGCTGGGGGCTTGAACTGGGATCCTTACACCGGTCCTTGCACTTTGCGCCACCTGCACTTGACCCGCTGCGCTACAGCCTGACTCCCTAAATAAATATTTTTTAAAAAGAGATTTCCTATACCCATACACAGATAACAGTGGCACTATCCTCCAATAATCCACGATCATCCCCCTGTATCTAAAATCTCCTTTTTACAGGTGAGATAACCGCACTACTCTCCATTCCTATTGCTCCTTCTTTTCCCTGTCCAAATATCCTGTCGTTCACATTTTAAGCCAGTCAGTACTGAATGTGATGTGTATGCATTTTATTTTCTGTTGGAAGGTTTTGTACCTGCATGCAAACATTCTACAACTCTGGGCAGACTCTTTCATTCTTTTGACGTTAGAATGAGAGAGAAAGAGAGAAAGAAGGAAAGAGAGACAGAGACAGACAGACAGACACAGGACAAACACTACAGCACTTCACTACCGCCCATGAAGTTTCTCCTATGGACGGCACCACCATCTCCCACATGGTGTATAGGGGGAGGTAAGCAGGCTCAAAGCTGGGTCCTTGTGCGTGGTTAAAGGTGCACTCTGCTGGGTGAGCTATCTCCTGGCCCAGTGTATATTTCTTTTCTTTCTTTCCTTTTTAATATTTATCTATTTCCTTTTGTTGCCCTTGTTTTATTGTTGTAGTTCTTATTGTTGTTGTTACTGATGATGTTGTTGGATAGGACAGAGAGAAATGGAGACAGGAGGGGAAGACAGAGAGGGGGAGAGAAAGACACCTGCGGACCTACTTCACTGCCTGTGAAGTGACTCCCCTGCAGGTGGGGAGCCGGAGATTTGAACCGGGATCCTTCTACTGGTCCTTGCGCTTTGCGCCACATGCGCTTTCTTTCTTCCTTTCTTTTTTTCTTCCTTTCCTTTCTCTTTCTCTCTTTTTTTTAATTTCACTATTATTGCCACCAAGGTTGTTCCTGTGGCTCAGTGTCTCAAAAACCAAGGTGCTACTCTGGGTGGCTATTCTTTCCCATTCTTTCTCTCTTTTTGATAGAGACAGAGCAAAAGTGAGAAGGGGGAGATAGAAAGGAAGACAGAAAAGAAAAACAGCTACAGCACTGTTTTACCACTTGGAAAGCTTCCCCTGTGCCGGTGGGGACTGGAGGCTCAAACTTGCAACCTTGAGCATGATAATGTGTGAGCATCACAGGGCGCACCAGCACCAGGCACCTCCAATATGCATGCTTCCATGCCTCTATGACTCAGCTGTAAAGTTCTGCCCTGCCCTTTTAAGTCTCAATCAAGCTATCTCCTCTGACAACTTCTATACCCACGCCCTACCTAAGCTCTCACTTTCCTACAGACCCAGAATACTCAGCATACTGTATACTTATCTACCTACTTACATGACTAATCTGTGGATCTCTGGGGCTCTTTGTACCTTTTACATCTTCGTAGTGCACACTCAACACAGAGTTGAGCAATATTTCAAAGTTTTAAGAATTTAACATTCTTTTCTGCTAGTCAAGATACAGAACGAATAGTAAGGCTCTACATTGCCTCATTTCCAATTATAAAATACAGGCATTAGAGAAGGAATGCCCTGAAGGTGAGAAGTTAGCAGGAATAATCCAAATGTTGGCAAAAAGCACTGAATTTTTAAAGTAGCAGACTTCAGTGCATTAGAAAGCAGAAGTCAAAGATGATGTAAATATGATATTCTACTTCCTGATTATTAGTCCATAGAAATCCATTTCTTGCTGCTCTTGTAATTTTCCCGCCCCAATATGCAACCAAATTCATCCACAACATAATGATCCAGAGTAAGGCAAAAAAATCAGCAAGAACACAGCTTGCTATCTCCACAGCTGCTGCACTGCAAAAATAACTTTAATATATATGGTACTAATGCCCTTTCTCTAATGAGCTCTCCAACTATTTCCATGAGGGGCTTCTAGTGACTGTTTTCCACATTCAGAGTACAGAAAAATCACAGGGGAGTGGTGTTCAAGGTCTGGAGTATGACATGGAAGCCTGAATATTTAGTAAGGACCTAAATGATTCGGACACAGGTGAACTACAGAACACACAGAGTAAAGGTTCTGTGTGTTTGCAGGCACTGCTCTCCCCAGTTTGGAATTTCATACAAGCATGAAGCCTTAAATCTGCTCTTAGTAATTTGTTACATTAGAACTAGCAGCAACCCCAATATGCCTGATACCTTTACATGGAGGCAGCATGTTCAGTAATGTTCAACTTGCTTCCATTTCATTTACTCCATACCACTATGTGAACAAGGACCTGGGTTTGAGCTCCTGGTTCCCAGCTGCAGGAGGAAACTTTATGAGTGATCAGTCTGCAGGTGTGTTTCTCTTCCTTCTCCCTATCACCTTTCCCATATCACACTATCACCTACTTATCTGGTAAGAAAGTAGTTAGCTAGCCTAGGAGGGGGTGCAGAAGTAGAACACAGGAATAAAAAATTTGAGGACCTAAGTTTGAACCCTGAGTCTACAAATGTCATTCTCTCTCATTAATAAGCAAATGTTCTAAAAATAAACTTAATGTCTGAAAGTTATTCATCTCTCCATTTCATGTGACTTCAATGTGGTGATGGTGATACAGAAGTTTTAAAACCCTGATCTGTGTCATGGCACCTCTTCATTTGTTTTTAAAATTTTATTTATTTATTATTGAATAGAGACAGAGACAAATTGAGAGGGGAGGAGGAGACAGGGAGAGAGAGAGACAGAAAGACACCTGTAGCCCTGCTTCACCACTAGTGAAGCTTCCCCCTGCAGGTGGGGATCAGGGACTTGAACCCTGGTTCTTGTACATTGTAACATGAGTATAAAACTGGGTGCCCACAGGCTTGCCCCGAGTTACCTTTTCAAAACGGGTCAAACCCTTTGCTGAAGAGATAGCAGTTACTGAAGGTGGGTATTTTAAAATATCTGTCAGGAGGGGGTAGGGAGGAAGCACAGTGGGTTAAGTGCACATGGCATGAAGCGCAAGGACTGGTGTCGGGATCCCGGTTTGAGCACTTCTCCCCCACTCCCCACCTTCAGGGGGTGGTCACTTCAGGAGAGGTGAAGCAGGGCTGCAGGTGTCTATCTTTCCCCTCTCTGTCCTATCCAACAATGATGACATCAATAACAACAATAATAACTACAACAATAAAATAACAAGGGCAATAAAATGGAAAATAAATAAATATTTAAAAAATAAAAAACTAGGGAAAATAAATATTAAAAAAAAAAAAAAAAAAAAAACGGCCTCCAGGAGCAGTGGATTCAACCGAGCCCCAGCAATAACCCTGGAGGAAAAAAGGAAAAAAAAAACTCTCAGGAATGGGTACTTGGATTTTTTACTGTAAGTCAAGAGAAGAAAGTTCAAGGTCAAGGATGTGCTCTAACCCCAAGAGAGCAAAGTAGTTTAGGAGGGTGTGGCAGAATAAGTGTATGTGCTCCTTCACATACCCTGAGAGCCAAGGACTTTCATTCCAAGCAAAAGGTAGAGCTTCCAGTTCATCCAACAGACAATCTGGGCAGTTTGAGTCACTTTAGGTGCAGAAGGATATAAAACAAGGGGGAGTGGAGGGCAGGGTAATGGTTACGCAAAAAGACTTTCATGCCTGAGGCTCTAAAGTCCCAAGTATAATGAATTCCCTGCACTACCTACCTGAGCCAGGGCTGACAGTGTCTGGTAACAACAAACCACACACACTCAATCCTACCCCCTCTAACTCTACCAGTGCGGACATCTAGATTTCATGGAGACTGCACACTGGCAGCAATCCTTTAATCAAAAAGGGTCTAGTGGGACCTCTGGGGTTTTGGTTCTTTGCCATTTCTTTTGCCAGCAGGGGCCTTGTGCTTACACAATTCCACTGGCAGACATTTTTTCCCCAGATAGAATCAGAGACAGGCAGACAGACGGAAAAGCCAGAGCACCATTCATGGAACTGCCCTGGTGCACTGTGTGGTGCTCAGGAGCTTAAACTCAGGTCCTCAAGCACGCCAAAGTGGGCATTCCACTCGGTGAGATTTCTACCAGTCCTACTTCTTTGCATTTGTAAAAATATTACTGGATGTTACTCAATTAGTTTTTCTAATGATTGATGCCAGTTTGTACTCTCATTAGCAGTGGTAAGAGAACTCCTCCTTCAGGGTTATTGTTGGGGTTCCATGCATTCCACTGCTCCAGTTTACACTCCTTTCTCTTTTTCCCCCAAAACAGAGGGAGAGGAGGAACAGGAAGAGAGAAAGAGAGCCAGAGAGAAAGAACCACCAGCACTCTGGTGGCATGGCAAAGTGTGTACCCTGTCATTTTAATGTAGCCCTCCCATTCTTGTGTTAAATTTTGGCCAAAATAAAGGCAATGACCACAGCTTCTGTTATTTCACCAATTTGACTAATGAGGTTGAGTGTATTTTCACATTCTTATGACAGTCATTTTTTTTGTACCATGATAAAGTGTGTGTTCTATAGGTGAGCTATTTCCTGACTCCCAGTATGGCTCTTTTAGTTGCCTGTATCCTTTAACCATTGTTCTACAAGACTATTTGTTGGGGCCAGGTGGTGGTGCACCTGGGTGAGCACACATGTTACAAAACTAAAGGACCCAGGTTCGATCCCCTGGTTCCCACCTGCAGGGGGAAAGCTTCACAAGTGTTGAAGTAGGGCTGCAGGTGTCTGTCTCTCTCCCTCTCTATCACCCCCTTCCCTCTCAATTTCTACCTGTCTCTATCCAATAAATAAATAAAGATAATTTTTTAAAAAATTTAAAAAAGACTATTTGTTATGAGTTAATTTTTCAATTTCTTTATATATTCTTTTTTTTTAAATCACTAAAATACTTGTTTTTTAAAGGGAGTAAAGTAATTTAAAAGACACTCCTCTTTTAATTTTCTCTCCTTCCCAATTTTAAGGTACTTTTTTTGTTAGTGATTTAATATTGATTTACAAAATTACATGTCAACAGGGGTATAATTCCAGGCTGTCCCCACCACCAGGGCTCTGAATCCCCAATCTCCCCACTGCCAGCCACTGCAGTTCTCCCAAGATTGCTGACATGGGCCAACTATGATCTCTACAAGTGTAAGGTACATTTTTTATTTATTTTCACGAGAGAGAGAGAGCAGAGAAACTACTCAACTCGGGCATATGTATTATTAGGGACTGAACATGCGACCTCACACGTGCAAGCTGTGTGTTCTACTGCTGTGCCATCCACCTCTATCCCCGCCTCCTTCCACATCTAACCTGAGAAAAAAAGATCAGAAGATCTTGACCTCTATGAAGACTTGACCTTTGAAAACTTGTATTCTGTCAAGTACACTTGAGTGAAATAAGAATATATTCCTGGAAGAAGAAGTTAGCACTCACTTCAGTATAACTTAGTAACAGGCATTCTCTCTTTTCACACACCTGGGCAAGAGTGCTGCACAAAGGAAACTGAGTTTTTATTCTCCTTGGGTATTTTGGGGGGGCTGGGGTGAGGTGGGGAGCGGAGGGGAGGAGAGGGAGGTTAATGGGAAAGATTAATTTTAAAGCAAGAACCCTCACAGAAATGACTGGTGTGAAGGAAGGGGGCTTTGAAAAAACAGAGTGGGAGCCCGAGATCTTGGGAAAACAGACTTTGCTAGTGACAGAATCCTTTTCCCCCACACAATTTAACCTGACTCTCCTCAGGCTGCTGCTCTGCTTTGAGGTGCCAACAGTGGAGAGGCTGGGCAGATGCTAATACCACACTAGGGCCATTACCTCTTCCTCCCAGCTCTGAGGCCGGCTCAAGCACTGACTGGCTCCTGAAGGTTTAAGGCAGATTAAAGCAATGTTCTCTAGATATCTCTGAAGATCTGAAGAGATGCTTCAAAGCTAAGCACATGTATGCTACGTGTTTCCCAGGCTCTAGCTTACATTATGAAGTGACCTGTTTGATAGAGTATCAAAGACGCAGTTTTCAAGCTCCACCTAGCAGAGTTCAAAGATCAATTTTACTACCTGTTATTTGACCTCTCTACAAGCTATTGTGAGGATTAAAATGAGATCTAGCAATACATCTCTTAAATCTCTCACCATACCGTAGGAGCTCAGTAACTGATGGCTATTATTTGAAGGGGTGGGAAGTCCCAGTACTTTTTTTTTTCTCTCTCTTTTTTTTTCCTCCTCCAGGGTTATTGCTGGGCTCGGTGCCTGCACCATGAATCCACCGCTCCTGGAGGCCTTTTTTTTTTTTTTTTGGTAAATATTTATTTTTTTATTTATTTATTCCCTTTTGTTGCCCTTGTTATTTTATTGTTGTAGTTATTATTGTTGTCGTTGTTAGATAGGACAGAGAGAAATGGAGAGAGGAGGGGAAGACAGAGAGGAGGAGAGAAAGATAGATACCTGCAGACCTGCTTCACCGCCTGTGAAGCGACTCCCCTGCAGGTGGGGAGCCGGGGTTCGAACCGGGATCCTTATGCCGGTCCTTGTGCTTTGCGCCACCTGCGCTTAACCCGCTGCGCTACAGCCCGACTCCCTGGAAGCCTTTTTTTTTTTTTTCCCCCTTTTGTTGCCCTTGTTGTAGCTTCGTTGTGGTTATTATTATTGCCCTTGTTGACGCAATTCGTTGTTGGATAGGACAGAGAGAAATGGAGAGAGGAGGGGAAGACAGAGAGGGGGAGAGAAAGATAGACACCTGCAGACCTGCTTCAACGCCTGTGAAGCGACTCCCCTGCAGGTGGGGAGCCGGGGGCTCGAACCGGGATCCTTACGCCGGTCCCTGCGCTTTGCGCCACATGCGCTTAACCCACTGCGCCACCGCCCGACCCCCTGGAAGTCCCAGTACTTTTAACAAAAGTTTGGGTTTTTTTTTTTCTCCAGGATAGGACAGAGAGAGATGGAGAGAGAAGAGGAAGACAGAGAGGGAGAGAGAAAGACAGACACCTGAAGATTTGCTTCACTGCCTGTGAAACGACTCCCCTGCAGGTAGGGAGCCCGTCCTTGCGCTTTGTGTCACCTGCACTACCACCCGACTCCCCCATTTTATTTTAAGCATTTTGCATTTTCAAAAGGTTTAAAACAGCACTCCTATTTTAAATAGCAAACTCTACTGATGATGTTGAGGGAAATTCTCTCTCCAAAATATCCATTACTGAATTTTTTAAATAAGAAGCCATCCCATTCTCTGCATTTCTGAAAACTTTAAACCTTAAAATCACTTCATCCTACTTACTTGGTTAGGTAATACGAAGTCCCCTTTCAGCCCCCAGCACTTCTTCCTCGACTTGAATAACTATTCCTAAACAGGGGCAGGCAAGGCCTATGCTGGCCAGTGCTGCTGTGCAGCGAGCGAGAGCACCCAGCTTCTCTTCCAGCGCGGTAAACCTCCTACTCTGCTCCCACCGGAGTTCGCTGCAGGGAAGCTGGCAGCTCCCTCCAGAGCCTTCCCCAGTGGGGGTCGGGGACGGTCACCCTCTAGGTCCCTAACGGGAGACCACCTTGAGAGAAGAAAATCAAGTAGTTCTACACCCCAGACACACAGCCAGCACAGCACAAGCCCTCAGACAGAACGGAGAGGGGTCTCCCCGGCCCTGGGCTGCGTGGGCACTGCCCGGCCCGCCCCGCAATCCGGGGCTGGAGCCTCAGGGTGGAGGGCAAGCGCAGGGCAGCTCCCCAGATGCCCCTCTCCAGGACTGCCCAAGCGGCTTATCATTAACTCAACAGCTGGGGGGGGGGGGGCGCAAGGGGGAGGGAGTCTGGGAGAGTTGGGGGGGGTATGGAGTACGAGGCCGGCGGGGGTGCAGGGGTTCGGCGGGGGTGCGGGTGCAGGGGTATAACGGGGGGGGGGGTGCAGGGGGGTATGACAGAGGGGTGTAGGAGGTTCAACGATGGGGATGCAGGGGTACGATGGAAGGTGCAGAGGGCACGACGGGGGGGCTGCAGGGGTACGATGGGGGTTCAGGGGTACAATGGGGGTGCGGGGGATATGACGGGGGTGCAGGGGTACTACGGGGGTGCAGAGGATACGATGGGGGGCGCAGGGGTATGACACGGAGTGCAGGGGTACGACTGGCGGGTGCAGAGGGTACGACGGGGGCTGCAGAGGGTGCGAGGGGGTGCAGGGGTAGGACGGTGGGTGCAGGGGGTACGATAGGGGGGTGCAGAGGGTACGACGGGGGTGCGGGGAGTACAATAGGGGGTGCAGAGGGTACGACAGGGGTGCAGGGGCACGAGGGGGGTGCAGGGGTAGGACGGTGGGTGCAGGGGGTACGATGGGGGTGCAGAGGGTATGACAGGGGGTGCAGGGGGTATGACAGGGGGTGCAGGGGGTACGATAGGGGGTGCAGGGGGTACGACGGGGGGTGCAGAGGGTGCGAGGGGGTGCAGGGGTAGGACGGTGGGTGCAGGGGGTACGATAGGGGGTGCAGAGGGTACGACTGGGGTGCGGGGAGTACAATAGGGGGTGCAGAGGGTACGACGGGGATGCGGGGAGTACAACAGGGGGTGCAGAGGGTACGACGGGGGTGCAGGGGCACGAGGGGGGTGCAGGGGTAGGACGGTGGGTGCAGGGGGTACGATGGGGGTGCAGAGGGTACGACAGGGGGTGCAGGGGGTACGACAGGGGGTGCAGGGGGTACGATAGGGGGTGCAGGGGGTACGATAGGGGGTGCAGAGGGTAAAATGGGGATGCAGGGGTACGACGGGGGGGTACAGGGATACGACTAGGGGTTGGGGGGTACGACGGGGGGGTCCGAGGCCTGGTGAGTTCGGAGAATGAGGCTGCAGGGGGACGAGGCCGGCGGGGGTACGGGGTTGGCCGACATGGGGGTAGGGAGGTACGAGGCCGGGAGCGTTCGAGGGATGAGGGGTGGGAGGCCGGCGGGGGATGCAGGGGTGCGGGTGGGGGCAGGGTCCTCCGAGGCCCGGGGAGAGGTGTCAGGCCCCGGAGCCGCCCCCGCCGCGCAGCCCCGGGACCTACCTGCTTTGCAGACCGGAGCGCTCGGGCTCCTCCTCTCCGGGGACCTCCGCTGCCGGACGCGGGCTGGGGGTGGCGCCGCGCCGCCCTCGCCGGTCCACAGGTGGGTGGGCGACGAACTGGGCGACGACGCAGGGCCCAGCGGCGGCGGTGGCGGCGGCGGCGGCGGGCGCGGAGGGCTCCCCCGGGCCCCGGGCGCGGCACCGCGCGACGGGCTGGTGCCTCGTGTGGCCGTCGCGGACGCGCCCGTCTGCGTGGCCACCGTGGGGCTGGTGCGCGCCGCCGTCGTCCCGCCGCCGCGCGTGGGGCTCGTGCTGCGTGAGGCGGTGCGGGGGCCGCCGCCGCCCGAGGGGCCTGAGGCGCCGCCGCCGCAGCAGCCTCCGTTGTTGCCGCCGCCGCCGCCGCCCCGCGTGGGGCTGCCATGTTGCTGCTGCTGCTTCAGCTGGAACGGAACCGTCGCTCTCATGGGCTGCAGGCGGCTCCCGGCTCCCCCGGCCGGGGCGACCGCGCCGCCCCCGAGAGAGCCGGCCGGCGTGGGGGACCCGTTGCGCCTCACCCGCTGAGACATGGTCCCCTCCCTGGTGGCGGGGCAAGAAGGAGGGGTTTGCTCGCGCTAGGCTGCAGGGGGCGGATCCCCGAGCCCGGAGGGCAGGCCCCCGCCGCGGGCTGACGGAGCTGGAATCCGGGGTGCTACGGGCGCCCGGGCCGCGGCCAGCAGCAACGAGGTAGTACAGCCGTCGCCGCCGCCGCTCCTCATCAACAATAGTGTCTCCTGCGCTGCCCCCGCCCCTCGCGCACGCCCATTGGTGCAGCGTCAGCCCCGCTCGAGCCGCTCCACCGCGCCCATTGGCTACGAGCGGCTCGGCCCCAGGCTCCCGGGCCTTAGCGAGCCTGGGTTTGCGCGGAGCCCGTCTGCTCTTTAAAGAGAAAGAGACCCGCCCCCGGCGGAGGGGGCGAAGGAAACAGGCCGAGGACTAGTGGAGTGTCCGTGCGCGCGCGTGCGTGCCTGTGTGTGAGCGCACACGTGAGTGTGCGTGTGTGCGCGCGCCCGGCCACGCGCGCCTTTCCCTCCCCAGCGGGGCTGGGGACTCAGTCTGGCAGGTCGCCGAAGGGAGGGCGTGCAGCCTAAGCATCCCCTGGGCTGTCTATATGTCTGTCCCCAGGCACTGGTCGCCTAGAGTGCCGAGACCCCGTACGTCCGTCTCTCTGGCTAGCCCTCCCCCCTTGCTTTTTTTTGTTGTTGTTGTTCTGTCCTAATTTCATCAAGGTTTGGGGCAGGGCTCAAAAAGAGTCGAAATTTAATTCATCTTCCTAACATTTTACATCTTTTTCTTTCTTTTTTTCTTCCCCTCACTACAAAGAGCAGAGCCTCGAATTAAAATTGCTAGCTGGAATATGGTTTTCCATTCTGTCTATGGGGTCCAGTTACCAAACACTGTCGCTGGCCTTCTATAGCTCGTGTAATCAATAATTTACATTAATCAACTACTTCACAGTTCTTCCAATGCCTTGGAAAGGCACCTGCTACCTTACAGTCCGTAAAATCTATGCTGGGCTTGCACAGCACACTCGTTGCTGAGACAAAATTCAGGGAGCCATTCATATTTTTTGTCTAGTGGAGAAGATTGGTATCTCCTGTGGTCACAAACTCAGCCAGGCAAATAGACTGTCTCTGTTAAGGGCAGCTCATTAAGACAGAAAAAAAAGGGAGAGGGGAGAAAAAGTGATGGGCCTGCACACAACTCCATATGTTATAAATTGCCAATCCACGACCTCTTTTTCCTTTTTTACTATATAAGATGGACACTTTAGACAAATTTCCTCTTGTAAAAATATAGCAATAGAAAAGTACCATATAATTTGCTCTGGACCTGGAATCTTACTGTGGCTTCATGTGCACATGGAGACAGACCTAGGGACTCAGATTTCAGATCCATCGCTTTATTGCAACCTTGAGTAACTTACTAGCCAGTGTGTCCACATAGTGCAATCAACACCATCTTCAATATGGTTAATGTGATTATCAACCAAGGCATAAAGGAGTAGAGAATTTTGTAGAGAATTAACATTTTCAAAATATCTGTGTGATTCAGAAGTCCAGATGCTGATGCTGATGGTGATGACTTTGACAGCAGGTTATCACTGGGCTCAGTGCCTACATGATGAATCAGCTGCTCCTAGTGGCCCTATTTCCATTCTTTCCTTCCTAGTTGATAGGACAGAGGGAAATTGAGAGAGGAATGGGAGATAGGAAGAAAGACACTTAAGCACTGCTTCGCTACTTGTGGCTTGTAGCATGTGTTTGAACCCAGGTCCTTGCTCTTGGTAACATGTATGCTCATCTGGGCATGCCACTGCCCAACCCCTCCAGATATCTTATCACCTACTCCCCTTTCTCCTTCTCTTCCTCCTGCCACAGAGAGAAAACCCAGAAACTCACCTTCAGTTGACTGATGCACTAGATAGACTTTGCATCATTATCTATCCTCACAATCTGGAGTGAATATAAAAACAATATATTAGGGAGCTGGGTGGTGCACCTGGTTGAGTGCACATGGTACAATACACAAGGACCCAGGTTCGAGCCCCTGGCCCCCACCTGTAGGGGAAAAGCTTTGCAAGTGGTAAAGCAGTGCTGCAGGTGTCTCTCTGTCTCTCTGTCTCTCTCCCTTTCTATCTCCCTCTCTCCTCTCGAATTCTGACTGTATCCAATAAATAAATAAAGATAATTAAATTTTTTTCATAAAAAAATATCAGTATATTAGACTTGACACTTCCCCTCCTCTCTCAACCTCCCTTTGTCCTATTCAACAACAGCAACAGCAATAACAATAACAAGGGCAACAAAATGGAAAAAATGGCCTCCAGGAGCAGTGGATTCATAGCGCAAGCACCCAACCCCAGCAATAACCCTGGAGGCAAAAAGAAAACTTTTAAAGTTTAAAGAAGGCTTTCCTGGATGCTGTGCCTGGAATTTGTCATGCTTAGCAACCCTACTATTATTCTTTTTGTCATCACATACTATAATTATTATTTTATACTTATTTATTTAATAGAGACAGAAATTGAGAGGGAGGGGAAAACAGGAGGGAGGGCACCTGGAGCCCTGCATCACCGCTCATGAAACTTTCTCCTGCAGGTGGAGACCAGGGGCTCGAACCCAGGTCCTTGTGCATTGTAATGTGTGCGCTCAACAGGTGCACCACCACCTGGCCTCTTATTTATTTATTTATTTATTTATTGTTTATTTATTTTAACAGAGCACTGCTCAGCTCTGCCTTATGTGGTGTGCGGGATTGAATCAGGGATGTTGGAGCCTCAGGCATGAGAGTCTCTTTGCATAACAATTATACTCCCCCCCATTATGCACCCATCATATATATATATATATATATTCAATTTTTTTTGCCTCTACGGTTATTGCTGGGGCTCAGTGCCTGTATTCACTCCCTATGTCCCCGTACTCTCTCAATTTCTCTCTGTCTTATCAAGTAAAAAGGAAAAAATGGCCACTGGGAGCAGTGGATTCATCATGCAGGCACCGAGCCCCAGTGATAGCTGTGGTGAAAAACAAACAAATAAATAAATAATAATATCCAGGCTTAGTGGGATATTAAGTATACATGAACCTTGGCATCATTCCCCGGGATCACATTAAAAAGAAAAACCTTTACTCACATACCTGAGTAATCCTCAGCCTATTTTAAAAAATGAATAATGGTGAGATAACTCACCTGATGCAACATGTGCCTTAGGGTACTTGAGGCCTTGGGTTTGCGCCTGGCTACCACATGAAGACACCATGGACTGCAGTGAGGAGCTCCATGAATGGCAGAATTGTGTTGTAGTATCTCTTCTCTCTGTCTCTTCTCCTCCCTGCCCAAAAGAGAGAGAGAATTGGGTGGGATGGGGACTCAGTGATATCTCACATACATTAAGAACTTGAATTCAGGTGGGGGTAGGTAGCATAATGGTTATGCAAAGAGACTTTCATTCCTGTGGCTCCAAAGTCCCAGGTTCAATTCCCACACCACCATAAGCCAGAGCTGAGCAGTGCTCTGGTGAAAAAAAAAAGAAAGAAAGAAAGAAAGAAAGAAAGAAAGAAAGAAAGAAAGAAAGAAAAGGGGGGCCGCCATGGGTTAAGCACACATGGCTTGAAGCACAAGGATGTGTGGAAGGATCCTGGTTTGAGTGACCGGTTCCCCACGTGCAGGGGGTTACTTAACAAGTGGTGAAGGAGATCTGCACATATCTGTCTGTCTCTCCCACCCCCTCTCTGTCTTCCCCTCCTCTCTTGATTTCTCTCTGTCCTGTCCAACAACAACAACAACAGCAATAACAAGAATAACAATATAACAACAAGAAGAGCAACAAAGGTGGAAAAAAATGGCCTCCAGGAGCAGTGGGTTCCTAGTGCAGGCACCAAGTCCCAGCGATAACCCTGGAGGCAAAAAAGAAATAGAAAAGAAAAGAAAAAAAAAGTATTTATGAGACCAGGTGGTGGGACATCTGGTTAAGCCCACACATCACAGTGCTCATGGACCCAGGTTCAAGTCCCTGGTCCCCACCTGCAAGGCAAAAGCTTCATAAGTGGTATATCAGAACTGCAGGTGTCTCTCTGTCTCTTTCCCTCTCTATCTTCCCCCCCCTTTTCAATTTCTCTGTCTCCATCCAATAACTAAATAAAAATTAAGAAAAAAGAAAAAAAACACCTATAATACTGAGAACCTGAATTCAGTTCTTAGTGCTACATTAAAACAAACCAAAAAAACAGTTTTAATATCAATGTATTAAAACCTTATTTATTGTTGCCCTTGACTTCATTATTAGTTGATGAACACTGGAAACAATGTGAATCAGTGATATTTTTTTTCCTTCCCTTCCTCGATATATTGTTTTTTTTAATATTTATTTATTTTCCCTTTTGTTGCCCTTGTTTTTTTAAATTGTTGTAGTTATTATTATTGTTGTTGTTGTTGATGTCGTCATTGTTAGACAGTACAGAGAGAAATGGAGAGAGGACGGGAAGACAGAGAAGGAGAGAGAAAGACAGACACCTGCAGACTTGCTTCACCGCTTGTGAAGCAACACCCCTGCAGGTGGGGAGCCAGGGGCTCCAAGCCGGTTCTGTACGCGGGTCCTTGCGCTTAACCCGCTGCGCTACTGCCAGACTCCTTTTTATTTATTTATTTTCTTTTCTTGCCTCCAGGGTTATGGCTGGGGCTTGGCGCCTGCACTACGAATCCACTGCTTCTGGAGGCCATTTTTTCCCATTTTGTTGCCTTTGTTGTTGCCTTTGTTATTGTCGCCATTGATGTTGTTGTTGGATAGGACAGAGAGAAATCAAGAAAGGAGGGGAGACAGAGCTGGGGAGAGAAAGATAGACACCTGCAGACCTGCTTCACCGTTTGCAAAGCGATCCCCCTGCAGATGGGGAGCTGGGGCCTCGAACCAGGATCACTGTGCTTCAGGCCATATGCACTTAACCTGCTACACTACCGCCCGACCTGGTCTTCTGTTGACTAGGTTATCTATGAACAGTCTTTATATGTTAACCATCAACCAAATAAACATATATCCTTCTAGTTTTACCCCCATTCTCCTTAGAATATATTGAATAGTTCAAGTTTTCCATTTTCTCTCCAAAGTTGAAATGTAACTGTATGAAGTTAAGGAAGAACGATACTGGAATTGGCTATTTTAACAGCAAAAGACAAAAGCATTAATATGTTCATTTACTTCAGCACGTTTCTTTTTAACTCTTTAAATTATCTAGTTATGTGGGCCAGGCAGTAGCGCAGCAGGTTAAGCACACATAGTAAGAAGCTTAAGGACTGGCACTAGGATCCTGATTCGAAACTCTGGCTCCCCACCTGCAGGGGGATCACTTCACAAGCGGTGAAGCGGGTCTGCAGGTGCCTGTCTTTCTCTCTCCCTCTCCGTCTTCCCCTCCCCTCTCCATTCTCTCTGTCCTATCCAACAACACCAGCAGCAACAACAGGAACAGCACCACCACCAACAATGGGAAAAGATGGCCACCAGGGTGGGGGTAGATAGCATAATGGCTATGCAAAGAGTCTCTTGTGCCTGAGGCTCCAAAGTCCCAGGTTCAGTCCCTCACACCACCATAAACCAGAGCTGAGCAATGCTCTGATTAAAAAGAAAAAAAAAAAAAAAACCATGGCCGCCAGGAGCAGTGGATTCATAGTGCAGGCACCAAGCCCCAGTGGCAAAAAAATATATAATAATAATAATTAAAAAAAAAAATATATATATATATAGTCTAGTTTTGAGCTAGAGAGATGGCATTATGGCTATGCATAAAAGTTTTATGTCTGAAACATCAGAGGCCCCAGATTCAATACCCAGCACTACCATGAGCCAGAGCTGAGCTAAGCTGTGCTCTGCTAAAAGAACAATAATAAGATAAAATTTAAAAAATCAATAAGAGTAAGAATAAGCCATCCAGTAGCCCAGGAGATGGTACAGTCTGTGGACCCTCAGGCATGTGGTCATTAGTTCGGTTCCTCACGTTGCATATTGCATGTGCCAGCGCACGTTGTAGCTGTCTCTCATCTTTCTCTGTCTCTCTGTGTGTGTCTCTCTCGTGTATAGAAATCCTTTTAAACAAGAACAAGCCATACATGGAAATAAAGTTTGAGTTATGTAGAGACTAAAAGGGAAAGAAATCAGAGTAGTGTTAGCAAAGGGATGAGTAATTCACAGATAAGATTCAAGATGTAGAGGACAGATGACAGTTTTTAGGCCATAATAAGGGGTTCAGAATTTTTCAAGCTGCAAGTGTATAACTTAAACAAAGTGGAGGCCACTCATTGTCTGTATCAATATAGCATCTATTTTGTTTCATGTATTTAAAAAAAATATATATATATATATATATATATATTTCCACCAGGGTTATTGCTAGGACTTGGGGCCTGCCTGATTCCAGCATCCATTCCTGTGCTCCCCCTCCCTTTTTTTTTTTTTTTGTTGCATCCAAGGTTATCCGGTGACAGCACTATGAATCCACTGCTCCTGGAGGCTATTTTTTCAATTTTGTTGCCATTGTTGTTATTGTTGTTATTGGATATGACAGAGAGAAATGGACAGAGGAGGGGAAGACAGAGAGAGGGAGAGCAAGATAGACACCTGCAGACCTGTTTCACTGCTTGCGAAGCAACACCCCCTCCCCACCGCAGGTGGGGAGTCAGGGGCTTGAACTGGGATCATTACACCGGCCCTTGTACTTCACGTCATGTGTGCTTAACTCAGTGTACTACAGCCCAGCCCCCTACCCCTCCTTTTTTTATATATAGAGGAGGAGAGAAACAAAGGAGTAGGAGATCATTCTCGGGTTTTGGTACCAAAAAAAAAAAAAATAATAATAATAATAAAGTAAAAATAAAGAGGGAGAAGGAGAGACATCTCCAACATTGTTCCACCACTCAGGAAGCATGCCCCATGCAGGTGTGGGCCAAGAACTTGAGCCAGGGTTCTCGCCCATGGCAACATAAGCATTCTACTGAGTGAGTCACCACCCAGCCCTCAGCAAGGTCTCTCATTTGGAAGAAGCAACAGATACCAAAAATAAAATCTAAAGTCAATCTGACATTTACTGAAGCCTATAAAATAGGTACAAGGTGGGACTTTCTGTCCATAAGTCTCAGAAACCTGGTAGATTTTTAAATTTGTCTCTCTTCTCATCTCAGGATGACAGCAACAGTCTCTAATCTCACTTCTTTCTAAATATTACTCCAAAATAATTAGGTTAGACCCGGACTTGACTCTTCTTTTGCCAACTGTGTGTGTGTGTGTGTGTGTGTGTGTGTGTGTGTGTATAGAGACAGAGAGGCAGAAAGAGAGTGAAAGAATCTACAGCAGCAGCACTTCCTTCAGTATGATGAGAGCCACACTCAAACCTGGGTTACACACACCCAGGCTAGCGTGGGGGTGCCTCTTCCCAGGCGCTTACTCTCTGGGTTGGATAGAACTCGACTGGAGCCAGCCTGGGCTGCTACTCACTCAGCGACATGAGGGAGATGACTCAGGAACCAAACATGTGGCGCAAGGCAATGCAATATATTTATTGATCAGAGAGCCAAGGCTTTTTTTTTTTAATATTTATTTTATTTATTTATTCCCTTTGTTGCCCTTGTTGTTTTATTGTTGTAGTTATTATTGTTGTTGTCATTGTTGGATAGGACAGAGAGAAATGGAGAGAGGAGGGGAAGACAGAGAGGAGGAGAGAAAGATAGACACCTGCAGACCTGCTTCACCGCCTGTGAAGCGACTCCCCTGCAGGTGGGGAGCCGGGCCTCAAACCGGGATCCTTATGCTGGTCCTTGTGCTTTGCGCCACCTGCGCTTAACCCGCTGTGCTACAGCCCGACTCCCGAGCCAAGGCTTTTAAAGGACAGACCCAGAAGTGGCAAGTTGGAAACAGAAATTGCTAGGAAAGGGGTGGAGAAAGGCAAAATGGGGCTGGAAAGGTAGGAACTTCCTGAGCAACTGTTGCGAGGGTTTTAACTGGTAGGATTAATACTACCCTGGAGGCAGGGAGGGTCTTGCGAGTAGAAAAAAGATAGATCAGGGGAGTCAGGCGGTAACACAGCAGGTTAAGTACATGTGGCACGAAGTGCAAGACCGGCATAAGGATCCCAGCTTGAGCCACGGGCTCCCCACCTGCAGGGGAGTTGCTTCACAGGTGGTGAAGCAGGTCTGCAGGTGTCTGTCTTTCTCTCCTCCTTTCTGTCTTCCCCTCCTCTCTCCATTTCTCTCTGTCCTATCCAACAATGACAATATCAATAACAGCAATAATAACTACAACAACAATAAAAAACAACAAGGGCAACAAAAGGGAAAAAAAAAACAGAAAGAAGATATAGATCAAAGGAATGCAATGGGTGGGGATCTTTCAGGCAAAACAATGATTATGTAGATAGGCCATAGTATCAGGAATGCTGGGTGCTTTGTGAGCCCTGCTGAGCTCAACCACATCCTCACAATTTCCTGACAACACACATGGCAAAGCAGCTTCATTATCCAAGTGAGTTGTTTCACTGGCCCCCTGGCTTTGCTTTCTTTGGCCTTACTCTTTGCCCTTCAAGAGCTCACTTTTATTCTTTGAAGAACTCACTGCCCTTGGTAATACAAATTGATATATCCTTTCTGACCTCATAATTTCTGATGCTTTTTATTTAATTTTTTATTTTATTTTGCCTCCAGGGTTATTGCTGGGGCTCAGTGTCTGCACTCTGAATCTACTGCTTCTGGAGGCCATTTTCTCCATTTTGTTGCCCCTGTTATTGCTGTTGTTATTGTTGCCATTGCTGTTGTTGTTATTGGATAAGACAGAGAGAAATTGAGTGAGGTAGGGAAGACAGAGGGGTAGAAAGACACCTGAAGACCACTTGTGAAGCGTCCCCCTTTGCAGGTAAGGAGCTGGGGGCTAGAACCGGGTTCCTTATGCCGGTCATTGAACTTTGTGCCATGCGTGCTTAGCCCGCTGTGCTACTGCTGAGCCCCCTCGTTTCTAATTTTTTGAAATCTTTTTTACATATATTTTTTCCCTTTTGATGCCCTTGTTTTTATTGTTGTAGATATTATTGTTGTTATTGATGTTGTTATTGTTGGACAGGACAGAGAGAAATGGAGAGAGGAGGGAAAGACAGAGGGGGAGAGAAAGACACCTGCAGACCTGCTTCACTGCTTGTGAAGTGACTCCCCAGCAGGTGGGGAGCCGGGTCTCAAACTGGGATCCTTATGCAGGTCATTGCGCTTTGTGCCACCTGTGCTTAACCCGCTACGCTACCGCCTGACTCCCTCATTTCTGATTTTTTATCAGTTTGTCTTGATCAACTTAGCAAAACCTCCAGAACCCAGGGTTACAATCTTCCCAGAAAGGCAGCAGAGTAGCTTATTGGGATAATGTGCTGCTTTGCTGTAAGCATGATCCAGGTTCAAGCCCCGTCCTTCCTAGGTTGAAGGAAGTTTCAGTGCTGTTATCTCTTTTTTCATTCTCTCTCTTCCTCTCTATCTCTATCTAAAAAAAAATAAAAGGGGGGGTGTGTGTGTCGGGCATTAGAGCAGTGGGTTAAGTGCATATGACACAAAGCGCAAGGTCGGCACAAGGATCCTGGCTTGAGCCACTGGCTCCCCAACTGCAGGGGAGTCGCTTCGCAGGCAGTGAAGCGGTTATGCAGGTGTCTCTATTTCTCTCCCCCTCTCTGTCTTCCCCTCCTCTTTCCATTTCTATTTTATCCAACAACAATGACATCAATAGCAACAACAATAATAATAACAATGACAAAACAAGGGCAACAAAAGGGAAAAAAATAGTATTCAAGAGCAGTGGGTTTGTGGTTCAGGCACCGAGCCCCAGCAATAACCCTGGAGGGGAGAAAAAAAAACTTCCCAGAGAGATGTGAAAATCAAAGAAAACTTAAATCATCAGTTTGATTTATTCTATTTATGTTATTACTACTGTTTCTTTCACTCTGGGAGTCCATCTGACACTGAATGGAGAATGGGCTTTAGGGGAATAAGAAGCAAGAAAAAACATGAGGGGTCTGTGGCAAAGAAGGCTGAGCAAGGGGGTTGCAGAGAGAAAAGCAGTGGGTGGGCCCAAGGGTACAACCAGGTTGTCCTGCAGGCAAAATGGTGTGAGGGCGGGAAACGGGCAGGTCCCCAGGCCCCTCATGTAAACACTTTGGTAAATGGTGGTTTATTTATAGTGATGAAGAAGAAAAGACAGGGGAATGATTTGGGATCCAGATCAATGTCTTATTTTTTGAGTTTCAGGCTAAGTATTTATTTATTTATTTATTTTGCCTCCAGGGTTACTGCTGGGGCTCGGTGCTTGTACTATGAATCCACTACTCCTGGAGGCCATTTTCCCCCTTTCGTTGACCTTGTTGTTTATCATTGTTGTTATTGCTGTAATTGTTGGATAGGACAGAGAGATGGAGAGAGAAGGAGAAGACAGAGAAGGGGAGAGAAAGACAGACATCTGCAGACCTGTTTCACCACCTGCGAAGAGGACACCCCCCCCCCCCCGCAGGTGGGGAGCCAGGGGCTCGAACTGGGATCCTTTCACTTTGTGCCATGTGTGCTTAGCCTGCTGCACCACCACCTGGCCTCCGTAGCTAAGTCTTTAAAAGGAATCATTGAAAAGGTGGTTGTTTTTAACACTCAGGTCCATGGAACTAGGAAGGTAGATTAGTGGCAGAGTGTGCCTTGCACGTGCGAGGCCCTGAGTTAGACTCGAGTTCAGAGAAGTTTAGTTAGAAACTAGAGGAGTTGGGGAGTTTCTAGCATACACATGTCTTTCTTTTTGTCACTGTTTGAATAAATAGAAACACCCACCACTACTCCTTTGCCTCAGCACAGTAGCTGGCACATATCCAGTGCTCAAAAATATAATTTAGGGGTAAGGCACGGGCACACTCAGTACAGCCCATGTTACCATGCACAAGGACCTAGGTTCAAGTCCCCAGTCCCCCTCTGCAGGAAGGGAAGCTTCCTGATCAGTAAACCAATGCCGCAGGTGTCTCTTTTTCTCCCTCTCTATCTTCCTCCACTGGTCCCAGAGGCCCAGATATAACCCTGGTGGCAAAGTAAATGAATAAATAGAGAGTTGGGTGGTAGCACAGTGGGTTAAGCGCAGGTGGCACAAAGCGGAAGGAAGCACAAGGACCAGCGTAAGGATCCTGGTTCAAGCTCCCCGGCTCCCCACCTTCAGGGGAGTCACTTCACAAGTGGTGAAGCAGGTCTGCAGGTGTCTATCTTTCTCTCCCCCTCTGTCTTCCCTTACTCTCTCCATTTCTCTCTGTCCTGTCTAACAACGACGACATCAATAACAACAACAATAATAACTACAACAATAAAAAAATAACATGGGCAACAAAAGGGAATAAATAAATAAATTTCAAAAACATTAAAAATAAATAAATAAATAAATAAATTTCAAATTCCTTCTGTCTTATTCACTATTGTATCCTCATGGCCGGGAACAATGTCCGACCTGTGGCTGGTACCCAGTAATTTCCTGTGAATGGAATGAATGACTTAAGCAACTGTGCGATCCACAGCAGCCAAACAGTGATTGAAAATCCATGTCTCTTCGACTCCACAGGCGATTCGCTTGCACCAGAGAAGGATACTCTAGTTCCTCAGGTGGTTTTAGAAGTCTGGTGAGAAAGACAAGGACATGGTCTCCCCCCTATGTGAACGAAGAAACTGAAACTATTCTACAGCTTGCCTAAAACTTGAGCCCAGTCTTTGAATTTTGATTCTTTCACTCTAGTAGGAGTGTCTTTCAGAAAACTTCTGTAATTCTCATTATCTTGTGTCTACCGATCAAAATATACTGCAGAGAAAGGAAAGACAAATTCAGATTGGAATCGGTGAGCATTAGTTGAAAATCGCCTTCTGATTTTCTGTCATGCAAGCTTTTTTTCCATCAAGATTCAACTCAAACATCTAGGGAGGTGGATAGAAAGTAGGACTTGCATGCATGGAATGCCCAGTCCAGTTAAATGGTAAGTATCTTATTATCAAGTTAAATATCTTTTTTTTTCTTTTTTATTATTATTATTATTATTTTTTATTTAAGAAAGGATTAATTAACAAAACCATAGGGTAGGAGGGGTACAACCCCACACAATTCCCACCGCCCAATCTCCATATCCCACCCCCTCCCCCGATAGCTTTCCCATTCTCTATCCCTCTGGGAGCATGGACCCAGGGTCATTGTGGGTTGCAGAAGGTAGAAGGTCTGGCTTCTGTAATTGCTTCCCCGCTGAACATGGGCGTTGACTGGTCGGTCCATACTCCCAGTCTGCCTCTCTCTTTCCCTAGTAGGGTGGGTCTCTGGGGAAGCTGAGCTCCAGGACACATTGGTGGGGTCTTCAATCCAGGGAAGTCTGGCCGGCATCCTGATGACACCTGGAACATGGTGACTGAAAAGAGAGTTAACATACAAAGCCAAACAAATTGTTGAGCAATCATGGACCCAAAGCTTGGAAAAGTGGAGAGGAAGTATTAGGGAGGTACTCACTGCAAACTCTAGTGTACTTCTGCTTTCTTACTTTGGTGCCATACTCCAAACTCAGTCATTTTCTGCTTTGCGTTTCTACTTCTTTTTTTTTTTTACATGCATAACATTCCCCAGATTCCCATTTAACAATACAACCCCCACTATTTCATTCATCATTTTTCATGGACCTGTATTCTCCCCACCCACCCACCCACCCCAGAGTCTTTTACTTTGGTGTAATACTCCAATTCCATTTCAGGTTCGACTTGTGTTTTCTTTTCTAATCTTGTTTTTCAACTTCGGCCTGAGAGTGAGATCATCCCGTATTCATCCTTCTGTTTCTGACTTATTTCACTCAACATGATTTTTTCAAGGTCCATCCAAGATCGGCTGAAAACGGTGAAGTCACCATTTTTTACAGCTGAGTAGTATTCCATTGTGTATATAGACCACAACTTGCTCAGCCACTCATCTGTTGTTGGACACCTGGGTTGCTTCCAGATTTTGGCTATTACAAATTGTGCTGCCAAGAACATATGTGTACACAGATCTTTTTGGATGGATGTGTTGGGTTCCTTAGGATCTATCCCCAGGAGGGGAATTGCAGGGTCATAGGGTAGGTCCATTTCTAGCCTTCTGAGAGTTCTCCAAACTGTTCTCCACAGAGGTTGGACCAATTGACATTCCCACCAGCAGTGCAGGAGGGTTCCTTTGACCCCACACCCTCTCCAGCATTTGCTACTGTTACCTTTTCTGATGTATGACATTCTCACAGGAGTGAAGTGATATCTCATTGTTGTCTTGATTTGCATTTCTCTGACAATCAGAGACTTGGAGCATTTTTTCATGTGTTTCTCGGCCTTTTGGATCTCTTCTGTGGTGAATATTCTGTCCAAGTCCTCCCACCATTTTTGGATGGGGTTATTTGTTGTCTTGTTGTTGAGTCTGGCAAGCTCTTTATATATGTTGGTTATTAAACTCTTATCTGATGTATGGCATGTAAAGATCTTCTCCCATTCTGTGAGGGGTCTCTTGATTTGGGTAGTGGTTTCTTTTGCTGTGAAGAAGATTTTTAATTTGATGTAGTCCCATAGGTTTATACTTGCCTTAGTCTTCCTTGTAATTGGATTCGTTTCATTGAAAATGTCTTTAAAATTTATGCGGAAAAAAGTTCTTCCAATATTTTCCTCTAAGTATCTGATAGTTTCTGGTCTAACATCCAAGTCCTTGATCCACTTGGAATTTACTTTTGTATTTGGTGAAATACAGTGATTCAGTTTCATTCTTCTGCATGTTTCAACCCATTGTTTCCAACACCATTTGTTGAAGAGACTCTGCTTCCCCCATATAATAGTCTGGGCCCCTTTGTCAAAGATTAGAAGTCCATACGTGTGGGGCCTCATTTCTGGGTTCTCAATTCTATTCCACTGGTCAGTGTGTCTGTTCATGTTCCAGTACCAAGCAGTTTTGATGACAATGGCCCTATAATACAGTTTGAGATCTGGCAGTGTGATGCCTCCGGTTCTGTTCTTTTTTCTCAAGATTGTTTTGGCAATTCTAGGTCTTTTCTGGTTCCAGATAAACATTTGTAGCATTTTTTCTATCCTCCTAAAAAATGTGCTTGGGATCTTGATGGGGATAGCATTAAATTTGTAGATGGCTCTGGGTAATATATTCATTTTGATGATGTTAATTCTTCCAACCCATGAACATGGAATATCTTTCCACTTCTTTGTGTCTTTTTCAATTTCTTTGAGTAGTGACTCATAATTTTCAGTATACAAGTCTTTCACTTCTTTGGTTAGGTTTATTCCTAGATATTTTATAGTTTTTGTTGCTATAGAAAAAGGAACTGATTTCTGGATTTCAATTTCTTCTAACTTAGTGTTTGCATACAGGAATGCCACTGACTTTTGAATGTTAATTTTATAGCCTGACACCTTACTGTATTGCCTGATGATTTCCAAAAGCTTCTTGCTGGATTCCTTAGGTTTTTCCATGTATACTATCATGTCATCTGCAAATAAGGAGAGTTTGACTTCTTCTCTTCCAATCTGTATGCCTTTAATTCCTTGCTCCTGCCTGATTGCTATGGCAAGAACTTCCAACACTATGTTGAATAGTAATGGTGATAGTGGGCAGCCCTGTCTAGTACCTGATCTGAGGGGAAATGCTTCCAGTTTTTCACCATTGAGTATGATGTTGGCTGTAGGTTTGCTATATATAGACTCCACTATCTTCAGGAATTTTCCATCTATTCCTATTTTTTGTAGTGTTTTGATCATAAAGGGATGTTGTATTTTGTCAAAGGCTTTCTCTGCATCTATTGATATGACCATGTGGTTTTTGGTCTTGCTTTTGTTGATGTGGTGGATCACATTGATTGACTTACATATATTAAACCAACCTTGCATGCCTGGGATAAACCCCACTTGGTCATGATGAACAATTTTTTTGATATACTGCTGTATCCGGTTGGCTAGAATTTTGTTCAATATTTTCGCATCTATGTTCATCAGAGATATTGGTCTGTAGTTTTCTTTTTTGGTTGTGTCCCTGTCTGCTTTTGGTATCAGGGTGATGTTGGCTTCATAGAAGCTGGCAGGGAGTATTCCAGTGTCTTCAATCTTCTGGAAGACTTTTAAAAGTAGAGGTATTAGTTCTTCTTTGAAAGTTTTGTAGAATTCATTTGTAAAACCATCTGGTCCAGGACTTTTATTTTTGGGAAGATTTTTGATAACTGTTTCAATTTCATTAGCTGTGATGGGCCTGTTCATGTTATCCACTTCCTCTTTACTTAGTTTTGGAAGTTGGTAGGTATCTAGGAAATCATTCATTTCTTCCAGGTTCTCTAGCTTGGTGGCATATAGTTGTTCATAGAAGCCTCGCATGATATGTTGAATTTCTGCAGTGTCTGTTGTGATTTCTCCTCTTTCATTTACTATCCGATTTATTTGGGTCTTCTCCCTTTTTTGTTTTGTGAGTCTGGCTAAAGGTTTGTCGATTTTGTTTACTCTTTCGAAGAACCAACATTTACTTTCATTGATCTTTTGTATGGTTTTCCTATTCTCAATGTTATTTATTTCTGCCCTAACTTTAGTAATTTCTGTCCTTCTGGTTGCTTTAGGATTCCTTTGTTGTTCTTCTTCTAGGTCTTTAAGATGTGCAATCAGGCTGTTTATTTGTGCCTTTTCTTGTTTCCTAATGTGTGCTTGTATAGCTATGAACTTCCCTCTTAGGACTGCTTTAGCTGTGTCCCAAATATTTTGATAGCTTGTGTCTTCATTTTCATTGAACTCTCAAAACATTTTGATTTCTTCCTTGATTTCCTCTTTGACCCAGAAGTTGTTAAGAAGTGTACTGTTGAGCTTCCACATTTTGGCACTGTTACTAATCTTTTGTTGATTGTTAAATGTTAGTTTAATTCCACTGTGGTCTGAGAAGATGCTTGGGATGATTTCAGTGCTCTTGAATAGGCTGATGCTGTCTTTGTGGCCTAACGTATGGTCTATCCTTGAGAATGATCCATGTGGATTTGAGTAAAATGTGTATTCCAGTTTCTTGGGATGAATGACTCTGAAAATGTCCAATAGTTCTAGTTTATCTATCTCTTCATTTAGCTCCCTTATGTCTTTACTGATTTTCTGCCTGGATGATCTGTCAAGTTGAGAGAGTGGGGTGTTGAAGTCCCCTACTATGATTGTGTTACTGTTAATATATTGCTGTAGCTCTTTCAGTAGAAGTTTGATGTATTTAGATGGCTTCTCATTGGGTGCATAGATATTAATAATTGTTAAGTCCTCTTGATTGACTGATCCTCTGAGCATTAAGTAGTGTCCATTCCTATCTTTTTTAATCTTATGTATTTTAAAGTCTATCATGTCAGATATGAGAATAGCTGTTCCTGCCCTTTTTTGTGGGCCATTGGCTTGAATGATAGTTTTCCATCCTTTCACTTTAAGTCTGTGTTTGTCTTGTTGCGTTAGGTGAGTTTCCTGTAGACAACATATTGTTGGGTTGTGTTTTCTGATCCATCTTCCTACTCTGTGTCTTTTAATAGGTGAATTCAGGCCATTGACATTTATTGATATCAAAGATTGAAGATATTTTAATGCCATTCTTGTAGAGTTTTAGAGTGTTTTGATATATGTCCTATTTGTGGTGGTCTGACTGTTTATAGGAGACCTTTCAGAACTTCTTTCAGGGCAGGCTTGGTGATGGTTGCTTCCTTCAACTGTTGCTTGTCTGAGAAGGTTTTGATGCTTCCATCTAGTCTGAATGACAATCTAGCAGGATATAGTATTCTTGGCTGAAAGCCTTTCTCATTGAGCACTCGATAGATATCTTGCCATTCTCTTCTGGCCTGTAGTGTTTGTATGGAGAAGTCTGCTGCTAATCTTATGGGTTTTCCTTTGTAGGTGACTCTTTGTTTTTCTCTTGCAGCCTTGAGGATCCTTTCTTTATCCTTATTCCTTTCCAATCTAAGTATGACATGTCTTGGTGTCTTTAGGTCTGGGTTAATTCTGTTTGGGACCCTCTGGGCTTCTTGAATCTTTATGTCTTTGGTGTTGTCTAGACTAGAGAAATTTTCAGCTATTATGGCCTGGAGAACGCTTTCTTCCTCCCCTTCTCTTTCTTCCTCTGGTAAGCCAATAATGCGTATATTGTTTCTTTTGAAGTCATCCCATAGGACTCTGTTGTTGTTTTCAGCATCTCTTAATCTCTTTTTAAGATCTCTTACTTCTTTTTTAGTTGTCTCTAATTCATCCTCAATCTTGCTAATTCTGTCTTCAGCCTCATTGATTCTATTCTCTCTGCCCTCTACTGCTTTCTGGAGTTCATCTATTTTGTTGCCCTGCTCTGATACTGTTTTAGCTTGTTCAGCTAGTTGCCTTCGTAGCTCAGCGATTTCAGCTTTCAGCTCTCTAATAACCATGAGATAATTAGAATTCTCTTCCATATTCTCATTTGTTGTTCCTGCATTTCTGATTACAATTTTTTCAAATTCTTTACTCACTCCTGTTATTATTTCCTTAGCTAATGTTTGGATGTTGAACTCGTTGTTTTGTGCTTCACCCTCTGGAGGACTTTTAGCTGGACTCTTGTCCTGGTTCGAGTCTCCATTATTTTTTCTTGTTGTTTTAACCATTTTAAATAAGTTAACAGTTTTTTCAATCCCTGAGTTGGAGTTCAGTGGTGTAAAAGCCTTTTTTTTTTTTCCCCCTGTAGGCTATGGGAGCCTGAGGGCTTTTAAACTATCAATAGGCTTCTTAGCTTAATCACTGACTCCTGACCAAGAGATAAAGCAGGGTGTGGCAGAGATAATCCAGTGGTTATGCAAAGAGACTTTCACAGCCCCTCAGCTATGCCACCGAGGTATAGGTCTTCTGAGTTTCCCGGTTAGATCTCTGTACCCTGGTGTCCCTCCCTGTTGCTGCTCCAGATTCTGAGGGTAGTAGCAATGGAGACTCAGAGTTGCACTTGGTGAGTCTCTGGGGAGTCCTTTCCTCCCTTCAGCTGTCCCCTTGTTGGTGGAGCAGACTGAAGGTGGTGTCTCCACTGACAAACTGTCGAACTGTTAGCAGTCACTTAATCTCTCCTTAGGCCCCTCTCTCCTCTCTGTCACCAGCCACGCGTGTTTGTACTCACGGGTGATTTACTGGGTTTCTGTGGTCATTCTAGTCCTGTCTTGTTGCGGTCCGGGTGGTCTCCTTTGGTATTCCTAGTTGATCCGGGAGAGGAGAGGAGAGGAGAGGAGAGAAAGCGATCTGCTGCTCGTAGCTCCGCCTCGGGAAGTCGAATCCAAGTTAAATATCTTATAGTCTTTCTAGTTTCTGAAGTAAAATATTGACTTTCTCATATTTAACGTCATGTGCACTGAACCCACTGTGCTAGCTACCACTCGATGCCCTCTGAAAAGATTTTTTAAAATACCCTACTAAGGAAAGAAAGAAACAGGCTGGGGGTATGTATTGGCCTGCCAAAGTCCATGTTCAGCAGAGAAGCAATTACAGAAGTCTGACCTTCCACCTTCGGCACCCCAAAGGAATTTTGGTTCAGGGGCTGGGTGGTGGTGCAGTTGGTTGAACGCACATGTTACAATGCACAAGGACCTGGGTTCAAGTCCCTGGTTCCCTCCTTCAGGGGGAAAGCTTCAAGAGTGGTGAAGTAGTGCTAATAAAAAATTATTAGTGACTTTGGAAGCTGCATTAGTTCTACCAAGATCACAGGTATGGGTTGACTATTATTTCTACAACCATCTATCTACATTGATATATGTTGCCCATTTTCTCTCTCTTTTTAAAAACTTTTATTATCTTTATTTATGGGCTAGAGATAGCCAGAAATCAAGAGGGTAGGGAGAGAGAGAGACACACACGCAGCACTACTTCACCACTCACAATGCTTTCTCCCAGCAGGTGAAGACCAGGGGCCCAAACGTGGGTCCTTACACATTGTAACATGAGCTTTAAACCACATGTGCCACCACCCGGCCCTATTTGCCCATTTCCCTATCACCCAGCTTTCTCTTCCTTTCTAAGTCGCACCTACTAGAAGTTCAGAGCCCTCTGGTCATCTTCTGCTAACATTTACCCCTCTGGGAGTATGGGCTAAATTTTTTTTAAAGAATGCATTTATTTTTAAATTATCTTTGTTTATTTGATAGAAACAGCCTGAAATCAAGAGGAAGAGGGACATAAAGAGGGAGAGAGACAGAGAAACATCCACAGTACTGCTTCACCACTATTGAAGCTTTCCCCTGCAGGAGGGAACCAGGGACTTGAACCCAGGTCCTTCTGCATTGTAACATGTACGTTCAACCAGCTGCACTACCACCCAGCCCCTGGACCAAAATTCCTTTGGGGTGCCGAAGGTGGAAAGTCAGACTTCTATAATTGCTTCTCTGCTGAACATGGACGTTGGCAGGCCAATACATACCCCCAGCCTGTTTCTTTCTTTCCCTAGTGGGTTTTTTTTTTTCTTTTTTATTTAAGAAAGGATTAATTAACAAAACCATAGGGTAGGAGGGGTACAATTCCACACAATTCCCACCACCCAATCTCCATATCCCACCCCCTCCCCTGATAGCTTTCCCATTCTCTATCCCTCTGGGAGCAAGGACCCAGGGTCATTGTGGGTTGCAGAAGGTGGAAGGTCTGGCTTCTGTAATTGCTTCCCTGCTGAACATGGGCGTTGACTGGTTGGTCCATACTCCCAGTTTGCCTCTCTCTTTCCCTAGTAGGGTGGGTCTCTGGGGAAGCGGAGCTCCAGGACACATTGGTGGGGTCTTCAGTCCAGGGAAGCCTGGCCGGCATCTTGATGACATCTGGAACCTGGTGACTGAAAAGAGAGCTAACATACAATGCCAAACAAATTGTTGAGCAATCATGGACCCAAAGCTTGGAATAGCGGAGAGGAAGTGTTAGGGGGGTACTGCTAGTGGGGTATTTTAAAAAATCTTTTCAAAGGGCATTGTGTGGTAGCTAGCAGAGTGGGTTAAGTGCTCATGACGTTAAGTGCAAGGACCGAGTAAGGATCCCCATTCAAGACCTCAGCTCCCCACCTGCAGGGGAGGTCTACAGGTGTCTGTCTTTCTTTCTCCCTTTCTGTCCTCCCCTCCTCTCTCGATTTCTCTCTGTCCTAGCTAACAACAACAACAACAGCAATGTCAAGAATAATAACAACAAGGGCAACAAAATGGGGAAAATGGCTGCCAGGAGCAGTGGGTTTATAGTTCAGGCACCCAGCCACAGCAATAACTCTGGAAGCAAAAAAAAAAAATTTTTTTTTCAGAGACTATTAAAAGATACATTAATTGAACAAGGGCAGGTATAGAATGGTACACATTGCCAATAGGGCTTTTCTTTTCTCTTTAAGGATTATAGGCATGCACATGCATCGAGTATTTCTGAAAAATTCCCCCATGAATATGGTCTTTGAAAAGAGGAACTGGGTTGAGGTAGGAAGATTTTTTTTTTTTTTTTTTTAGCAGAGCACTGCTCAGCTCTGGTTTATGGTAGTGCTGGGGATTGAACCTGGGAACTTTAGTGCTTTAGGCATGAGTCTTTTTGCATAACCATTATGCTATCTCCCCAGTCCAGAAGATTAAAAAAAAATTTTTTTTTTAATTTATTTGTTTGAGAGGGAGAGAGACTCAGATCATCATTCTGGCACATGTGAAGCCAGGGACCAAAGTGGGCACCTCAGACCTCCTCGTCCAGCACTTTATCCACTATTCTGCTTCCCAGGGCGTGGAAGATGTTTATTTTTTATATAAAAGTAACTCTTTGAACACTATTTTTGTGGTGTTTAGAACATACTTTTGAATTAGTTTTAGCAAAAAAAAAAATTAGTGTAATTGGAGTCGGGCCATACGTAGCGCAGCGGGTTAAGCATAAGTGGCGCAAAGCATAAGAACCCGATAAGGATCTGGGTTGGAGTCCCTGGCTCCCCACCTGCAGGGGAGTCGCTTCACAGACGTTGAAGCGGATCTGCAGGTGTGTCTTTCTCTCCCCCTCTTTGTCTTCCTCTCCTCTTTCCAATTCTCTCTGTCCTATCCAACAACGACGACATAAATAACAAT